>NW_026870910.1:9302921-9603016 GCF_033118175.1 Dama dama
TGAAACGGTCTGAAAAATAGGAGAATCATGCAGCGGTGTTGAAAATTATAAACAGCTTGAAAAAGTGTGAAAAATATGAAGAGCTTCAAAAGGTGTCAAAAATATGAGTATCATGAAACGATCTAAAAATAGGAGGAGCATGAAGCTGTGTTCAAAAACATGAAGAGCCTGAAAAGGTGTGAAAAATATGAAGAGCTTCAATAGGTATCAAAAATATGAGGAGCATGAAACGGTCGGAAAAATAGGAGGAACATGATGCGGTGTTCAAAAACATGAAGAGCCTGAAAATTTGTGAAATATATGAAGAGCTTCAAACGGTGTCAAAATTATGAGGAGCATGAAACGGTCTGAAAAACAGTACGAGCATGAAGCCGGGTTGAAAAACATTAAGAGCCTGAAAACGTGTGAAAAATATGAAGAGCTTCAAAAGGTGTGAACAATATGGGGAGCTTCAAAAATTGTCAAAAATATGAGGAGCCTGAAACGGTCTGAAAAATAGGAGGAGCATGAAAAGGTGTTCAAAAACATGAAGAGGCTGAAAAGGTGTGAAAAATAAGAAGAGCTTCAAACGGTGTGAAATCCATGAGGAGCATGAAACGGTCTGAAAAAAGGAGGAGCATGAAGCGGTGTTCAAAAATATAAAGAGCCTGAAAAAATGTGAAAAATATGAAGAGCTTCAAAATGTGTCAAATATATGAGGAGCATGAAACTGTCTGAAAAATAGAAGGAGCATGAAGTGGTGTTGATAAACATGAAGAGCCTGAAAAGGTGTGAAAAATATGAAGAGCTTCAAAATGTGTCAAATATATGAGGAGCATGAAACTGTCTGAAAAATAGAAGGAGCATGAAACGGTGTTCAAAAACATGAACATCCTGAAAACTTGTGAAAAATAAGAAGAGCTTCAAAAGGTGTGAAAAATATGAAGAGCTTCAAAATGTGTCAAAAATGAGATGAGCATGAAACGGTCTGAAACATAGGTGGAGCATGAAGTGGTGTTGAAAAACATGAAGAGCCTGAAAAGGTGTGAAATATATGAGGAGCTTGAAAAAAGGTGTCAAAAATATGAGGAGCATGAAACGGTCTGAAATATATGAGGAGCAAGAACCGGTGTTCAAAAACATGAAGAGACTGAAAAGGTGTGAAAAATATGAGGAGCTTCAAAAGGTGTGAAAAATATGAAGAGCTTCAAAAGGTGTCAAAAATGAGATGAGCATGATACGGTCTGAAAAATAGGTGGAGCATGAAGTGGTGTTGAAAAACATGAAGAGCCTGAAAATGTGTGAAAAATATGAAGATCTTCTAAAGGTGTCAAATATATGAGGAAATGAAACGACGTGTAAAATTGGAGGAGCATGAAGTGGTGTTGAAAAACATGAAGAGCCTGAAAAGTGTGAAAAATATGAAGAGTTTCAAAAGGTGTGAAAATTATGGGGAGCATTAAACGTTCTAAACATAGGAGGAGCATGAAGTGGTGTTGAAAAATATGAAGAGCCGAATAGTGTGAAAAATATGAAGAGCTCCAAAAGGTGTGAAAAATATGAGGAGCATGGAACGTTCTGAAAAATAGGAGGAGCATGAAACGATGTTCAAAAACCTGAAGAGCCTGAAAAGCTGTAAAATATATGAAGAGCTTCAAAATGTGTCAAAAATATGAGGAGCATGAAACTGTCTGAAAAATATGAAGAGTTTCAATAGTTGTCAAAATATGAGGAGCATGAAATGGTGTTCAAAAACATGAAGAGCCTGAAAAGGTGTTAAAATATGAAGAGCTTCAAAAGGTGTCAAAAATATGAGGAGAATGAAACGGTCTGAAAAATAGGAGGAGCATGAAGTCGTGTTCAAAAACATGAAGAGCCTTAAAAGGTGTGAAAAATATGAAGAGCTTTAAATGTGTGAAAATTATGAGGAGCATGAAACCGTCTGAAAATAGGAGGAGCATGACACGGTGTTGAAAAACATAAGAGCCTTAAAATGTGTGAAAAATATGAAGAGTTTAAAAGTGTGAAAAATATGAGGAGCATGAAACCGTCTGAAAAATATGAGGAGCATGACACGGTGTTGAAAAACATGAAGATCATGAGGAGATGTGAAAAATATGAAGAGATTCAAAATCTGTCAAAAATATGAGGAGCCTGAAACGGTCTGAAAAATAGGAGGAGCATGAAACGGTGTTCAGAAACATGAAGAGCCTGAAAAGGTGTGAAAAATATGAAGAGTTTAAAAAGGTGTCAAAAATATGAGGAGCATGAAACGGTCTGAAAAATAGGAGGAGCATGAAGCGGTGTTCAAAAACATGAACAGCTTGAAAAGGTGTGAAAAATATGAAGAGTTTCAAAAGGTGTCAAAAATATGAGGAGCATGAAACGGTCTGAAAAATAGGAGGAGCATGAAGCGGTGTTCTAAAACATGAAGAGCCTGAAAAAGTGTGAAATATATGAAGAGATTCAAAAGGTGTCAAAAATACGAGGAGCATGAAACGGTCAGAAGAAGAGGAGGAGCATGAAGCAGTGTTCAAAAACATGAAGAGCTAGAAAAGGTGTGAAATATATGAAGAGCTTAAAAGGTGTCAAAAATAGGAAGAGAATGAAACTGTCTGAAATAAAGGAGGAGCATGAAGCGGTGTTGAAAAATATGAAGAGCCTGAAAAGATGTGAAAAATATGAAGAGCTTCAAAAGGTTTGAAATATATGAGGAGCATAAAACGGTCTGAAAAATAGGAGAAGCATGAAGCTGTGTTCAAAAACATGAGAACCAGAAAAGGTGTGAAAAATATGAAGAGCATCAAAAGGTGTCAAAATTATGAGGAGCATTAAACGTTCTAAACATAGGAGGAGGATGAAGTGGTGTTGAAAAATATGAAGAGCCAGAAAAAGTGTGAAAAATATGAAGAGCTGCAAAAGGTGTCAAAATTATGAGGGGCATTAAACTTTCTAAACATAGGAGGAGCATTAAGTGGTGTTTAAAAATATGAAGAGACAGAAAAGGTGTGAAAAATATGAAGAGCTGCAAAAGGTGTGAAAAATATGAATAGCATGGAACGTTCTGAAAAATAGGATCATGAAACGATGTTCAAAAACCTGAAGAGCCTGGAAATCTGTGAAATATATGAAGAGCTTGAAAAGGTGTCAAAAATATGAGGAGCATGAAATGG
Source organism: Dama dama (assembly GCF_033118175.1). Classification (NCBI taxonomy): domain Eukaryota; kingdom Metazoa; phylum Chordata; class Mammalia; order Artiodactyla; family Cervidae; genus Dama; species Dama dama. The sequence goes on from NW_026870910.1 coordinate 9,306,074, forward strand.
TCTGAAAAATATGAAGAGTTTCAATAGTAGTCAAAATATGAGGAGCATGAAATGGTGTTCAAAAACATGAAGAGCCTGAAAAGGTGTTAAAAATATGAAGAGCTTCAAAAGGTGTCAAAAATATGAGGAGCATGAAACGGTCTGAAAAATAGGAGGAGCATGTAGTGGTGTTCAAAAACATGAAGAGCCTTAAAAGGTGTGAAAAATATGAAGAGCTTTAAAGGTGTGAAAATTATGAGGAGCATGAAACCGTCTGAAAAATATGAGGAGCATGACACGGTGTTGAAAAACATGAAGAGCCTTAAAATGTGAGAAAAATATGAAGAGATTTAAAGGTGTGAAAAATATGAGGAGCATGAAACCGTCAGAAAAATAGGAGGAGCATGACACGGTGTTGAAAAATATGAAGAGCATGAAAAGGTGTGAAAAATAGAAAGAGATTCAAAAGCTGTCAAAAATATGAGGAGCCTGAAACGTTCTGAAAAATAGCAGAAGCATGAAGTGGTGTTGAAAAAGACGAAGAGCCTGAAAAGGTGTGAAAAATATGAAGAACTTCAAAAGGAGTAAAAAATATGAGGAGCATGAAAAGGTCTGAAAAATAGGAGGAGCATGAAGCGGTGTTCAAAAACATGAAGAGCCTGAAAAGTTGTGAAAAATTTGAAGAGCTTCAAAAGGTGTGAAATACATGAGGAGCATGAAACGGTCTGAAAAAAAGTAGGAGCATGAAGCGGTGTTCAAAAACTTGAAGAGTCTGAAAAGATGTGAAATATATGAAGAGCTTCAAAAGGTGTCTAAAATATGAGGAGCATGAAACGGTCTGAAATATAGGAGGAGCAAGAAGCGGTGTTCAAAAACATGAAGAGCCTGAAAAGGTGTGAAAAATATGAAGAGCTTCAAAAGGTGTGTAATATATGAGGAGCATGAAACGGTCTAAAAAATAGGAGGAGGTGAAGCGGTGTTGAAAAAGGTGAAGAGCCTGTAAAGGAGTGTAATAAATGAAGAGCTTCAAAAGGTGTGAGAAATATGAAGAGCTTCAACAGGTGTCAAAAATGAGATGAACATGAAATGGTCTGAAAAACAGGAGGAGCATGAAGTGGTGTTGATAAACATGAAGAGACTGAAAAGTTGTGAAATATATGAAGAGCTTCAAAAGGTGTCAAAAATATGAGTAGTATGAAACGGTCTGAAAAAGAAGAGGAGCATGAAGCGGCGTTCAAAAACATGAAGAGCCTGAAAAGGTGTGAAAAATTTGAAGAGCTTCAAAATGTGTGAAATACATGAGGAGCATGAAACCGTCTGAAAAAAAGGAGGAGCATGAAGCGGTGTTCAAAATCTTTAAGACTCTGAAAAGGTGTGAAATATATGAAGAGCTTCAAAAGCTGTCAAAAATATGAGGAGCATGAAACGGTCTGAAAAATTGGAGGAGCATGAAGTGGTGTAAAAAAACATGAAGAGCCTGAAAAGGTGTGAAAAATTCGAAGAGCTTCAAAAGGTGTGAAATACATGAGGAGCAGGAAACTGTCTGAAAAATTGGAGGAGCATGAAACGGTGTTCAAAAACATGAAGGGCCTGAAAAGGTGTGAAAAAAATGAAGAGCCTCAAAACGTGTCAAAAATATGAAGAGCATGAAACGGTCTGAAAAATAGGAGAAACATGATGCGGTGTTCAAAAACATGAAGAGCCTGAAAAGGTGTGAAATATATGAAGAGCTTCAAAAGGTGTGAAAGACATGAGGAGCATAAAACGATCTGAAAAATGGGAGGCGCATGAAACCGTGTTCAAAAATATTAAGAGCCTGAAAAGGTGTGAAAAATATGAAGAGCTTCAAAAGGTGTGAAATACATGAGGAGCATGAAACGGTCTGAAAAATAGGAGGAGCATGAAGTGGTGTTCAAAAACATGAAGAGCCTGAAAAAGTGTGAAAAATATTAAGAGCTTCAAATGGTGTGAAAAATAAGACGAGCATGAAGCGGTGTGGAAAAACATGAAGAGCCCCAAAACGTGTGAAAAATATGAAGAGCTTCAAAAGGTGTGAAAAATATGAAGAGCTTCAAAAGGTGTCAAAAATGAAATAAGCATGAAACGGTCTGAAAAATAGGAGGACCATGAATAGGTGTTCAAAAACATGAAGAGCCTGAACATGTGTGAAACATATGAAGAGCTTCCAAAGGTGTCAAAAATGAAATGAGCATGAAACGGCCTGAAAAATAGGAGGAGCATGAAGCGGTGTTTAAAAACATGAAGAGCCTGAAATGATGTGAAAAATATGAAGAGCTTCAAAAGATGTCAAAAGTATGAGGAGCATGAAACGGTCTGAAAAATAGGAGAATGAATCGGTGTTCAAAAATATGAAGAGCCTGAAAAGGTGTGAAAAATTTAAAGAGCTTCACAAGGTGTCAAATACATGAGGTGCATGAAACGGTATGAAAAATAGGAGGAGCAAGAAGCGGTGTTCAAAAACATCAAGAGTCTGAAAAGGTGTGAAATATATGAAGAGCTTCAAAAGGTGTCAAAATTATGAGCAGCATGAAACGGTCTGAAAAATAGGAGGAGCATGAAGCGGTGTTGAAAAATATGAAGAGCCTCAAAAGGTGTGAAAAATATTAAGAGATTCAAAAGGTGTTAAAAATATGAAGAGCTTCAGAAAGTGCCAAAAATGTGATGAGCATGAAATGGTCTGAAAAGAAGGAGGAGCATGAAATGGTGTTGAAAAACATGAAGAGCCTAAAAAGGTGTAAAATATATGAAGAGATTCAAAAGGTGTCAAAAATATGAGGAGCATGAAACGGTTTGGGAAATAGGACGAGCATGAAGTGGTGTTGAAATACATGAAGAGCCTGAAAAGATGTGAAATATATGAAGAGCTTCAAAAGGTGTCAACAATATGAGGAGCATGAACCAGTCTGAGAAATAGGAGGAGCATGGTGGTGCTGAAAAACATGAAGAACCTAAAAAAGTGTGAAATATATGAAGACCTTCAAAAGGTGTGAAAAATATTAGGACCTTCAAAAGCTGTCAACAATGAGATGAGCATGAAGCGATCTGAAAAATAGGAGGAGCATGAGGTACATTTGAAAAACATGAAGAGCCTGAAAAACTGTGAAATATATGAAGAGCTTCAAAAGGTGTGAAAAATATGAATAGTTTCAAAAGGTGACAAAATATGAGGAGAATGAAACGGTCTGAAAAATAGGAGGAGCAGGAAGCGGTGTTTAAAAACATAAAGAGCCTGAAATGGTGTGAAAAATATGAAGAGCTTGAAAATGTGTCAAAAATATGAGTAACCTGAAACGGTCTGAAAAATAAGAGGAGCTTGAAATGGTGTTCAAAAACATGAAGAGCCTGAAAAGGTGTGAAAAATATGAAGAGCTTCAAAAGGTGTGAAATACAATAGGAGCATGAAACGGTCTGAAAAGTAGGAGGAGCATGAAGCAGTGTTGAAAAACATGAAGAGCCTGAAAAGGTGTGAAAAATATGAAGAGCTTCAAAATGTGTGAAACACATTAGGAGCAAGAAACTGTCTGTAAAATAGGAGAATCATGAAACGGTGTTGAAATACATGAAGAGCCTGAAAAGGTGTGAAATATATGAAGAGCTTCAAAAGGTGTGAAAAATATGAGGAGCATGAAACGGTCTGAAAAATAGGAGAGGCAGAAACTTTGTGGAAATACATGAAGACCCTAAAAAAGTGTGAAAAATATGAAGAGCTTCAAAAGGAGTGAAATACATGAGGAGCATGAAACGGTCTGAAAAATAGGAAGAGCATGAAGTGGTGTTGAAAAACATGAAGAGCCTGAAAAGGTGTGAAAAATATGAAGAGCTTCAAAAGGTGTGAAAAATATGAGGAGCATGAAACGGTCTGAAAAATAAGAGGAGCATGAAGCCGTGTTGAAAAACATGTAGAGCCTGAAAAGGTGTGAAAAATATGAAGAGATTTAAAGGTGTGAAAATTATGAGGAGCATGAAACCGTCTGAAAAATATGAGGAGCATGACACGGTGTTGAAAAACATGAAGAGCCTTAAAATGTGAGAAAAATATGAAGAGATTTAAAGGTGTGAAAAATATGAGGAGCATGAAACCGTCAGAAAAATAGGAGGAGCATGACACGGTGTTGAAAAATATGAAGAGCATGAAAAGGTGTGAAAAATAGGAAGAGATTCAAAAGCTGTCAAAAATATGAGGAGCCTGAAACGTTCTGAAAAATAGCAGAAGCATGAAGTGGTGTTGAAAAAGACGAAGAGCCTGAAAAGGTGTGAAAAATATGAAGAGCTTCAAAAGGAGTCAAAAATATGAGGAGCATGAAAAGGTCTGAAAAATAGGAGGAGCATGAAGCGGTGTTCAAAAACATGAAGAGCCTGAAAAGTTGTGAAAAATTTGAAGAGTTTCAAAAGGTGTGAAATACATGAGGAGCATGAAACGGTCTGAAAAAAAGTAGGAGGATGAAGCGGTGTTCAAAAACTTGAAGAGCCTGAAAAGATGTGAAATATACGAAGAGCTTCAAAAGGTGTCTAAAACATGAGGAGCTTGAAACGGTCTGAAATATAGGAGGAGCAAGAAGCGGTGTTCAAAAACATGAAGAGCCTGAAAAGGTGTGAAAAATATGAAGAGCTTCAAAAGGTGTGTAATATATGAGGAGCATGAAACGGTCTAAAAAATAGGAGGAGGTGAAGCGGTGTTGAAAAACGTGAAGAGCCTGTAAAGGAGTGTAATAAATGAAGAGCTTCAAAAGGTGTGAGAAATATGAAGAGCTTCAACAGGTGTCAAAAATGAGATGAACATGAAATGGTCTGAAAAACAGGAGGAGCATGAAGTGGTGTTGATAAACATGAAGAGACTGAAAAGTTGTGAAATATATGAAGAGCTTCAAAAGGTGTCAAAAATATGAGTAGTATGAAACGGTCTGAAAAAGAAGAGGAGCATGAAGCGGCATTCAAAAACATGAAGAGCCTGAAAAGGTGTGAAAAATTTGAAGAGCTTCAAAATGTGTGAAATACATGAGGAGCATGAAACGGTCTGAAAAAAAGGAGGAGCATGAAGCGGTGTTCAAAACCTTTAAGACTCTGAAAAGGTGTGAAATATATGAAGAGCTTCAAAAGCTGTCAAAAATATGAGGAGCATGAAACGGTCTGAAAAATTGGAGGAGCATGAAGTGGTGTAAAAAAACATGAAGAGCCTGAAAAGGTGTGAAAAATTCGAAGAGCTTCAAAAGGTGTGAAATACATGAGGAGCAGGAAACTGTCTGAAAAATTGGAAGAGCATGAAACGGTGTTCAAAAACATGAAGAGCCTGAAAAGGTGTGAAAAATATGAAGAGCTTCAAAAGGTGTGAAAGACATGAGGAGCATAAAACGATCTGAAAAATGGGAGGCGCATGAAACCGTGTTCAAAAACATTAAGAGCCTGAAAAGGTGTGAAAAATATGAAGAGATGCAAGAGGTGTGAAATACATGAGGAGCATGAAACGGTCTGAAAAATAGGAGGAGCATGAAGGGGTGTTCAAAAACATGAAGAGCCTGAAAAAGTGTGAAAAATATTAAGAGCTTCAAATGGTGTGAAAAATAAGACGAGCATGAAGCGGTGTGGAAAAACATGAAGAGCCCCAAAACGTGTGAAAAATATGAAGAGCTTCAAAAGGTGTGAAAAATGAAATAAGCATGAAACGGTCTGAAAAATAGGAGGACCATGAATAGGTGTTCAAAAACATGAAGAGCCTGAACATGTGTGAAACATATGAAGAGCTTCCAAAGGTTTCAAAAATGAAATGAGCATGAAACGGCCTGAAAAATAGGAGGAGCATGAAGCGGTGTTTAAAAACATGAAGAGCCTGAAATGATGTGAAAAATATGAAGAGCTTCAAAAGATGTCAAAAGTATGAGGAGCATGAAACGGTCTGAAAAATAGGAGCAGAATGAAACGGTGTTCAAAAATATGAAGAGCCTGAAAAGGTGTGAAAAATTTAAAGAGCTTCACAAGGTGTCAAATACATGAGGTGCATGAAACGGTATGAAAAAAAGGAGGAGCAGGAAGCGGTGTTCAAAAACATCAAGAGTCTGAAAAGGTGTGAAATATATGAAGAGCTTCAAAAGGTGTCAAAATTATTAGCAGCATGAAACGGTCTGAAAAATAGGAGGAGCATGAAGCGATGTTCAAAAACATGAAGAGCCTGAAAAGGTGTGGAAAATTTGAAGAGCTTCAAAAGGTGTGAAATATATGAGGAGCATGAAACGGTCTGAAAAATAGGAGGAGCATGAAGCGGTGTTCAAAAACATGAAGAGTCTAAAAAGTTGTGATATATATGAAGAGCTTCAAAAAGTGTCAAAAATATGAGGAGCATGAAAAGGTCTGAAAAATAGGAGGAGCATGAAGCGGTGTTGAAAAATATGAAGAGCCTCAAAAGGTGTGAAAAATATGAAGAGATTCAAAAGGTGTTAAAAATATGAAGAGCTTCAGAAAGTGCCAAAAATATGATGAGCATGAAATGTCTGAAAAGAAGGAGGAGCATGAAATGGTGTTGAAAAACATGAAGAGCCTAAAAAGGTGTAAAATATATGAAGAGATTCAAAAGGTGTCAAAAATATGAGGAGCATGAAACGGTTTGGGAAATAGGACGAGCATGAAGTGGTGTTGAAATACATGAAGAGCCTGAAAAGATGTGAAATATATGAAGAGCTTCAAAATGTGTCAACAATATGAGGAGCATGAACCGGTCTGAGAAATAGGAGGAGCATGAAGTGGTGCTGAAAAACATGAAGAACCTAAAAAAGTGTGAAATATATGAAGAGCTTCAAAAGGTGTGAAAAATATTAGGACCTTCAAAAGCTGTCAAAAATGAGATGAGCATGAAGCGATCTGAAAAATAGGAGGAGCATGAGGTACCTTTGAAAAACATGAAGAGCCTGAAAAACTGTGAAATATATGAAGAGCTTCAAAAGGTGTGAAAAATATGAATAGTTTCAAAAGGTGACAAAATATGAGGAGAATGAAACGGTCTGAAAAATAGGAGGAGTAGGAAGCGGGGTTTAAAAACATAAAGAGCCTGAAAAGGTGTGAAAAATATGAAGAGCTTGAAAATGTGTCAAAAATATGAGTAACCTGAAACTGTCTGAAAAATAAGAGGAGCTTGAAATGGTGTTCAAAAACATGAAGAGCCTGAAAAGTTGTGAAAAATATGAAGAGCTTCAAAAGGTGTGAAATACAATAGGAGCAGGAAACGGTCTGAAAAGTAGGAGGAGCATGAAGCAGTGTTGAAAAACATGAAGAGCCTGAAAAGGTGTGACAAATATGAAGAGCTTCAAAATGTGTGAAATACATTAGGAGCAAGAAACGGTCTGTAAAATAGGAGAATCATGAAACGGTGTTGAAATACATGAAGAGCCTGAAAAGGTGTGAAATATATGAAGAGCTTCAAAAGGTGTGAAAAATATGAGGAGCATGAAACGGTCTGAAAAATAGGAGAGGCTGAAACTTTGTGGAAATACATGAAGACCCTAAAAATGTGTGAAAAATATGAAGAGCTTCAAAAGGAGTGAAATACATGAGGAGCATGAAACGGTCTGAAAAATAGGAAGAGCATGAAGTGGTGTTGAAACACATGAAGAGCCTGAAAAGGTGTGAAAAATATGAAGGGCTTCAAAAGGTGTCAAAATTATGAGGAGCATTAAACGTTCTAAACATAGGAGGAGGATGAAGTGGTGTTGAAAAATATGAAGAGCCAGAAAAAGTGTGAAAAATATGAAGAGCTGCAAAAGGTGTCAAAATTATGAGGGGAATTAAACGTTCTAAACATAGGAGGAGCATTAAGTGGTGTTTAAAAATATGAAGAGACAGAAAAGGTGTGAAAAATATGAAGAGCTGCAAAAGGTGTGAAAAATATGAATAGCATGGAACGTTCTGAAAAATAGGATCATGAAACGATGTTCAAAAACCTGAAGAGCCTGGAAATCTGTGAAATATATGAAGAGCTTGAAAAGGTGTCAAAAATATGAGGAGCATGAAATGGTCTGAAAAATATGAAGAGTTTCAATAGTAGTCAAAATATGAGGAGCATGAAATGGTGTTCAAAAACATGAAGAGCCTGAAAAGGTGTTAAAAATATGAAGAGCTTCAAAAGGTGTCAAAAATATGAGGAGCATGAAACGGTCTGAAAAATAGGAGGAGCATGTAGTGGTGTTCAAAAATATGAAGAGCCTTAAAAGGTGTGAAAAATATGAAGAGTTTTAAAGGTGTGAAAATTATGAGGAGCATGAAACCGTCTGAAAAATATGAGGAGCATGACACGGTGTTGAAAAACATGAAGAGCCTTAAAATGTGAGAAAAATATGAAGAGATTTAAAGGTGTGAAAAATATGAGGAGCATGAAACCGTCAGAAAAATAGGAGGAGCATGACACGGTGTTGAAAAATATGAAGAGCATGAAAAGGTGTGAAAAATAGAAAGAGATTCAAAAGCTGTCAAAAATATGAGGAGCCTGAAACGTTCTGAAAAATAGCAGAAGCATGAAGTGGTGTTGAAAAAGACGAAGAGCCTGAAAAGGTGTGAAAAATATGAAGAACTTCAAAAGGAGTAAAAAATATGAGGAGCATGAAAAGGTCTGAAAAATAGGAGGAGCATGAAGCGGTGTTCAAAAACATGAAGAGCCTGAAAAGTTGTGAAAAATTTGAAGAGTTTCAAAAGGTGTGAAATACATGAGGAGCATGAAACGGTCTGAAAAAAAGTAGGAGCATGAAGCGATGTTCAAAAACTTGAAGAGTCTGAAAAGATGTGAAATATATGAAGAGCTTCAAAAGGTGTCTAAAATATGAGGAGCATGAAACGGTCTGAAATATAGGAGGAGCAAGAAGCGGTGTTCAAAAACATGAAGAGCCTGAAAAGGTGTGCAAAATATGAAGAGCTTCAAAAGGTGTGTAATATATGAGGAGCATGAAACGGTCTAAAAAATAGGAGGAGGTGAAGCGGTGTTGAAAAACGTGAAGAGCCTGTAAAGGAGTGTAATAAATGAAGAGCTTCAAAAGGTGTGAGAAATATGAAGAGCTTCAACAGGTGTCAAAAATGAGATGAACATGAAATGGTCTGAAAAACAGGAGGAGCATGAAGTGGTGTTGATAAACATGAAGAGACTGAAAAGTTGTGAAATATATGAAGAGCTTCAAAAGGTGTCAAAAATATGAGTAGTATGAAACGGTCTGAAAAAGAAGAGGAGCATGAAGCGGCATTCAAAAACATGAAGAGCCTGAAAAGGTGTGAAAAATTTGAAGAGCTTCAAAATGTGTGAAATACATGAGGATCATGAAACGGTCTGAAAAAAAGGAGGAGCATGAAGCGGTGTTCAAAATCTTTAAGACTCTGAAAAGGTGTGAAATATATGAAGAGCTTCAAAAGCTGTCAAAAATATGAGGAGCATGAAACGGTCTGAAAAATTGGAGGAGCATGAAGTGGTGTAAAAAAACATGAAGAGCCTGAAAAGGTGTGAAAAATTCGAAGAGCTTCAAAAGGTGTGAAATACATGAGGAGCAGGAAACTGTCTGAAAAATTGGAGGAGCATGAAACGGTGTTCAAAAACATGAAGAGCCAGAAAAGGTGTGAAAAAAATGAAGAGCCTCAAAACATGTCAAAAATATGAAGAGCATGAAACGGTCTGAAAAATAGGAGAAACATGATGTGGTGTTCAAAAACATGAAGAGCCTGAAAAGGTGTGAAAAATATGAAGAGCTTCAAAAGGTGTGAAAGACATGAGGAGCATAAAACGATCTGAAAAATGGGAGGCGCATGAAACCGTGTTCAAAAACATTAAGAGCCTGAAAAGGTGTGAAAAATATGAAGAGATGCAAGAGGTGTGAAATACATGAGGAGCATGAAACGGTCTGAAAAATAGGAGGAGCATGAAGTGGTGTTCAAAAACATGAAGAGCCTGAAAAAGTGTGAAAAATATTAAGAGCTTCAAATGGTGTGAAAAATAAGACGAGCATGAAGCGGTGTGGAAAAACATGAAGAGCCCCAAAACGTGTGAAAAATATGAAGAGCTTCAAAAGGTGTGAAAAATATGAAGAGCTTCAAAAGGTGTCAAAAATGAAATAAGCATGAAACGGTCTGAAAAATAGGAGGACCATGAATAGGTGTTCAAAAACATGAAGAGCCTGAACATGTGTGAAACATATGAAGAGCTTCCAAAGGTTTCAAAAATGAAATGAGCATGAAACGGCCTGAAAAATAGGAGGAGCATGAAGCGGTGTTTAAAAACATGAAGAGCCTGAAATGATGTGAAAAATATGAAGAGCTTTAAAAGATGTCAAAAGTATGAGGAGCATGGAAACGGTTTGAAAAATAGGAGAATGAAACGGTGTTCAAAAATATGAAGAGCCTGAAAAGGTGTGAAAAATTTAAAGAGCTTCACAAGGTGTCAAATACATGAGGTGCATGAAACGGTATGAAAAATAGGAGGAGCAAGAAGCGGTGTTCAAAAACATCAAGAGTCTGAAAAGGTGTGAAATATATGAAGAGCTTCAAAAGGTGTCAAAATTATGAGCAGCATGAAACGGTCTGAAAAATAGGAGGAGCATGAAGCGGTGTTGAAAAATATGAAGAGCCTCAAAAGGTGTGAAAAATATGAAGAGATTCAAAAGGTGTTAAAAATATGAAGAGCTTCAGAAAGTGCCAAAAATGTGATGAGCATGAAATGGTCTGAAAAGAAGGAGGAGCATGAAATGGTGTTGAAAAACATGAAGAGCCTAAAAAGGTGTAAAATATATGAAGAGATTCAAAAGGTGTCAAAAATATGAGGAGCATGAAACGGTTTGGGAAATAGGACGAGCATGAAGTGGTGTTGAAATACATGAAGAGCCTGAAAAGATGTGAAATATATGAAGAGCTTCAAAAGGTGTCAACAATATGAGGAGCATGAACCAGTCTGAGAAATAGGAGGAGCATGGTGGTGCTGAAAAACATGAAGAACCTAAAAAAGTGTGAAATATATGAAGACCTTCAAAAGGTGTGAAAAATATTAGGACCTTCAAAAGCTGTCAAAAATGAGATGAGCATGAAGCGATCTGAAAAATAGGAGGAGCATGAGGTACATTTGAAAAAGATGAAGAGCCTGAAAAACTGTGAAATATATGAAGAGCTTCAAAAGGTGTGAAAAATATGAATAGCTTCAAAAGGTGACAAAATATGAGGAGAATGAAACGGTCTGAAAAATAGGAGGAGCAGGAAGCGGTGTTTAAAAACATAAAGAGCCTGAAATGGTGTGAAAAATATGAAGAGCTTGAAAATGTGTCAAAAATATGAGTAACCTGAAACGGTCTGAAAAATAAGAGGAGCTTGAAATGGTGTTCAAAAACATGAAGAGCCTGAAAAGGTGTGAAAAATATGAAGAGCTTCAAAAGGTGTGAAATACAATAGGAGCATGAAACGGTCTGAAAAGTAGGAGGAGCAGGAAGCAGTGTTGAAAAACATGAAGAGCCTGAAAAGGTGTGAAAAATATGAAGAGCTTCAAAATGTGTGAAACACATTAGGAGCAAGAAACTGTCTGTAAAATAGGAGAATCATGAAACGCTGTTGAAATACATGAAGAGCCTGAAAAGGTGTGAAATATATGAAGAGCTTCAAAAGGTGTGAAAAATATGAGGAGCATGAAACGGTCTGAAAAATAGGAGAGGCTGAAACTTTGTGGAAATACATGAAGACCCTAAAAAAGTGTGAAAAATATGAAGAGCTTCAAAAGGAGTGAAATACATGAGGAGCATGAAACGGTCTGAAAAATAGGAAGAGCATGAAGTGGTGTTGAAAAACATGAAGAGCCTGAAAAGGTGTGAAAAATATGAAGAGCTTCAAAAGGTGTGAAAAATATGAGGAGCATGAAACGGTCTGAAAAATAAGAGGAGCATGAAGCCGTGTTGAAAAACAGGTAGAGCCTGAAAAGGTGTGAAAAATATGAAGAGATTTAAAGGTGTGAAAATTATGAGGAGCATGAAACCGTCTGAAAAATATGAGGAGCATGACACGGTGTTGAAAAACATGAAGAGCCTTAAAATGTGAGAAAAATATGAAGAGATTTAAAGGTGTGAAAAATATGAGGAGCATGAAACCGTCAGAAAAATAGGAGGAGCATGACACGGTGTTGAAAAATATGAAGAGCATGAAAAGGTGTGAAAAATAGGAAGAGATTCAAAAGCTGTCAAAAATATGAGGAGCCTGAAACGTTCTGAAAAATAGCAGAAGCATGAAGTGGTGTTGAAAAAGACGAAGAGCCTGAAAAGGTGTGAAAAATATGAAGAGCTTCAAAAGGAGTCAAAAATATGAGGAGCATGAAACCGTCTGAAAAATATGAGGAGCATGACACGGTGTTGAAAAACATGAAGAGCCTTAAAATGTGAGAAAAATATGAAGAGATTTAAAGGTGTGAAAAATATGAGGAGCATGAAACCGTCAGAAAAATAGGAGGAGCATGACACGGTGTTGAAAAATATGAAGAGCATGAAAAGGTGTGAAAAATAGGAAGAGATTCAAAATGTGTGAAATACATGAGGAGCATGAAACTCTCTGAAAAATAGGAGGAGCATGAAGCGGTGTTCAAAAACATGAAGAGCCTGAAAAGATGTGAAAAATATGAAAAGCTTCAAAAGGTGTTAAAAATGAGATGAGAATGAAACGGTCTGAAAAATAGGAGGAGCATGAAGCGGTGTTGAAAAACATGAAGAGCGTGAAAAGGTGTGAAAAATATGAAGAGCTTCTAAAGGTGTCAAAAATATGAGGAGCATGAAACGATCTGAAAAATAGGAGGAGCATGAAGCTGTGTTCAAAAACCTGAAGAGCCTGAAAAGGTGTGAAAAATATGTAGAGCTTCAAAAGATGTGAAAATTATGAGGAGCATGAAACGGTCTGAAAAATAGGAGGTGTATGAAACATTGATCAAAAACATGAAGAGCCTGAAAAGGTGTGAAAAATATGAAGAGCAACAAAAGGTGTGAAATACATGATGAGCATGAAACGGGTTGAAAAATAGGAGAAGCATGAAGTGGTATGGAAAAACATGAAGAGCCTGAAAAGGTGTGAAAAATATGAAGAGTTTCAAAAGGTGTGAAATACATGAGGAGCATGAAACTCTCTGAAAAATAGGAGGAGCATGAAGCGGTGCTCAAAAACATGAAGAGCCTGAAAAGTTGTGAAAAATATGAAGAGCTTCAAAAGGTGTCAAAAATATGAAGAGCATAAAACTGTCTGAAAAATAGGAGGAGCCTGAAGCGGAGTTCAAATACATGAAGAGCCTGAAATGCTGTGAAAAATATGAAGAGCTTCAAAAGGTGTCAAAAATATGAGGAGCATAAAAAGGTCTGAAAAATAGGACGAGCATGAAGTGGTGTTGAAAAAAATGAAGAGCCTGAAAAGGTGTGAAAAATATGAAGAGCTTCAAAACGTGTCAAATATATGAGGAGCATGAAACGGTCTGAAAAATAGGAGGAGCATTAAGCGTTGTTGAAAAACGTGAAGAGCCTGAAATGTTGTGAAAAATATGAAGAGCTTCAAAAGGTGTGAAAAATATGAAGAGCTTCAAAAGGTGTCAAAAATCGATGAGCAGGAAATAGTCTGAAAAATAGGAGGAGCATGAAGTGGTGTTAAAAACATGAAGAGCCTGAAAAGGTGTGAAATATATGAAGAGCTTCAAAAGGTGTCAAAAATATGAGGAGAATGAAACGGTCTGAAAAATAGGAGGAGCATGAAGTGGTGTTGAAAAACATGAAGAGCCTGAAATGGTGTGAAATATATGAAGAGCTTCAAAATGTGTGAAAAATATGAGGAGCTTCAAAATGTGTCAAAAATATGAGGAGCAAGAAACTGTCTGAAAAATACGAGGAACATGAAGAGGTGTTGAAGAAAATGAAAAGCCTGAAAAGGTGTGAAAAATATGAAGAGCTTCTAAAGGTGTCAAAAATATGAGGAGCATGAAGGCCTGAAAAATAGGAGGAGCATGAAGTGGTGTTGAAAAACATGAAGAGCCCGAAAAGTGTGAAAAATATGAAGAGCTTCAAAAGGTGTCAAAAATATGAGGAGCATGTAACGGTCTGAAAAACAGGAGGAGCATGAAGCGGTGTTGAAAAACATGAAGAACCTGAAAAAGTGTGAAAAAACATGAAGAGCTTCAAAAGGTGTGAAGAATATGAAGATCTTCAAAAGGTGTCAAATATGAGATGAGCATGAAACGGTCTGAAAAAAAGGAGGAGCATGAAGTGGTGTTGAAAAAAAAAAGGAGATCCTGAAAAGGTGTGAAATATATGAAGAGCTTCAAAAGGTGTCAAAAATATGAAGAGCATGAAACGGTCTGAAATATAGGAGGAGCATGAAGCGGTGTTGAAAAACATGAAGAGCGTGAAAAGGTGTGAAAAATATGAAGAGCTTCAAAAGGTGTCAAAAATATGAGGAGCATGAAACGGTCTGAATAATAGGAGAAGCATGAAGCGCTGTTGAAAAACATGAAGAGCCTGAAAAGGTGTGAAAAATATGAAGAGCTTCAAAAGGTGTGAAAAATATGAAGAGATTCAAAAGGTGTCAAAAATGCCCTGCACATGAAACGGTCTGAAAAATAGGAGGAGCATGAAGTCTTGTTGAAAAAAAAGAAGAGCCTGAAAAGGTGTGAAATATATGAAGAGCTTCCAAAGGTGTCAAAAATATGAGGGGCACGAAATGGTCTGAAAAATAGGATGAGCATGAAACGGTGTTGAAAAACATGAAGAGCTTGAAAAGGTGTGAAAAATATGAAGAGCTTCAAAAGGTGTCAAAAATGAAATGAGCATGAAACGGTCTAAAAAATAAGAGGAGCATGAAGCGGTGTTCAAAAACATGGAGAGCCTGAAAAGATATGACAAATATGAAGAGCTTCAAAAGGTGTCAAAAATATGAGGAGCATGAAACGGTCTGAAAAATAGGAGGAACATGAAGTGGTGTTCAAAAACATGGAGAGCCTGAAAAGATATGACAAATATGAAGAGCTTCAAAAGGTGTCAAAAATATGAGGAGCATGAAACGGTCTGAAAAATAGGAGGAGCATGAAGCGGTGTTGAAAAACCTGAAGAGCATGAAATGTTGTGAAAAATATGAAAAGCTTCTAAAGGTGTTAAAGATGAGATGAGCATGTAACGGTCTGAAAAATAGGAGGGTCAAGAAACGGTGTTGAAAAACATGAAGAGCCAGAAAACGTGTGAAAAATATGAAGAGCTACAAAAGGTGTCAAAAATGAGATGAGCATGAAACGGTTTGAAAAATAGGAGTAGCGAGAAACGGTGTTCAAAAACATGAAGAGCCTGAAAAGGTGTGAAATATATGAAGAGCTTCAAAAGGTGTCAAAAATATGAGGAGCATGAAACGGTCTGAAAAATAGGAGGAGCATGAAGAGGTGTTCAAAAAAATGAAGAGCCTGAAAAGGCGTGAAAAATATGAAGAGCTTCAAAAGGTGTTAAAAAATATGAGGAGCCTGATATGGTCTGAAAAATAGGAGGAGCATGAAGCGGTGTTCAAAAACATGAAGAGCCTGAAAAGTTGTCAAAAATATGAAAAGCTTCAAAAGGTGTCAAAAATGAGATGAGCATGAAACGATCTGAAAAGTAGGAGAAGCATGAAGCGGTGTTGAAAAACATGAAGAGCCTGAAAAGGTGTGAAAAATATGAAGAGCTTCAAAAGGTGTCAAAAATATGAGGAGCATGAAATGGTCTGAAAAATAGCAGGAGCATGAAGCGGTGTTCAATTACATGAAGAGCTTGAAAAGTTGTGAAAAATATGAAGAGCTTCAAAAGGTGTGAAAACTATGAGGAGAATGAAATGGTCTGAAAAATTTGAGGAGCATGAAGCGGTGTTCAAAAACATGAAGAGCCTGAAAACGTGTGGAAAATATGAAGACCTTCAAAAGGTGTGAAAAATATGAAGAGCTTCAAAAGGTGTCAAAAATGAGATGAGCATGAAACGGTCTGACAAATAGGACGAGCATGAAGAGGTGTTGAAAAAAAAGAAGAGCCTGAAAAGGTGTGAAATATATGAAGAGCTTCAAAAGGTGTCAAAAATATGAGGAGCATGAAACGGTCTGAAAAATAGGAGGAGCATGAAGCGGTGTTGAATAACATAACGAGCCTGAAAACGTGTGAAAAAATATGAAGAGCTTCAAAAGGTGTGAAGAATATGAAGAGCTTCAAAAGGTGTCAAATATGAGATGAGCATGAAACGGTCTGACAAATAGGACGAGCATGAAGCGGTGTTGAAAAACATGAAGAGCGTGAAAAGGTGTGAAAAATATGAAGAGCTTGTAAAGGTGTCAAAAATATGAGGAGCATGAAACGGTCTGAAAAACAGGAAGGAGCATGAAGCGGTGTTCAAAAACCTGAAGAGCCTGAAAAGGTGTGAAAAATATGAAGAGCTTCAAAAGGTGTCAAAAATATGAGGAGCATGAAAAGGTCTGCAAAAAGGAGGAGCATGAATTAGTGTTGAAAAACTTGAAGAGCCTGAAAAGGTGTGAAAAATATGAAAAGCTTCAAAATCTGTCAAAAATATGAGGAACATGAAACAGTCTGAAAAATGGAGGCGCATGAAGCGGTGTTCAAAAACATGACGAGCCTGAAAACCTGTAAAAAATATGAAGAGCTTCAAAAGGTGTGAAATAGATGAGGCACATGAAACTCTCTGAAAATTAGGAGGAGCAGGAAGAAGTGTTGAAAAACATGAGGAGCCTGAAAAGGTGTGAAAAATATGAAGACCTTCAAAAGGTGTAAAATACATGAGGCGCATGAAACTCTCTGAAAATTAGGAGGAGCAAGAAGCAGTGTTCAACAACATGAAGAGCCTGAAAACTTGTGAAAAATATGAAGAGCTTTAAAAGGTGTGAAAAATATGAAGAGCTTCAAAATGTGTCAAAAATATGAGGAGCATGAAACGTTCTGAAAAATAGGAGGACCATGAAGCGGTGTTGAAAAACATGAAGAGCCTGAAAAGGTGTGAAAAATATGAAGAGCTTCTGAAATGTGAAAATTATGAAGAACTTCAAAAGGTGTGAAATAGATGAGGCACATGAAACTCTCTGAAAATTAGGAGGAGCATGAAGCGGTGTTTAAAAACATGAAGAGGCTGAAAAGTTGTGAAAAATATGAAGAGCTTCAAAAGGTGTCAAAAATATAAGGAGCATGAAACGGTATGAAAAATAGGAGGAACATGAAGCGGTGTTGAAAAACATGAAGAGCCTGAAAAGGTGTGAAAAATATGAAGAGCTTCAAAAGGTGTGAAAAATATGAAGAGCTTCAAAAATGTGACAAATATGAAGACCTTCAAAAGGTGTGAAAAATAAGAAGAGCTTCAAAAGGTGTCAAAAATGAGATGAGCATGAAACGTTCCGAAAAATAGGAGGAGCATGACTCTGTGTTGAAAATCATGAAGATAAAGAAAAGGTGTGAAAAATATGAAGAGCTTCAAAAGGTGTCAAAATGAGATGAGCATGAAACGTCTGAAAAAGAGGAGGAGCATGAAGTGGTGTTGAAAAACATGAAAAGCCTGAAAATGTGTGAAAAATATGAAGAGCTTCAAAAGGTGTGAAATATATGAGGTGCAAGAAACGGTCTGAAAAATAGGAGGAGCATTAAGCGTTGTTGAAAAACATGAATAGCCGGAAAAGGTGTGAAAAATATGAAGAGCTTCAAAAGGTGTCAAAAATATGAGGAGCATGAAACGTTCTGAAAAATAGGAGGAGCAATAAGCGGTGTTGAAAAACATGAAGAGCCTGAAAAAGTGTGAAAATATGAAGAGCTTCAAAAGGTGTGAAAAATATGAAGAGCTTCAAAAGGTGTCAAAAATATGAGGAGCATGAAACGGTCTGAAAAAATATAAGAAGCATGAAGCGGTGTTCAAAAACATGAAGAGCCTGAAAAGGTGTGAAAAATATTAAGAGCTTAAAAAGGTGTCAAAAATATGAGGAGCATGAAACGGTCTGAAAAATAGGAGGATTATGAAATGGTGTTCAAAAACATGAAGAGCCTGAAAGGGTGTGAAAAATATGAAAGCCTCAAAACCTGTCAAAAATATGAGGAGCATGAAACCGTCTGAAAAATAGCAGGAGCATGAAGCGGTGTTGAAAAACATGAAGAGTCTGAAAACGCGTTAAAAAATGAAAAGCTTCAAACATATGAAAAATATGAAGAGCTTCAAAATGTGTGAAAAATATGAAGAGCTTCAAAAGGTGTAAAAAGTGAGATGAGCATGAAACGGTCTGAAAAATACGAGGAGCATGAAGCGGTGTTGAAAATCATGAAGAGCCTGAAAAGGCGTGAAAAATATGAACGACTTCAAAAGATGTGAAATATATGAAGAGCTTCAAAAGGTGTCAAAAAGATGAGGAGCATGAAACGGTCTGAAAAATAGGAGGAACATGAAGCGGTGTTCAAAAACATGAAGAGCCTGAAAAGGTGAGAAAAATATGAAGAGTTTCAAAAGGTGTGAAATACATGAGGAGCATGAAACTTTCTAAAAAATAGGAAGAGCATGAAGCGCTGTTCAAAAACATGACAGCCTGAAAAGGTGAGAAAAATAAAAAGAGATTCAAAAGGTGTGAAAAATATGAGGAGCATGATACGGTCGAAAAAATAGGAGGAGCATGAATCGGAGTTCAAAAATATGAAGAGCCTGAAAAGGTGTGAAAAATATGAAGAGCTTCAAAAGGTGTTAAAAAATATGAGGAGCCTGATATGGTCTGAAAAATAGAGGAGCATGAAGCGGTGTTCAAAAACATGAAGAGCCTGAAAAGGTGTGAAAAATATGAAAAGCTTCAAAAGGTGTCAAAAATATGAGGAGCATGAAATGGTCTGAAAAATAGGAGGAGCATGAAGCGGTGTTCAATTACATGAAGAGCTTGAAAAGTTGTGAAAAATATGAAGAGCTTCAAAAGGTGTGAAAACTATGAGGAGAATGAAATGGTCTGAAAAATTTGAGGAGCATGAAGCGGTGTTCAAAAACATGAAGAGCCTGAAAACGTGTGGAAAATATGAAGAGCTTCAAAAGGTGTGAAAACTATGAGGAGAATGAAATGGTCTGAAAAATTTGAGGAACATGAATCGGAGTTCAAAAATATGAAGAGCCTGAAAAGGTGTGAAAAATATGAAGAGCTTCTAAAGGTGTCAAAAATATGAGGAGCATGAAGGTCTGAAAAATAGGAGGAGCATGAAGTGGTGTTGAAAAACATGAAGAGCGTGAAAAGGTGTGAAAAATATGAAGATCTTCAAAAGGTGTCAAAAATATCAGGAGCATGAAACGTTCTGAATAATAGGAGGAGCATGAAGCGCTGTTGAAAAACATGAAGACCCTGAAAAGGTGTGAAAAATATGAAGAGCTTCAAAAGGTGTGAAAAATATGAAGAGATTCAAAAGGTGTCAAAAATGCCCTGCACATGAAACGGTCTGAAAAATAGGAGGAGCATGAAGTCTTGTTGAAAAAAAAGAAGAGCCTGAAAAGGTGTGAAATATATGAAGAGCTTCAAAAGGTGTCAAAAATATGAGGAGCACGAAACGGTCTGAAAAATAGGACGAGAATGAAGCGTTGTTGAAAAACATGAAGAGCGTGAAAAGGTGTGAAAAATAAGAAGAGCTTCTAAAGGTGTCAAAAATATGAGGAGCATGAAACGATCTGAAAAATAGGAGGAGCATGAAGCGGTGTTCAAAAACCTGAAGAGCCTGAAAAGGTGTGAAAATTATGAAGAGCTTCAAAAGGTGTCAAAAATATGAAGAGCATAAAACTGTCTGAAAAATAGGAGGAGCCTGAAGCGGAGTTCAAATACATGAAGAGCCTGAAATGCTGTGAAAAATATGAAGAGCTTCAAAAGGTGTCAAAAATATGAGGAGCATAAAAAGGTCTGAAAAATAGGACGAGCATGAAGTGGTGTTGAAAAAAATGAAGAGCCTGAAAAGGTGTGAAAAATATGAAGAGCTTCAAAACGTGTCAAATATATGAGGAGCATGAAACGGTCTGAAAAATAGGAGGAGCATTAAGCGTTGTTGAAAAACGTGAAGAGCCTGAAAACGTGTGAAAAATATGAAGAGCTTCAAAAGGTGTGAAAAATATGAAGAGCTTCAAAAGGTGTCAAAAATCGATGAGCAGGAAATGGTCTGAAAAATAGGAGGAGCATGAAGTGGTGTTAAAAACATGAAGAGCCTGAAAAGGTGTGAAATATATGAAGAGCTTCAAAAGGTGTCAAAAATATGAGGAGAATGAAACGGTCTGAAAAATAGGAGGAGCATGAAGTGGTGTTGAAAAACATGAAGAGCCTGAAATGGTGTGAAATATATGAAGAGCTTCAAAATGTGTGAAAAATATGAGGAGCTTCAAAATGTGTCAAAAATATGAGGAGCAAGAAACTGTCTGAAAAATACGAGGAACATGAAGAGGTGTTGAAGAAAATGAAGAGCCTGAAAAGGTGTGAAAAATATGAAGAGCTTCTAAAGGTGTCAAAAATATGAGGAGCATGAAGGCCTGAAAAATAGGAGGAGCATGAAGTGGTGTTGAAAAACATGAAGAGCCTGAAAAGTGTGAAAAATATGAAGAGCTTCAAAAGGTGTCAAAAATATGAGGAGCATGAAACGGTCTGAAAAACAGGAGGAGCATGAAGCGGTGTTGAAAAACATGAAGAACCTGAAAAAGTGTGAAAAAACATGAAGAGCTTCAAAAGGTGTGAAGAATATGAAGATCTTCAAAAGGTGTCAAATATGAGATGAGCATGAAACGGTCTGAAAAAAAGGAGGAGCATGAAGTGGTGTTGAAAAAAAAAAAGGAGAGCCTGAAAAGGTGTGAAATATATGAAGAGCTTCAAAAGGTGTCAAAAATATGAAGAGCATGAAACGGTCTGAAATATAGGAGGAGCATGAAGCGGTGTTGAAAAACATGAAGAGCGTGAAAAGGTGTGAAAAATATGAAGAGCTTCAAAAGGTGTCAAAAATATGAGGAGCATGAAACGGTCTGAATAATAGGAGGAGCATGAAGCGCTGTTGAAAAACATGAAGAGCCTGAAAAGGTGTGAAAAATATGAAGAGCTTCAAAAGGTGTGAAAAATATGAAGAGTTTCAAAAGGTGTCAAAAATATGAGGAGCATGAAACGGTCTGAAAAATAGGAGGAGCATGAAGTCTTGTTGAAAAAAAAGAAGAGCCTGAAAAGGTATGAAATATATGAAGAGCTTCAAAAGGTGTCAAAAATATGAGGGGCACGAAACGGTCTGAAAAATAGGATGAGCATGAAACGGTGTTGAAAAACATGAAGAGCTTGAAAAGGTGTGAAAAATATGAAGAGCTTCAAAGGTGTCAAAAATGAAATGAGCATGAAACGGTCTAAAAAATAAGAGGAGCATGAAGCGGTGTTCAAAAACATGGAGAGCCTGAAAAGATATGACAAATATGAAGAGCTTCAAAAGGTGTCAAAAATATGAGGAGCATGAAAAGGTCTGAAAAATAGGAGGAGCATGAAGCGGTGTTCAAAAACATGAAGAGCCTGAAAAATTGTGAAAAATATGAAGAGCTTCAAAAGGTGTCAAAAATATGAGGAGCATGAAACGGTCTGAAAAATAAGAGGAGCATGAAGCGGTGTTGAAAAACCTGAAGAGCATGAAATGTTGTGAAAAATATGAAAAGCTTCTAAAGGTGTTAAAGATGAGATGAGCATGTAACGGTCTGAAAAATAGGAGGGTCAAGAAACGGTGTTGAAAAACATGAAGATCCAGAAAACGTGTGAAAAATATGAAGAGCTACAAAAGGTGTCAAAAATGAGATGAGCATGAAACGGTTTGAAAAATAGGAGGAGCGAGAAACGGTGTTCAAAAACATGAAGAGCCTGAAAAGGTGTGAAATATATGAAGAGCTTCAAAAGGTGTCAAAAATATGAGGAGCATGAAACGGTCTGAAAAATAGGAGGAGCATGAAGAGGTGTTCAAAAAAATGAAGAGCCTGAAAAGGCGTGAAAAATATGAAGAGCTTCAAAAGGTGTTAAAAAATATGAGGAGCCTGATATGGTCTGAAAAATAGGAGGAGCATGAAGCGGTGTTCAAAAACATGAAGAGCCTGAAAAGTTGTCAAAAATATGAAAAGCTTCAAAAGGTGTCAAAAATGAGATGAGCATGAAACGATCTGAAAAATAGGAGAAGCATGAAGCGGTGTTGAAAAACATGAAGAGCCTGAAAAGGTGTGAAAAATATGAAGAGCTTCAAAAGGTGTCATAAATATGAGGAGCATGAAATGGTCTGAAAAATAGGAGGAGCATGAAGCGGTGTTCAATGACATGAAGAGCTTGAAAAGTTGTGAAAAATATGAAGAGCTTCAAAAGGTGTGAAAACTATGAGGAGAATGAAATGGTCTGAAAAATTTGAGGAGCATGAAGCGGTGTTCAAAAACATGAAGAGCCTGAAAACGTGTGGAAAATATGAAGACCTTCAAAAGGTGTGAAAAATATGAAGAGCTTCAAAAGGTGTTAAAAATGAGATGAGCATGAAACGGTCTGACAAATAGGACGAGCATGAAGAGGTGTTGAAAAAAAAGAAGAGCCTGAAAAGGTGTGAAATATATGAAGAGCTTCAAAAGGTGTCAAAAATATGAGGAGCATGAAACGGTCTGAAAAATAGGAGGAGCATGAAGCGGTGTTGAATAACATAATGAGCCTGAAAACGTGTGAAAAAATATGAAGAGCTTCAAAAGGTGTGAAGAATATGAAGAGCTTCAAAAGGTGTCAAATATGAGATGAGCATGAAACGGTCTGAAAAAAAGGAGGAGCATGAGGTGGTGTTGAAAAAAAAAGAAGAGCCTGAAAATGTGTGAAATATATGAAGAGCTTCAAAAGGTGTCAAAAATATGAGGAGCATGAAACGGTCTGAAATATAGGAGGAGCATGAAGCGGTGTTGAAAAACATGAAGAGCCTGAAAAGGTGTCAAACATATGAAGAGCTTCAAAAGGTGTGAAAAATATGAAGAGATTCAAAAGGTGTCAAAAATGCCCTGCGCATGAAACGGTCTGAACAATAGGAGGAGCATGATGTCTTGTTGAAAAAAAAGAGGAGCCTGAAAAGGTGTGAAATATATGAAGAGCTTCAAAAGGTGTCAAAAATATGAGGAGCACGAAACGGTCTGAAAAATAGGAGGAGCATGAAGCTTTGTTGAAAAACATGAAGAGCGTGAAAAGGTGTGAAAAATATGAAGAGCTTCTAAAGGTGTCAAAAATATGAGGAGCATGAAACGATCTGAAAAATAGGAGGAGCATGAAGCGGTGTTCAAAAACCTGAAGAGCCTGAAATGGTGTGAAAATTATGAAGAGCTTCAAAAGATGTGAAAATTATGAGGAGCATGAAACGATCTGAAAAATAGGAGGTGCATGAAACATTGATCAAAAACATGAAGAGCCTGAAAAGGTGTGAAAAATATGAAGAGCTTCAAAAGGTGTGAAATACATGTTGAGCATGAAACGGGTTGAAAAATAGGAGAAGCATGAAGTGGTGTGTAAAAACTTGAAGAGCCTGAAAAGGTGTGAAAAATATGAAGAGCTTCAAAAGGTGTGAAATACATGAGGAGCATAAAACTCTCTGAAAAATAGGAGGAGCATGAAGCGGTGCTCAAAAACATGAAGAGCCTGAAAAGTTGTGAAAAATACGAAGAGCTTCAAAAGGTGTCAAACATATGAAGAGCATAAAACTGTCTGAAAAAATAGGAGGAGCCTGAAGCAGAGTTCAAATACATGAAGAGCCTGAAATGCTGTGAAAAATATGAAGAGCTTCAAAAGGTGTCAACAATATGAGGAGCATGAAAAGGTCTGAAAAATAGGACGAGCATGAAGGGCGATTGAAAAACATGAAGAGCGTGAAAAGGTGTGAAAAATATGAAGAGCTTCAAAAGATGTGAAAAATATGAAGAGTTTCAAAAGGTGTCAAAAATATGAGGAGCATGAAACGGTCTGAAATATAGGAGGAGCATGAAGCGGTGTTGAAAAACATGAAGAGCGTGAAAAGGTGTGAAAAATATGAAGAGCTTGTAAAGGTGTCAAAAATATGAGGAGCATGAAACGGTCTGAAAAACAGGAAGGAGCATGAAGTGGTGTTCAAAAACCTGAAGAGCCTGAAAAGGTGTGAAAAATATGAAGAGCTTAAAAAGGTGTCAAAAATATGAGGAGCATGAAAAGGTCTGCAAAAAGGAGGAGCATGAATTAGTGTTGAAAAACTTGAAGAGCCTGAAAAGGTGTGAAAAATATGAAAAGCTTCAAAATCTGTCAAAAATATGAGGAACATGAAACAGTCTGAAAAATGGAGGCGCATGAAGCGGTGTTCAAAAACATGACGAGCCTGAAAACCTGTGAAAAATATGAAGAGCTTCAAAAGGTGTGAAATAGATGAGGCACATGAAACTCTCTGAAAATTAGGAGGAGCAGGAAGAAGTGTTGAAAAACATGAAGAGCCTGAAAACTTGTGAAAAATATGAAGAGCTTCAAAAGGTGTCAAAAATATGAGGAGCATGAAACGGTCTGAAAAAATATAAGAAGCATGAAGCGGTGTTCAAAAACATGAAGAGCCTGAAAAGGTGTGAAAAATATTAAGAGCTTAAAAAGGTGTCAAAAATATGAGGAGCATGAAACGGTCTGAAAAATAGGAGGATTATGAAATGGTGTTCAAAAACATGAAGAGCCTGAAAGGGTGTGAAAAATATGAAAGCCTCAAAACCTGTCAAAAATATGAGGAGCATGAAACCGTCTGAAAAATAGCAGGAGCATGAAGCGGTGTTGAAAAACATGAAGAGTCTGAAAACGCGTTAAAAAATGAAAAGCTTCAAACATATGAAAAATATGAAGAGCTTCAAAATGTGTGAAAAATATGAAGAGCTTCAAAAGGTGTAAAAAGTGAGATGAGCATGAAACGGTCTGAAAAATACTAGGAGCATGAAGCGGTGTTGAAAATCATGAAGAGCCTGAAAAGGCGTGAAAAATATGAACGACTTCAAAAGATGTGAAATATATGAAGAACTTCAAAAGGTGTCAAAAAGATGAGGAGCATGAAACGGTCTGAAAAATAGGAGGAACATGAAGCGGTGTTCAAAAACATGAAGAGCCTGAAAAGGTGAGAAAAATATGAAGAGTTTCAAAAGGTGTGAAATACATGAGGAGCATGAAACTTTCTAAAAAATAGGAAGAGCATGAAGCGCTGTTCAAAAACATGACAGCCTGAAAAGGTGAGAAAAATAAAAAGAGATTCAAAAGGTGTGAAAAATATGAGGAGCATGATACGGTCGAAAAAATAGGAGGAGCATGAATCGGAGTTCAAAAATATGAAGAGCCTGAAAAGGTGTGAAAAATATGAAGAGCTTCAAAAGGTGTTAAAAAATATGAGGAGCCTGATATGGTCTGAAAAATAGGAGGAGCATGAAGCGGTGTTCAAAAACATGAAGAGCCTGAAAAGGTGTGAAAAATATGAAGAGCTTCAAAAGGTGTCAAAAATATGAGGAGCATGAAATGGTCTGAAAAATAGGAAAAGCATGAAGCGGTGTTCAATTACATGAAGAGCTTGAAAAGTTGTGAAAAATATGAAGAGCTTCAAAAGGTGTGAAAACTATGAGGAGAATGAAATGGTCTGAAAAATTTGAGGAGCATGAAGCGGTGTTCAAAAACATGAAGAGCCTGAAAACGTGTGGAAAATATGAAGAGCTTCAAAAGGTGTGAAAACTATGAGGAGAATGAAATGGTCTGAAAAATTTGAGGAGCATGAATCGGAGTTCAAAAATATGAAGAGCCTGAAAAGGTGTGAAAAATATGAAGAGCCTTAAAAGGTGTCAAAAATATGAGGAGTATGAAACGGTATGATAAATAGCAGGAGCATGAAGCGGTGTTGAAAAACATGAAGAGTCTGAAATCGTTTGAAAATTATGAAGAGCTTCAAAAATGTTAAAAATATGAAGAGCTTCAAAAGGTGTAAAAAATATGAAGAGCTTCAAAAGGTGTCAGAAATTAGATGAGCATGAAACGGTCTAAAAAATAGGAGGAGCAACAAGTAGTGTTGAAAAAAATGAAGAGCCTGAAAAGGTGTGAAAAATATGAAGAGCTTCAAAAGGTGTGAAAAATATGAGGAGCATGATACGTTCTGAAAAATAGGAGGAGCATGAAGCGGTGTTCAAAAACATGAAGAGCCTGAAAAGTTGTGAAAAATATGCAAAGCTTCAAAAGGTGTCAAAAATCAGAGGAGCATGAAACGGTCTGAAAAATAGGAGGAGCATGAAGTCGTGTTCAAAAATATGAAGAGCCTGAAAAGGTGTGAAAAATATGAAGAGCTTCAAAAGGTGTGTAATATATGAGGAACATGATACGGTCTAAAAAATAGGAGGAGCATGAAGCGGTGTTGAAAAACATGAAGAGCCAGTATAGGAGTGAAATATATGAAGAGCTTCAAAAGGTGTGAGAAATATGAAGAGCTTCAACAGGTGTCAAAAATGAGATGAGCATGAAATGGTCTGAAAAACAGGAGGAGCATGAAGTGGTGTTGATAAACAAGAAGAGCATGAAAAGTTGTGAAATATATGAAGAGCTTCAAAAGGTGTCAAAAATATGAGGAGTATGAAACGGTCTGAAAACGAAGAGGAGCATGAAGGGGTGTTCAAAAACATGAAGAGCCTGAAAAGCTGTGAAAAATATGAAGAGCTTCTAAAGGTGTTAAAAAATATGAGGAGCCTGATATGGTCTGAAAAATAGGAGGAGCATGAAGCGGTGTTCAAAAACATGAAGAGCCTGAAAAGGTGTGAAAAATATGAAGAGCTTCAAAAGGTGTCAAAAATATGAGGAGCATGAAATGGTCTGAAAAATAGGAAAAGCATGAAGCGGTGTTCAATTACATGAAGAGCTTGAAAAGTTGTGAAAAATATGAAGAGCTTCAAAAGGTGTGAAAACTATGAGGAGAATGAAATGGTCTGAAAAATTTGAGGAGCATGAAGCGGTGTTCAAAAACATGAAGAGCCTGAAAACGTGTGGAAAATATGAAGAGCTTCAAAAGGTGTGAAAACTATGAGGAGAATGAAATGGTCTGAAAAATTTGAGGAGCATGAATCAGAGTTCAAAAATATGAAGAGCCTGAAAAGGTGTGAAAAATATGAAGAGCCTTAAAAGGTGTCAAAAATATGAGGAGTATGAAACGGTATGATAAATAGCAGGAGCATGAAGCGGTGTTGAAAAACATGAAGAGTCTGAAATCGTTTGAAAATTATGAAGAGCTTCAAAAATGTTAAAAATATGAAGAGCTTCAAAAGGTGTAAAAAATATGAAGAGCTTCAAAAGGTGTCAGAAATTAGATGAGCATGAAACGGTCTGAAAAATAGGAGGAGCATGAAGTGGTGTTGAAAAAAATGAAGAGCCTGAAAAGGTGTGAATAATATGAAGAGCCTCAAAAGGTGTCAAAAATATGAGGAGTATGAAAAGGTATGATAAATAGCAGGAGCATGAAGTGGTGTTGAAAAAAATGAAGAGCCTGAAAAGGTGTGAATAATATGAAGAGCCTCAAAAGGTGTCAAAAATATGAGGAGTATGAAAAGGTATGATAAATAGCAGGAGCATGAAGTGGTGTTGAAAAAAATGAAGAGCCTGAAAAGGTGTGAAAAATATGAAGAGCTTCAAAAGGTGTGAAAAATATGAGGAGCATGATACGTTCTGAAAAATAGGAGGAGCATGAAGCGGTGTTCAAAAACATGAAGAGCCTGAAAAGTTGTGAAAAATATGCAAAGCTTCAAAAGGTGTCAAAAATCAGAGGAGCATGAAACGGTCTGAAAAATAGGAGGAGCATGAAGTCGTGTTCAAAAATATGAAGAGCCTGAAAAGGTGTGAAAAATATGAAGAGCTTCAAAAGGTGTGTAATATATGAGGAACATGATACGGTCTAAAAAATAGGAGGAGCATGAAGCGGTGTTGAAAAACATGAAGAGCCAGTATAGGAGTGAAATATATGAAGAGCTTCAAAAGGTGTGAGAAATATGAAGAGCTTCAACAGGTGTCAAAAATGAGATGAGCATGAAATGGTCTGAAAAACAGGAGGAGCATGAAGTGGTGTTGATAAACAAGAAGAGCATGAAAAGTTGTGAAATATATGAAGAGCTTCAAAAGGTGTCAAAAATATGAGGAGTATGAAACGGTCTGAAAACGAAGAGGAGCATGAAGGGGTGTTCAAAAACATGAAGAGCCTGAAAAGCTGTGAAAAATATGAAGAGCTTCTAAAGGTGTCAAAAATATGAGAAGTATGAAACGTTCTGAAAAATAGGAGGAGCATGAAGCGGTTTTGAAAAACATGAAGAGCCTGAAAACGTGTGAAAAATATGAAGAGCTACAAAAGGTGTCAAAAATATGAGGAGCATGAAACAGTCTGAAAAATAGGAGGAGAATGAAGCACTGTTGAAAAACATGAAGAGCCTGAAAAGGTGAGAAAAAAATGAAGAGTTTCAAAACGTGTCGAAAATATGAGGAGCATGAAACGGTCTGAAATAGGAGGAGCATGAAATGCTGTTGAGAGACATGAAGAGCCTGAAAAGGTTTGAAAAATAGGAAGAGTTTCAAAAGGTGTCAAAATTATGGGGAGCATTAAACGTTCTAAACATAGAGGAGCATGAAGTGGTGTTGAAAAATATGAAGAGCCAGAAAAGGTGTGAAAAATATGAAGAGCTCCAAAAGGTGTGAAAAATATGAGGAGCATGGAACGTTCTGAAAAATAGGAGGAGCATGAAACGATGTTCAAAAACCTGAAGAGCCTGAAATGCTGTGAAATATATGAAGAGCTTCAAAAGGTGTCAAAAATATGAGGAGCATGAAACTGTCTGAAAAATATGAAGAGTTTCAATAGTTGTCAAAATATGAGGAGCATGAAATGGTGTTCAAAAACATGAAGAGCCTGAAAAGGTGTTAAAATATGAAGAGCTTCAAATGGTGTCAAAAATATGAGGAGCATGAAACGGTCTGAAAAATAGGAGGAGCATGAAGTGATGTTCAAAAACATGAAGAGCCTTAAAAGGTGTGAAAAATATGAAGAGCTTTAAAGGTGTGAATATTATGAGGAGCATGAAACCGTCTGAAAAATAGGAGGAGCATGACACGGTGTTGAAAAACATGAAGAGCCTTAACATGTGTGAAAAACATGAAGAGTTTAAAGGTGTGAAAAATATGAGGAGCATGAAACCGTCTGAAAAATAGGAGGAGCATCACACGGTGTTGAAAAACATGAAGATCATGAAAAGGTGTGAAAAATAAGAAGAGATTCAAAAGCTGTCAAAAATATGAGGAGCCTGAAACAGTCTGAGAAATAGGAGGAAATGAAGTGGTGTTGAAAAAGATGAAGAGCCTGAAAAGGTGTGAAAAATATGAAGAGCTTCAAAAGGTGTCAAAAATATGAGGATCATGAAATGATGTGAAAAATATGAGGAACATGAAACGGTCTGAAAAATAGGAGGAGCATGAAACGGTGTTCAGAAACATGAAGAGCCTGAAAAGGTGTGAAAAATATAAAGAGCTTCAAAGTGTGACAAAAATATGAGGAGCATGAAACGGTCTGAAAAATAGGAGGAGCTTGAAGTGGTGTTGAAAAACACGACGAGCCTGAAAAGGTGTGAAATATATGAAGAGCTTCAAAAGGTGTGAAATACATGAGGAGCACGAAACGGTCTGAAAAATAGGAGGAGCATGAAGCGGTGTTCAAAAACATGAACAGCTTGAAAAGGGGTGAAAAATATGAAGAGTTTCAAAAGGTGTCAAAAATAGAAACAGAATGAAACTGTCTGAAATAAAGGAGGAGCATGAAGCGGTGTTGAAAAACATGAAGAGCTTAAAAAAATGTGAAAAATATGAAGAGCTTCAAAAGGCGTCAAAAATACGAGGGGCATGAAACGGTCAGAAGAAGAGGAGGAGCATGAAGCAGTGTTCAAAAACATGAAGAGCTAGAAAAGATGTGAAATATATGAAGAGCTTAAAAGGTGTCAAAAATAGGAAGAGAATGAAACTGTCTGAAATAAAGGAGGAGCATGAAGCAGTGTTGAAAAACATGAAGAGCCTGAAAAGGTGTGAAAAATATGAAGAGCTTCAAAAGGTGTCAAAATATGAGGAGCAAGAAACCGTCTGAAAAATAGGAGGAGCATGAAACGGTCTGAAAAATAGGAGGAGCATGAATCGGTGTTGAAAACATGAAGAGCATGAAAAGGTGTCAAAAATATGAAGAGCTTCAAAGGCGGTGAAAAATATGAAGAGCTTCAAAAGCTGTCAAAAATGAGATGAGCATGAAACGGTCTGAAATATAGGAGGAGCATGAAGTGGTGTTGAAAAAAAAGAAGAGCCTGTAAAGGTGTGAAATATATGAAGAGCTTCAAAAGGTGTCAAAATATGTGGAGAATGAAGCGGTCTGAAAAATAGGAGGATCAAGAAACGGTGTTGAAAAACATGAAGAGCCTGAAAACGTGTAAAATATGAAGAGCTACAAAAGGTGTCAAAAATGAGAAGAGCATGAAACGGTCTGAAAAATAGGAGGAGAGAGAAGCAGTGTTCAAAAACATGAAGAGCCTGAAAAGGTGTGAAAAATACGAAGAGCTTCAAAAGGTGTCAAACATATGAAGAGCATAAAACTGTCTGAAAAAATAGGAGGAGCCTGAAGCAGAGTTCAAATACATGAAGAGCCTGAAATGCTGTGAAAAATATGAAGAGCTTCAAAAGGTGTCAACAATATGAGGAGCATGAAAAGGTCTGAAAAATAGGACGAGCATGAAGGGGGGTTGAAAAACATGAAGAGCGTGAAAAGGTGTGAAAAATATGAAGAGCTTCAAAAGATGTGAAAAATATGAAGAGTTTCAAAAGGTGTCAAAAATATGAGGAGCATGAAACGGTCTGAAATATAGGAGGAGCATGAAGCGGTGTTGAAAAACATGAAGAGCGTGAAAAGGTGTGAAAAATATGAAGAGCTTGTAAAGGTGTCAAAAATATGAGGAGCATGAAACGGTCTGAAAAACAGGAAGGAGCATGAAGTGGTGTTCAAAAACCTGAAGAGCCTGAAAAGGTGTGAAAAATATGAAGAGCTTAAAAAGGTGTCAAAAATATGAGGAGCATGAAAAGGTCTGCAAAAAGGAGGAGCATGAATTAGTGTTGAAAAACTTGAAGAGCCTGAAAAGGTGTGAAAAATATGAAAAGCTTCAAAATCTGTCAAAAATATGAGGAACATGAAACAGTCTGAAAAATGGAGGCGCATGAAGCGGTGTTCAAAAACATGACGAGCCTGAAAACCTGTGAAAAATATGAAGAGCTTCAAAAGGTGTGAAATAGATGAGGCACATGAAACTCTCTGAAAATTAGGAGGAGCAGGAAGAAGTGTTGAAAAACATGAAGAGCCTGAAAACTTGTGAAAAATATGAAGAGCTTCAAAAGGTGTCAAAAATATGAGGAGCATGAAACGGTCTGAAAAAATATAAGAAGCATGAAGCGGTGTTCAAAAACATGAAGAGCCTGAAAAGGTGTGAAAAATATTAAGAGCTTAAAAAGGTGTCAAAAATATGAGGAGCATGAAACGGTCTGAAAAATAGGAGGATTATGAAATGGTGTTCAAAAACATGAAGAGCCTGAAAGGGTGTGAAAAATATGAAAGCCTCAAAACCTGTCAAAAATATGAGGAGCATGAAACCGTCTGAAAAATAGCAGGAGCATGAAGCGGTGTTGAAAAACATGAAGAGTCTGAAAACGCATTAAAAAATGAAAAGCTTCAAACATATGAAAAATATGAAGAGCTTCAAAATGTGTGAAAAATATGAAGAGCTTCAAAAGGTGTAAAAAGTGAGATGAGCATGAAACGGTCTGAAAAATACTAGGAGCATGAAGCGGTGTTGAAAATCATGAAGAGCCTGAAAAGGCGTGAAAAATATGAACGACTTCAAAAGATGTGAAATATATGAAGAACTTCAAAAGGTGTCAAAAAGATGAGGAGCATGAAACGGTCTGAAAAATAGGAGGAACATGAAGCGGTGTTCAAAAACATGAAGAGCCTGAAAAGGTGAGAAAAATATGAAGAGTTTCAAAAGGTGTGAAATACATGAGGAGCATGAAACTTTCTAAAAAATAGGAAGAGCATGAAGCGCTGTTCAAAAACATGACAGCCTGAAAAGGTGAGAAAAATAAAAAGAGATTCAAAAGGTGTGAAAAATATGAGGAGCATGATACGGTCGAAAAAATAGGAGGAGCATGAATCGGAGTTCAAAAATATGAAGAGCCTGAAAAGGTGTGAAAAATATGAAGAGCTTCAAAAGGTGTTAAAAAATATGAGGAGCCTGATATGGTCTGAAAAATAGGAGGAGCATGAAGCGGTGTTCAAAAACATGAAGAGCCTGAAAAGGTGTGAAAAATATGAAGAGCTTCAAAAGGTGTCAAAAATATGAGGAGCATGAAATGGTCTGAAAAATAGGAAAAGCATGAAGCGGTGTTCAATTACATGAAGAGCTTGAAAAGTTGTGAAAAATATGAAGAGCTTCAAAAGGTGTGAAAACTATGAGGAGAATGAAATGGTCTGAAAAATTTGAGGAGCATGAAGCGGTGTTCAAAAACATGAAGAGCCTGAAAACGTGTGGAAAATATGAAGAGCTTCAAAAGGTGTGAAAACTATGAGGAGAATGAAATGGTCTGAAAAATTTGAGGAGCATGAATCGGAGTTCAAAAATATGAAGAGCCTGAAAAGGTGTGAAAAATATGAAGAGCCTTAAAAGGTGTCAAAAATATGAGGAGTATGAAACGGTATGATAAATAGCAGGAGCATGAAGCGGTGTTGAAAAACATGAAGAGTCTGAAATCGTTTGAAAATTATGAAGAGCTTCAAAAATGTTAAAAATATGAAGAGCTTCAAAAGGTGTAAAAAATATGAAGAGCTTCAAAAGGTGTCAGAAATTAGATGAGCATGAAACGGTCTAAAAAATAGGAGGAGCAACAAGTAGTGTTGAAAAAAATGAAGAGCCTGAAAAGGTGTGAAAAATATGAAGAGCTTCAAAAGGTGTGAAAAATATGAGGAGCATGATACGTTCTGAAAAATAGGAGGAGCATGAAGCGGTGTTCAAAAACATGAAGAGCCTGAAAAGTTGTGAAAAATATGCAAAGCTTCAAAAGGTGTCAAAAATCAGAGGAGCATGAAACGGTCTGAAAAATAGGAGGAGCATGAAGTCGTGTTCAAAAATATGAAGAGCCTGAAAAGGTGTGAAAAATATGAAGAGCTTCAAAAGGTGTGTAATATATGAGGAACATGATACGGTCTAAAAAATAGGAGGAGCATGAAGCGGTGTTGAAAAACATGAAGAGCCAGTATAGGAGTGAAATATATGAAGAGCTTCAAAAGGTGTGAGAAATATGAAGAGCTTCAACAGGTGTCAAAAATGAGATGAGCATGAAATGGTCTGAAAAACAGGAGGAGCATGAAGTGGTGTTGATAAACAAGAAGAGCATGAAAAGTTGTGAAATATATGAAGAGCTTCAAAAGGTGTCAAAAATATGAGGAGTATGAAACGGTCTGAAAACGAAGAGGAGCATGAAGGGGTGTTCAAAAACATGAAGAGCCTGAAAAGCTGTGAAAAATATGAAGAGCTTCTAAAGGTGTTAAAAAATATGAGGAGCCTGATATGGTCTGAAAAATAGGAGGAGCATGAAGCGGTGTTCAAAAACATGAAGAGCCTGAAAAGGTGTGAAAAATATGAAGAGCTTCAAAAGGTGTCAAAAATATGAGGAGCATGAAATGGTCTGAAAAATAGGAAAAGCATGAAGCGGTGTTCAATTACATGAAGAGCTTGAAAAGTTGTGAAAAATATGAAGAGCTTCAAAAGGTGTGAAAACTATGAGGAGAATGAAATGGTCTGAAAAATTTGAGGAGCATGAAGCGGTGTTCAAAAACATGAAGAGCCTGAAAACGTGTGGAAAATATGAAGAGCTTCAAAAGGTGTGAAAACTATGAGGAGAATGAAATGGTCTGAAAAATTTGAGGAGCATGAATCAGAGTTCAAAAATATGAAGAGCCTGAAAAGGTGTGAAAAATATGAAGAGCCTTAAAAGGTGTCAAAAATATGAGGAGTATGAAACGGTATGATAAATAGCAGGAGCATGAAGCGGTGTTGAAAAACATGAAGAGACTGAAATCGTTTGAAAATTATGAAGAGCTTCAAAAATGTTAAAAATATGAAGAGCTTCAAAAGGTGTAAAAAATATGAAGAGCTTCAAAAGGTGTCAGAAATTAGATGAGCATGAAACGGTCTGAAAAATAGGAGGAGCATGAAGTGGTGTTGAAAAAAATGAAGAGCCTGAAAAGGTGTGAATAATATGAAGAGCCTCAAAAGGTGTCAAAAATATGAGGAGTATGAAAAGGTATGATAAATAGCAGGAGCATGAAGTGGTGTTGAAAAAAATGAAGAGCCTGAAAAGGTGTGAATAATATGAAGAGCCTCAAAAGGTGTCAAAAATATGAGGAGTATGAAAAGGTATGATAAATAGCAGGAGCATGAAGTGGTGTTGAAAAAAATGAAGAGCCTGAAAAGGTGTGAAAAATATGAAGAGCTTCAAAAGGTGTGAAAAATATGAGGAGCATGATACGTTCTGAAAAATAGGAGGAGCATGAAGCGGTGTTCAAAAACATGAAGAGCCTGAAAAGTTGTGAAAAATATGCAAAGCTTCAAAAGGTGTCAAAAATCAGAGGAGCATGAAACGGTCTGAAAAATAGGAGGAGCATGAAGTCGTGTTCAAAAATATGAAGAGCCTGAAAAGGTGTGAAAAATATGAAGAGCTTCAAAAGGTGTGTAATATATGAGGAACATGATACGGTCTAAAAAATAGGAGGAGCATGAAGCGGTGTTGAAAAACATGAAGAGCCAGTATAGGAGTGAAATATATGAAGAGCTTCAAAAGGTGTGAGAAATATGAAGAGCTTCAACAGGTGTCAAAAATGAGATGAGCATGAAATGGTCTGAAAAACAGGAGGAGCATGAAGTGGTGTTGATAAACAAGAAGAGCATGAAAAGTTGTGAAATATATGAAGAGCTTCAAAAGGTGTCAAAAATATGAGGAGTATGAAACGGTCTGAAAACGAAGAGGAGCATGAAGGGGTGTTCAAAAACATGAAGAGCCTGAAAAGCTGTGAAAAATATGAAGAGCTTCTAAAGGTGTCAAAAATATGAGAAGTATGAAACGTTCTGAAAAATAGGAGGAGCATGAAGCGGTTTTGAAAAACATGAAGAGCCTGAAAACGTGTGAAAAATATGAAGAGCTACAAAAGGTGTCAAAAATATGAGGAGCATGAAACAGTCTGAAAAATAGGAGGAGAATGAAGCACTGTTGAAAAACATGAAGAGCCTGAAAAGGTGAGAAAAAAATGAAGAGTTTCAAAACGTGTCGAAAATATGAGGAGCATGAAACGGTCTGAAATAGGAGGAGCATGAAATGCTGTTGAGAGACATGAAGAGCCTGAAAAGGTTTGAAAAATAGGAAGAGTTTCAAAAGGTGTCAAAATTATGGGGAGCATTAAACGTTCTAAACATAGAGGAGCATGAAGTGGTGTTGAAAAATATGAAGAGCCAGAAAAGGTGTGAAAAATATGAAGAGCTCCAAAAGGTGTGAAAAATATGAGGAGCATGGAACGTTCTGAAAAATAGGAGGAGCATGAAACGATGTTCAAAAACCTGAAGAGCCTGAAATGCTGTGAAATATATGAAGAGCTTCAAAAGGTGTCAAAAATATGAGGAGCATGAAACTGTCTGAAAAATATGAAGAGTTTCAATAGTTGTCAAAATATGAGGAGCATGAAATGGTGTTCAAAAACATGAAGAGCCTGAAAAGGTGTTAAAATATGAAGAGCTTCAAATGGTGTCAAAAATATGAGGAGCATGAAACGGTCTGAAAAATAGGAGGAGCATGAAGTGATGTTCAAAAACATGAAGAGCCTTAAAAGGTGTGAAAAATATGAAGAGCTTTAAAGGTGTGAATATTATGAGGAGCATGAAACCGTCTGAAAAATAGGAGGAGCATGACACGGTGTTGAAAAACATGAAGAGCCTTAACATGTGTGAAAAACATGAAGAGTTTAAAGGTGTGAAAAATATGAGGAGCATGAAACCGTCTGAAAAATAGGAGGAGCATCACACGGTGTTGAAAAACATGAAGATCATGAAAAGGTGTGAAAAATAAGAAGAGATTCAAAAGCTGTCAAAAATATGAGGAGCCTGAAACAGTCTGAGAAATAGGAGGAAATGAAGTGGTGTTGAAAAAGATGAAGAGCCTGAAAAGGTGTGAAAAATATGAAGAGCTTCAAAAGGTGTCAAAAATATGAGGATCATGAAATGATGTGAAAAATATGAGGAACATGAAACGGTCTGAAAAATAGGAGGAGCATGAAACGGTGTTCAGAAACATGAAGAGCCTGAAAAGGTGTGAAAAATATAAAGAGCTTCAAAGTGTGACAAAAATATGAGGAGCATGAAACGGTCTGAAAAATAGGAGGAGCTTGAAGTGGTGTTGAAAAACACGACGAGCCTGAAAAGGTGTGAAATATATGAAGAGCTTCAAAAGGTGTGAAATACATGAGGAGCACGAAACGGTCTGAAAAATAGGAGGAGCATGAAGCGGTGTTCAAAAACATGAACAGCTTGAAAAGGGGTGAAAAATATGAAGAGTTTCAAAAGGTGTCAAAAATAGAAACAGAATGAAACTGTCTGAAATAAAGGAGGAGCATGAAGCGGTGTTGAAAAACATGAAGAGCTTAAAAAATGTGAAAAATATGAAGAGCTTCAAAAGGCGTCAAAAATACGAGGGGCATGAAACGGTCAGAAGAAGAGGAGGAGCATGAAGCAGTGTTCAAAAACATGAAGAGCTAGAAAAGATGTGAAATATATGAAGAGCTTAAAAGGTGTCAAAAATAGGAAGAGAATGAAACTGTCTGAAATAAAGGAGGAGCATGAAGCAGTGTTGAAAAACATGAAGAGCCTGAAAAGGTGTGAAAAATATGAAGAGCTTCAAAAGGTGTCAAAATATGAGGAGCAAGAAACCGTCTGAAAAATAGGAGGAGCATGAAACGGTCTGAAAAATAGGAGGAGCATGAATCGGTGTTGAAAACATGAAGAGCATGAAAAGGTGTCAAAAATATGAAGAGCTTCAAAGGCGGTGAAAAATATGAAGAGCTTCAAAAGCTGTCAAAAATGAGATGAGCATGAAACGGTCTGAAATATAGGAGGAGCATGAAGTGGTGTTGAAAAAAAAGAAGAGCCTGTAAAGGTGTGAAATATATGAAGAGCTTCAAAAGGTGTCAAAATATGTGGAGAATGAAGCGGTCTGAAAAATAGGAGGATCAAGAAACGGTGTTGAAAAACATGAAGAGCCTGAAAACGTGTAAAATATGAAGAGCTACAAAAGGTGTCAAAAATGAGAAGAGCATGAAACGGTCTGAAAAATAGGAGGAGAGAGAAGCGGTGTTCAAAAACATGAAGAGCCTGAAAAGGTGTGAAAAATATGTAGAGCTTCAAAAAGTGTGAAAACTGTGAAGAGCTTCAAAAGGTGACAAAAATATGAGGAGCATGAAACGGTCTGAAAAGTAGGAGGAGCATGAAGCGGTGTTGAAAAACATGAAGAACCTGAAAAGTTGTGAAAAATATGAAGAGCTTCAACAGGTGTCAAAAAATGAGGAGCATGTAACGGTCTGAAAAATAGGAGGAGCATGAAGGGTGGTCAAAAAAATGAAGAGCCTGAAAAGGTGTGAATAATATGAAGAGCTTCAAAAGGTGTCAAAAATATGAGGAGCATGAACCGGTCTGAAAAATAGGAGGAGCATGAAGCGGTGTTGAAAAACACGAAGAGCTTGAAAAGGTGTGAAAAATATGAAGAGCTTCAAAAGGTGTCAAAAATATGAGGAGCATGAAACTGTCTGAAAAATAGGAGGAGCATGAAACGGTTTTTAAAAAGATTAAGAGCATGAAAATATGTGAAATATATGTAGAGCTTCAAAAGGTGTCAAAAATATGAGAAGCATGAAACGGTCTGAAAAATAGGGGGAACATGAAGTGTTGTTGAAAAACATGAAGAGCCTGAAAAAGTGTCATATATATGAAGAGCTTCAAAAGGTCTGAAAAATATGAGGAGCAGGAAACGGTCTTAAAAATATGAGGAGCATGAAACGGTGTTGAAAAACATGAAGAGCCTGAAATGGTGTGAAAATGTGAAGAGCTTCAAAATGTGTCAAAAATATGAGGAGCCTGAAAACGTCTGAAAAATAATAGGAGCAGGAAACGGTGTTGAAAAACAGGAAGAGCCTGCAAAGGTGTGAAAAATATGAAGAGCTTCAAATTGTGTCATAAATATGAGGAGCATGAAACGGTCTGAAAAATACGAGGAGCATGAAGTCGTGTTGAAAAACATGAAGAGCCTGAAAAGGTGTGAAAAAAAATGAAGAGCTTCTAAAGGAGTCAAAAATATGTGGAGGATGAAACTTTCTGTAAAATAGGATGATCATGAAACGGTTTTGAAAAAGATGAAAAGCATGAAAAAGTGTGAAATAAATGACCAGCTTCAAAAGCTGTGGAAAATATGAGGAGCAGGAAACGGTATGAAAAATAGGAGAAGCATGAAGGGGTGTTCAAAAACATGAAGAGCCTGAAAAGGTGTGAAAAATATGAAGAGCTTCAAAAGGTGTGAAATATATGAGGATAAGGAAGCGGTCTGAAAAATAGGAGGAGCATGAAGGGTGGTCCAAAAAATGAAGAGCCTGAAAAGGTGTGAAAAATATGAAGACCTTCAAAAGGCGTCAAAAATATGAGGATCTTGAAACTGTCTGAAAAATAGGAGGATTATGAAACGGTGTTACAAAATATGAAGAGCCTGAAAAGGTGTGAAAAATATGAAGAGCTTTAAAAGGTGTGAAAAATATGAAGAGCTTCTAAAAGTGTGAAATACATGAGGAGGATTAAACGGTTTGAAAAATAGGAGGAGCATGAAGCGGTGTTGAAAAACATGAAGAGCCTGAAAAGGTGTGACAAATATGAAGAGCTTCAAAAGGTGTCAAAAATATGAAGAGCTTCAAAAGGTGTCAAAAATTAGATGAGCATGAAACGGTCTGAAAAATAGGAGGATAATGAAGCGGTGTTCAAAAATATGAAGAGACTGAAAAGGTGTGAAAAATATGAAGAGCTTCAAAACGTGTCAAAAATATGAGGAGCATGAAACGTTCTGAAAAATAGGAGGAGCATGAAGCGGTGTTGAAAAACATGAAGAGCCTGAAAACGTGTGAAAAATATGAAGAGCTTCAAAAGGTGTCAAAATTATGAGGAGTATGAAACGGTCTGAAAATAGGAGGAGCATGAAGCCATGTTCAAAAACATGAAGAGCCTGAAAAGGTATGAAATATATGAAGAGCTTCAAAAGGTGTCAAAAATATGAGGAGAATGAAACGGTCTGCAAAATAGGAGGAGCATGAAATGGTTTTCAAAAACATGAAGAGCCTGAAAAGGTGTGAAATATATGAAGACTTTCAAAAAGTGTGAAATACATGAGGAGGATTAAACGGTCTGAAAAATAGGAGGAGCATGAAGCGGTGTTGAAAAACATGAAGGACTGAAAACGTGTGAAAAACATGAAGAGCTTCAAAAGGTGTCAAAAATTATATGAGCATGAAACGGTCTGAAAAATAGGAGGAGCATGAAGTGGTGTTGAAAAAAATGAAGAGCCTGAAAAGGTGTGAAAAATATGAAGAGCTTCAAAAGGTGTCAAAAATATGAGGAGCATGAAACGGTCTGAAAAATAGGATGAGCATGAAGCGGTGTTGAAAAACATGAAGAGCCTGAAAAGGTGTGAAAAATATGAAGAGCTTCAAAAGGTGTGAAAAATATGCGGTGCGTGAAACGGTCTGAAAAATAGGAGGAGCATGAAGCGGTGTTGAAAAACGAAGAGCCTGAAAAGGTGTGAAAAATATGAAGAGCTTCAAAAGGTGTGAAAAATATGAAGAGCTACAAAAGGTGTCAAAATATGAGGAGCATGAAACGGTCTGAGAAATAGGAGGAGCATGAAGGGGTGTTCAAAAACAAGAAGAGCCTGAAAAGCTGTGAAAAATATGAAGAGCTTCAAAAGGTGTCAAAAATATGAGGAGCATGAAACGGTTTTGAGAAACATGAATAGCCTGAAAATATGTGAAAAATATGAAGAGCATAAAAATATGTGATAAATATGAGGAGCATGAAACGGTTTTGAGAAACATGAGTAGCCTGAAAATATGTGAAAAATATGAAGAGCATAAAAATATGTGAAAAATATGAGGAGCATGAAACTGTGTTCAAAATGAAGAGCCTGAAAAGGTGTGAAAAATATGAAGATCTTCAGAAGGTGTCAAAATTGAAGGCATTTCCCCTGAAATCAGGAACAAGACAAGGGTGCCCACTCTCACCACTACTATTCAACATAGTGTTGGAAGTTCTGGCCACAGCAATCAGAGCAGAAAAAGAAGTAAAAAGAATCCAGATAGGAAAAGAAGAAGTAAAATTCTCACTGTTTGCAGATGACATGATCCTCTACATAGAAAACCCTAAAGACTCTACCAGAAAATTACTAGAACTAATCAATGAATATAGTAAAGTTGCAGGATATAAAATTAACACACAGAAATCTCTTGCATTCCTATATACTAACAATGAAAAAACAGACAGAGAAATTAAGGAAACAATACCATTCACCATTGCAACAAAAAGAATAAAATACTTAGGAGTATATCTACCTAAAGAAACAAAGGACCTATACATAGAAAACTATAAAACACTGATGAAAGAAATCAAAGAGGACACAAACAGATGGAGAAACATACCGTGTTCATGGATTGGAAGAATTAATATTGTCAAAATGGCTATTCTACCCAAAGCAGTCTATAGATTCAATGCAATCCCTATCAAGCTACCAATGGTATTTTTCACAGAACTAGACCAAAGAATTTCACAATTTGTATGGAAATACAAAAAACCTCGAATAGCCAAAGTAATCTTGAGAAAGAAGAATGGAGCTGGAGGAATCAACCTGCCTGACTTCAGACTCTACTACAAAGCCACAGTCATCAAGACAGTATGGTACTGGCACAAAGACAGAAATATAGATCAATGGAACAGAATAGAAAGCCCAGAGATAAATCCACGAACCTATGGACACCTTATCTTTGACAAAGGAGGCAAGGATATACAATGGAAAAAAGACAACCTCTTTAACAAGTGGTGCTGGGAAAACTGGTCAACCACTTGTAAAAGAATGAAACTAGAACACTTTCTAACACCATACACAAAAATAAACTCAAAATGGATTAAAGATCTAAATGTAAGACCAGAATCTATAAAACTCCTAGAGGAGAACATAGGCAAAACACTCTCCGACATAAATCAAAGCAAGATCCTCTATGACCCACCTCCCAGAATATTGGAAATATAAGCAAAACTAAACAAATGGGACCTAATGAAACTTAAAAGCTTTTGCACTACAAAGGAAACTATAAGTAAGGTGAAAAGACAGCCCTCAGATTGGGAGAAAATAATAGCAAATGAA
Organism: Dama dama; assembly: GCF_033118175.1. Taxonomy (NCBI): domain Eukaryota; kingdom Metazoa; phylum Chordata; class Mammalia; order Artiodactyla; family Cervidae; genus Dama; species Dama dama. The sequence continues at coordinate 9,347,613 of NW_026870910.1, forward strand.
GAAACAGACAAAGGATTAATCTCAAAAGTATACAAGCAACTCCTGCAGCTCAATTTCAGAAAAATAAATGACCCAATCAAAAAATGGGCCAAAGAACTAAACAGACATTTCTCCAAAGAAGACATACAGATGGCTAACAAACACATGAAAAGATGCTCAACATCACTCATTATTAGAGAAATACAAATCAAAACCACAATGAGGTACCATTACACGCCAGTCAGGATGGCTGCTATCCAAAAGTCTACAAGCAATAAATGCTGGAGAGGGTGTGGATAAAAGGGAACCCTCTTACACTGTTGGTGGGAATGCAAACTAGTACAGCCGCTATGGAAAACAGTGTGGAGATTTCTTAAAAAACTGGAAATAGAACTGCCATATGACCCAGCAATCCCACTTCTGGGCATACACACTGAGGAAACCAGAACTGAAAGAGACACGTGCACCCCAGTGTTCATCGCAGCACTGTTTATAATAGCCAGGACATGGAAGCAACCTAGATGCCCATCAGCAGATGAATGGATACGGAAGCTGTGGTACATATACACCATGGAATATTACTCAGTCATTAAAAAGAATTCATTTGAACCAGTCCTAATGAGATGGATGAAGCTGAAGCCCATTATACAGAGTGAAGTAAGCCAGAAAGATAAAGAACATTACAGCATACTGACACATGTATATGGAATTTAGAAAGGTGATAACGATAACCCTATATGCAGAACAGAAAAAGAGACACAGAAATACAGAACAGACTTTTGAACTTTGTGGGAGAATGTGAGGGTGGGATATTTCAAAAGAACAGCATGTATCCTATCTATGGTGAAACAGATCACCAGCCCAGGAGGGATGAACGAAACAAGTGCTCTGGCCTGGTGCACTGGGAAGACCCAGAGGAATCGGGGGGAGAGGGAGGTGGGAGGGGGGATCGGGATTGGGAATACATGTAAATCCATGGCTGATTCATATCAATGTATGACAAAACCCACTGGAAAAAAAAAATATGAGAAGCATGAAACAGTCTGAAAAATAGGAAGAGCATGAAACGGTGATTAAAAACATGAAGAGCCTGAAAACGTGTGAAAAATATGAAGAGTTTCAAAAGGTGTGAAAAATATGAAGAGCTTCAAAAGGTGTCAAAAAGAAGATGAGCATGAAACGGTCTGAAAAATAGCAGCAGCATGAAGAGGTGTTGAAAAACATGAAGAGCCTGAAAACGTGTGAAAAATATGAAGACTTTCAAAAGGTGTGAAAAATATGAAGAGCTTCAAAAGGTGTCAAAAAGTAGATGAGCACGAAACGGTCTGAAAAATAGGAGGAGCATGAAGCGGTGTTCAAAAACATGAAGAGCCTGAAAAGTTTTGAAATATATGAAGAGCTTCAAAAGGTGTCAAAAATATGAGGAGCATGAAACGGTCTGAAAAAAAGGAGGAGCATGAAGCGGTGTTCAAAAACATAAAGAGCCTGAAGAGGTTTGAAAAATATGAAGAGCTTCAAAAGGTGTCAAAAATATGAGGAGCATGAAACGGTCTTAAATATAGGAGGAGGATGAAGCGGTGTTGAAAAACATGAATAGTCTGAAAACGTGTGAAAATATGAAGAGGTTCAAAAGTTCTGAAAAATATGAAGAGCTTCAAAAGGGGTCAAAAATTAGATGAGCATGACGGTCTGAAAAATAGGAGGAGCATGAAGCACTGTTGAAAATCATGAAGAGTCTGAAAATGTGTGAAAAATATGAAAAGCTTCAAAAGATGTGAAAAATATGAAGAGCTTCAAAAAGTGTGAAATACATGAGGAGGATTAAACGGTCTGAAAAATAGGAGGAGCATGAAGCGGTGTTGAAGAACATGAAGGCCTGAAAACATGTGAAAAATATGAAGAGCTTCAGAAGGTGTGAAAAATATGAAGAGCTTCAAAAGGTGTCAAAAATTAGATGAGCATGAAACGTTCTGAAAAATAGGAGGAGCATGAAGTGGTGTTGAAAAAAATGAAGAGCCTGTAAAGGTTTGAAAAATATGAAAAGTTTCAAAAGGTGTCAAAATATGGAGAGCATGAAACTGTCTCAAAAATAGGAGGAGCATGAAGCGGTGTTCAAAAACAAGAAGAGCCTGAAAAGGTGTGAAAAATATGAGGAGCTTCAAAAGGTGTGAAATACATGTGGAGCATTAAACGGTCTGAAAAATAGGAGGAGCATGAAGCGGTGTTGAAAAACATGAAGAGCTTGAAAGGTGTGAAAAATATGAAGAGTTTCTAAAGGTGTCAAAAATATGAGGAGCATGAAACGGTCTGAAAAATAGGAGGAGCATGAACTGGTGTTGAAAAATATGGAGATCCTGAAAAGGTTTGAAAAATATGAAGAGCTTCAAAAGGTGTGAAAAATATGAGGAGCATGATACGGTCTGAAAAATAGGAGGAGCATGAAGCGGTGTTGAAAAACATGAATAGACTTAAAACGTGTGAAAAATATGAAGAGTTTCAAAAGGTGTGAAAAATATGAAGAGATTCAAAAGGTGTCAAAAATTAGATGAGCATGAAACGGTCTGAAAAATAGGAGGAGCATGAAGCGGTGTTGAAAAACATGAAGAGCCTGAAAAGTTGTGAAAAATATGAAGAACTTCAAAAGCGGTCAAAAAAATGAGGAGCCTGAAACGGTCTGAAAAATAGGAGGAGCATGAATAGGTGTTCAAAAACATTAAGAGCCTGAAAAATAGTGAAAAATATGAAGAGCTTCAAAAGTTGTCAAAAATATGAGGAGCATGAAACGGTCTGAAAAATAGGAGGAGCACGAAACGGTCTGAAAAACAGGAGGAGCAAGAAACAGTGTTGAAAAACATGAAGAGTCTGAAAAGGCGTAAAAAATATGAAGAGCTTCAAAAGGTGTCAAAAACATGAGGAGCAGGGAACGGTCTGAAATGTACGAGGAGCATGAAGCCGTGTTCAAAAACCTGAAGAGCCTGTAAAGGTGTGAAAAATATGAAGAGTTTCAAAAGGTGTCAAATATAAGAGGAGTATGAAACGGTCTGAAAAATAGGAGGAGCATGAAGCAGTCCTGAAAAACATGAAGAGCCTGAAAAGGTGTGAAAAACATGAAGAGCTTCAAAGGTGTCAAAGATATGAGGAGCATGAAACGGTCTGAAAAATAGGAGGAGCATGATACGGCGTTCAAAAACATGAAGAGCCTGAAAAGGTGTGAAAAATATGAAGAGCTTCAAAAGGTGTCAAAAATATGAGGAGCATGAAACGATATGAAAAATAGGAGGAGAACGAAGCGGTGTTCAAAAATATGAAGAGCCTGAAAAGGTGTGAAAAATATGAAGTGTTTCAAAACGTGTCAAAAATATGAGGAGCATGAAAAGTTCTGAAAAATAGGAGGAGCATGAAGCGGTTTTCAAAAACCTGAGTAGCCTGAAAAGGTATGAATAATATGAAGAGCTTCAAAACGTCTCAAAAACATGAGGAGCAGGAAACCGTATGAAAATAGGAGGAGCATGAAGCGGTGTTCAAAAATATGAAGAGCCTGAAAAGTGTGAAAAATATGAAGTGTTTCAAAACGTGTCAAAAATATGACGAGCATGAAAAGTTCTGAAAAATAGGAGGAGCATGAAGCGGTTTTCAAAAACTTGAGGAGCCTGAAAAGGTGTGAAAAATATGAAGAGCTTTAAAGGGTGTGAAATATATGAGGAGCATGAAACGGTCTGAAAAATACGAGGAGCATGAAGCCGTGTTCAAAAAACTGAAGAGCCTGAAAAGTTGTGAAAAATATGAAGAGCTTCAATAGGGTTAAAAATATGAGGAGCATGAAACGGTCTGAAAAATAGGAGGAGCATGAAGCGGTGTTCCAAAACATTAAGAGCCTGAAAAGGTATGAAAAATATGAAGAGCTTCAAAAAGTGTCAAAAATATGAGGAGCATGAAACGGTCTGAAAAATACGAGGAGCATGAAGCCGTGTTGAAAACCTGAAGAGCATGAAACGGTGTTGAGAAACATGAAGAGCATGAAAAGATGTGAAAAATATGAAGAGCATGAAAAAGTGTGAAAAATATGAGGAGCATGAAACGGTCTGAAAAATATGAGGAGCATGAAGCCGTGTTCAAAAACCTGAAGAAACTGAAAAGGTGTGAAAAATATGAAGAGCTTCAAAAGGTGTCAATGTTATGAGGAGCATGAAACAGTCTGAAAAATAGGAGGAGCATGAAACGGTGTTCAAAAACATGAAGAGCCTGAAACGTGTGAAAAATATGAAGAGCATGAAAATGTGTGAAAAATATGAGGAGCATGAAACTGTGTTCAAAAAAATGCAGAGCCTGAAAAGGTGTGAAAAATATGAAGAACTTCAAAACGTGTCAAAAATGTGAGGAGCATGAAACTGTCTGAAAATAGGAGGAGCATGAAGCGGTGTTCAAAAACATGAAGAGCCTGAAAAGGTGTAAAATATATGAAGAGCTTCAAAAGATGTTAAAAATATGAGGACAATGAAACCTTTTGAAAAATAGGAGCAGCATGAAGCGGTGTTAGAAAACCTAAAGAGACTGAAAAGGTGTGAAAAATATGAAGAGCTCAAAAGTTGTGTAAAATATGAGGAGCATGAAACGGTCTGAAATATAGGAGGAGCATGAAAAGGTGTTCAAAAATATGAAGAGGCTGAAAGGTGTGAAAAATATGAAGAGCTTCAAAACGTGTCAAAAATATGAGGAGCATGAAACAGTCTGAAAAATAGGAGGAGCATGAAGCAGTGTTCAAAAACATGAAGAGCCTGAAAAGTTCTGCAAAATATGAAGAGCTTCAAAAGGTGTGCAAATTATGAGGAGCATTAAACGGTCTCAAAAATAGGAGAGCATGTAGCGGTGCTGAAAAACATGAAGAGCCTGAAAAGGTGTGAAAAATATGAAGAGCTTCAAAATGTTTCAAAAATATGAGGAGCATGAATCGCTGCTTAAAAACATGAAGAGTCTGAAAAAGTGTGAAAAATATGAGAGCTTAAAAAGGTGTCAAATATAGGAGGAACATGAAACAGTGTTCAAAATCATGAAGAGCCTGAAAAGCTGTGAAAAATATGAAGAGCTTTAAAGGGTGTGAAATATATGAGGAGCATGAAACGGTCTGAAAAATACGAGGAGCATGAAGCCGTGTTCAAAAAACTGAAGAGCCGGAAAAGTTGTGAAAAATATGAAGAGCTTCAATAGGGTTAAAAATATGAGGAGCATGAAACGGTCTGAAAAATAGGAGGAGCATGAAGCGGTGTTCCAAAACATTAAGAGCCTGAAAAGGTATGAAAAATATGAAGAGCTTCAAAAAGTGTCAAAAATATGAGGAGCATGAAACGGTCTGAAAAATACGAGGAGCATGAAGCCGTGTTGAAAACCTGAAGAGCATGAAACGGTGTTGAGAAACATGAAGAGCATGAAAAGATGTGAAAAATATGAAGAGCATGAAAAAGTGTGAAAAATATGAGGAGCATGAAACGGTCTGAAAAATACGAGGAGCATGAAGCCGTGTTCAAAAACCTGAAGAAACTGAAAAGGTGTGAAAAATATGAAGAGCTTCAAAAGGTGTCAAAGTTATGAGGAGCATGAAACAGTCTGAAAAATAGGAGGAGCATGAAACGGTGTTCAAAAACATGAAGAGCCTGAAAGGTTGAAAAATATGAAGAGCATGAAAATGTGTGAAAAATATGAGGAGCATGAAACTGTGTTCAAAAAAATGCAGAGCCTGAAAAGGTGTGAAAAATATGAAGAACTTCAAAACGTGTCAAAAATGTGAGGAGCATGAAACTGTCTGAAAATAGGAGGAGCATGAAGCGGTGTTCAAAAACATGAAGAGCCTGAAAAGGTGTAAAATATATGAAGAGCTTCAAAAGGTGTTAAAAATATGAGGAGCATGAAACCTTTTGAAAAATAGGAGCAGCATGAAGCGGTGTTAGAAAACCTAAAGAGACTGAAAAGGTGTGAAAAATATGAAGAGCTCAAAAGTTGTGTAAAATATGAGGAGCATGAAACGGTCTGAAATATAGGAGGAGCATGAAACGGTGTTCAAAAATATGAAGAGGCTGAAAAGGTGTGAAAAATATGAAGAGCTTCAAAACGTGTCAAAAATATGAGGAGCATTAAACGGTCTCAAAAATAGGAGAGCATGTAGCGGTGCTGAAAAACATGAAGAGCCTGAAAAGGTGTGAAAAATATGAAGAGCTTCAAAATGTTTCAAAAATATGAGGAGCATGAATCGCTGTTTAAAAACATGAAGACCCTGAAAAGGTGTGAAAATTATGAAGAGATTCAAAAGGTATAAAAAATATGAAGAACATGAAACGGTCTGAAAAATAGGAGGAGCATGAAGCTGTGTTGAAAAAATGAAGAGCCTGAAAAGCTATGAAAAATATGAAGAGCTTCAAAAGGTGTCAAAAATATGAGGGGCATGAAACGGTCTGAAATACAGGAGGTGCATGAAGCGGATTTGAAAAACATGAAGAGCCTGAAAAATAGTGAAAAATATGAAGAGCTTCAAAAGTTGTCAAAAATATGAGGAGCATGAAACGGTCTGAAAAATAGGAGGAGCACGAAACGGTCTGAAAAACAGGAGGAGCAAGAAACAGTGTTGAAAAACATGAAGAGTCTGAAAAGGCGTAAAAAATATGAAGAGCTTCAAAAGGTGTCAAAAACATGAGGAGCAGGGAACGGTCTGAAATGTACGAGGAGCATGAAGCCGTGTTCAAAAACCTGAAGAGCCTGTAAAGGTGTGAAAAATATGAAGAGTTTCAAAAGGTGTCAAATATAAGAGGAGTATGAAACGGTCTGAAAAATAGGAGGAGCATGAAGCAGTCCTGAAAAACATGAAGAGCCTGAAAAGGTGTGAAAAACATGAAGAGCTTCAAAGGTGTCAAAGATATGAGGAGCATGAAACGGTCTGAAAAATAGGAGGAGCATGATACGGCGTTCAAAAACATGAAGAGCCTGAAAAGGTGTGAAAAATATGAAGAGCTTCAAAAGGTGTCAAAAATATGAGGAGCATGAAACGATATGAAAAATAGGAGGAGAACGAAGCGGTGTTCAAAAATATGAAGAGCCTGAAAAGGTGTGAAAAATATGAAGTGTTTCAAAACGTGTCAAAAATATGAGGAGCATGAAAAGTTCTGAAAAATAGGAGGAGCATGAAGCGGTTTTCAAAAACCTGAGGAGCCTGAAAAGGTATGAATAATATGAAGAGCTTCAAAACGTCTCAAAAACATGAGGAGCAGGAAACCGTATGAAAATAGGAGGAGCATGAAGCGGTGTTCAAAAATATGAAGAGCCTGAAAAGTGTGAAAAATATGAAGTGTTTCAAAACGTGTCAAAAATATGACGAGCATGAAAAGTTCTGAAAAATAGGAGGAGCATGAAGCGGTTTTCAAAAACTTGAGGAGCCTGAAAAGGTGTGAAAAATATGAAGAGCTTTAAAGGGTGTGAAATATATGAGGAGCATGAAACGGTCTGAAAAATACGAGGAGCATGAAGCCGTGTTCAAAAAACTGAAGAGCCTGAAAAGTTGTGAAAAATATGAAGAGCTTCAATAGGGTTAAAAATATGAGGAGCATGAAACGGTCTGAAAAATAGGAGGAGCATGAAGCGGTGTTCCAAAACATTAAGAGCCTGAAAAGGTATGAAAAATATGAAGAGCTTCAAAAAGTGTCAAAAATATGAGGAGCATGAAACGGTCTGAAAAATACGAGGAGCATGAAGCCGTGTTGAAAACCTGAAGAGCATGAAACGGTGTTGAGAAACATGAAGAGCATGAAAAGATGTGAAAAATATGAAGAGCATGAAAAAGTGTGAAAAATATGAGGAGCATGAAACGGTCTGAAAAATATGAGGAGCATGAAGCCGTGTTCAAAAACCTGAAGAAACTGAAAAGGTGTGAAAAATATGAAGAGCTTCAAAAGGTGTCAATGTTATGAGGAGCATGAAACAGTCTGAAAAATAGGAGGAGCATGAAACGGTGTTCAAAAACATGAAGAGCCTGAAACGTGTGAAAAATATGAAGAGCATGAAAATGTGTGAAAAATATGAGGAGCATGAAACTGTGTTCAAAAAAATGCAGAGCCTGAAAAGGTGTGAAAAATATGAAGAACTTCAAAACGTGTCAAAAATGTGAGGAGCATGAAACTGTCTGAAAATAGGAGGAGCATGAAGCGGTGTTCAAAAACATGAAGAGCCTGAAAAGGTGTAAAATATATGAAGAGCTTCAAAAGATGTTAAAAATATGAGGACAATGAAACCTTTTGAAAAATAGGAGCAGCATGAAGCGGTGTTAGAAAACCTAAAGAGACTGAAAAGGTGTGAAAAATATGGAGAGCTCAAAAGTTGTGTAAAATATGAGGAGCATGAAACGGTCTGAAATATAGGAGGAGCATGAAAAGGTGTTCAAAAATATGAAGAGGCTGAAAAGGTGTGAAAAATATGAAGAGCTTCAAAACGTGTCAAAAATATGAGGAGCATGAAACAGTCTGAAAAATAGGAGGAGCATGAAGCAGTGTTCAAAAACATGAAGAGCCTGAAAAGTTCTGCAAAATATGAAGAGCTTCAAAAGGTGTGCAAACTTTGAGGAGCATTAAACGGTCTCAAAAATAGGAGAGCATGTAGCGGTGCTGAAAAACATGAAGAGCCTGAAAAGGTGTGAAAAATATGAAGAGCTTCAAAATGTTTCAAAAATATGAGGAGCATGAATCGCTGCTTAAAAACATGAAGAGTCTGAAAAAGTGTGAAAAATATGAGAGCTTAAAAAGGTGTCAAATATAGGAGGAACATGAAACAGTGTTCAAAATCATGAAGAGCCTGAAAAGCTGTGAAAAATATGAAGAGCTTTAAAGGGTGTGAAATATATGAGGAGCATGAAACGGTCTGAAAAATACGAGGAGCATGAAGCCGTGTTCAAAAAACTGAAGAGCCGGAAAAGTTGTGAAAAATATGAAGAGCTTCAATAGGGTTAAAAATATGAGGAGCATGAAACGGTCTGAAAAATAGGAGGAGCATGAAGCGGTGTTCCAAAACATTAAGAGCCTGAAAAGGTATGAAAAATATGAAGAGCTTCAAAAAGTGTCAAAAATATGAGGAGCATGAAACGGTCTGAAAAATACGAGGAGCATGAAGCCGTGTTGAAAACCTGAAGAGCATGAAACGGTGTTGAGAAACATGAAGAGCATGAAAAGATGTGAAAAATATGAAGAGCATGAAAAAGTGTGAAAAATATGAGGAGCATGAAACGGTCTGAAAAATACGAGGAGCATGAAGCCGTGTTCAAAAACCTGAAGAAACTGAAAAGGTGTGAAAAATATGAAGAGCTTCAAAAGGTGTCAAAGTTATGAGGAGCATGAAACAGTCTGAAAAATAGGAGGAGCATGAAACGGTGTTCAAAAACATGAAGAGCCTGAAAGGTTGAAAAATATGAAGAGCATGAAAATGTGTGAAAAATATGAGGAGCATGAAACTGTGTTCAAAAAAATGCAGAGCCTGAAAAGGTGTGAAAAATATGAAGAACTTCAAAACGTGTCAAAAATGTGAGGAGCATGAAACTGTCTGAAAATAGGAGGAGCATGAAGCGGTGTTCAAAAACATGAAGAGCCTGAAAAGGTGTAAAATATATGAAGAGCTTCAAAAGGTGTTAAAAATATGAGGAGCATGAAACCTTTTGAAAAATAGGAGCAGCATGAAGCGGTGTTAGAAAACCTAAAGAGACTGAAAAGGTGTGAAAAATATGAAGAGCTCAAAAGTTGTGTAAAATATGAGGAGCATGAAACGGTCTGAAATATAGGAGGAGCATGAAACGGTGTTCAAAAATATGAAGAGGCTGAAAAGGTGTGAAAAATATGAAGAGCTTCAAAACGTGTCAAAAATATGAGGAGCATTAAACGGTCTCAAAAATAGGAGAGCATGTAGCGGTGCTGAAAAACATGAAGAGCCTGAAAAGGTGTGAAAAATATGAAGAGCTTCAAAATGTTTCAAAAATATGAGGAGCATGAATCGCTGTTTAAAAACATGAAGACCCTGAAAAGGTGTGAAAATTATGAAGAGATTCAAAAGGTATAAAAAATATGAAGAACATGAAACGGTCTGAAAAATAGGAGGAGCATGAAGCTGTGTTGAAAAAATGAAGAGCCTGAAAAGCTATGAAAAATATGAAGAGCTTCAAAAGGTGTCAAAAATATGAGGGGCATGAAACGGTCTGAAATACAGGAGGTGCATGAAGCGGATTTGAAAAACATGAAGAGCCTGAAAAATAGTGAAAAATATGAAGAGCTTCAAAAGTTGTCAAAAATATGAGGAGCATGAAACGGTCTGAAAAATAGGAGGAGCACGAAACGGTCTGAAAAACAGGAGGAGCAAGAAACAGTGTTGAAAAACATGAAGAGTCTGAAAAGGCGTAAAAAATATGAAGAGCTTCAAAAGGTGTCAAAAATATGAGGAGCATGAAAGAGTCTGAAAATTGGGAGGAGCATGAAACGGTGTTGAAAAACATGAAGAGCCTGTCAAGTTGTGAAAAATATGAAGAGCTTCAAAAGGTGTCAAAAATATGAGTAGCATGAAACAGTCTGAAAAATAGGAGGAGCATGAAGCGGTGTAGAAAAACATGAAGAGCCTGAAAAGGTGTGAAAAATATTAAGAGCTTCAAAAGATTTGAAAAATATGAGGAGCATGAAACGGTCTGAAATATAGGAAGAGCATGAAACGGTGTTGAAAAATATGAAGAGCCTGAAAACGTGTGAGAAATATGAAGACCTCCAAAAGGTGTATAAAATATGAAGAGCTTCAAACAGTGTGAAAAGTATGAGTAGCATGAAACGGTCTGAAATATAGGAGGAGCATGAAGTGGTGTTGAAAAACATGAAGAGCCTGAAAAGTTGTGAAAAATAAGAAGAGCCTCAAAAGGTGTCAAATATATGTGGAGCAGGAAACGGTCAGAAAAATAGGAGGAGCATGAGTAGTGTTGAAAAACATGAAGAGCCTAAAAAGGTGTGAAAAATATGAAGATCTTCAAAAGTTGTCAAAAATTTGAGGAGCAAGAAACGGTCTGAAATATAGGTGGAGCAGGAAGTGGTGTTGAAAAACATGAAGAGACTGAAAAGGTGTGAAAATATGAAGAGCTTCAAATGGTGTCAAAAATATGAGGAGCATGAAACGGTCTGAAATATAGGAAGAGCATGAAACGGTGTTGAAAAATATGAAGAGCCTGAAAACGTGTGAGAAATATGAAGACCTCCAAAAGGTGTATAAAATATGAAGAGCTTCAAACGCTGTGAAAAGTATGAGTAGCATGAAACGGTCTGAAATATAGAAGGAGGATGAAGTGGTGTTGAAAAATATGAAGAGACTGAAAAGGTGTGAAAATATGAAGAGCTTAAAAAGGTGTCAAAAATATGAGGAGCATGAAAGAGTCTGAAAAATGGGAGGAGCATGAAACGGTGTTGAAAAACATGAAGAGCCTGTAAAGTTGGGAAAATATGAAGACTTTCAAAAGGTGTCAAAATTAGGAGTAGCATGAAACGGTGAACAAAAACATGAAGAGCCTGAATAGGAGTGAAAAATATGAAGAGCTTCAAAAGGTGGCAAAAAATATGTGGAACATGAAACGGTCTGAAAATAGGAGGAACATGAAGTAGTGTTGAAAAACATGAAAAGACTGAAATGCTGTGAGAAATATGAAGTGCTGCAAAAGGTGTGAAAAATATGAAGAGCTTCAAAAGGTGTCAAAAATGTGAGGAGAAAGAAACGGTCTGAAAAATAGGAGGAGCATGAAGTGGGGTTGAAAATACGAAGAGCCTGAAAGGAGTGAATAATATGAAGAGCTTCAAAAGGTGTCAAAAATGTGAGCAGCAAGAAACGGTCTGAAAAATAAGAGGAGCATGAAACCGCATTCAACAACATGAAGAGCCTGAAAAGGTGTGAAAATATGAAGAGCTTCAAAACACGTCAAAAATATGAGGAGCATGAAACAGCCTGAAAAATAGGAGGAGCATGAAATGGTGTTGAAAAACATGAAGAGCCTGAAAAGGTGTGAAATACCTTAAGAGCTTCAAAAGGTGTCTAAAATATGACGAGCATGACACGGTCTGAAAAATAGGAGGAGCATGAAGTGGTGTTGAAAACATGAAGAGCCTAAAAAGGTGTGAAAAATATAAGTGCTTCACAAGGCGTCAAAAATATGAGGAGCATGAAATGGTCTGAAAAATAGGAGGAGAATGAAGCGGTGTTCAAAAACACGAAGAGACTGAAAAGGTGTGAAAAATATGAAGAGCTTCAAAAGGTGTCAAAAATATGAGGAGCATGAAACAGTCTGAAAAATAGGAGTAGCATGAAGCGGTGTTCAAAAACACGAAGAGACTGAAAAGGTGTGAAAAACATGAAGAGCCTGAAAAGGGGTGAAAAATACGAAGAGCTTCAAAAGCTGTCAATAATAGGAGTAGCATGAAACGGTGTTCAAAAACATGAAGAGCCAGAAAAGGTGTGAAAAATATGAAGAACTTAGAAAGGTGTCAAAAATATGAGGAGCATGAAACGGTCTGAAAAATAGGAGGAGCATTAAGCCGTGTTGCAAAACATGAAGTGCCTGAAAATGTGAGAAATATATGAAGAGCTTGACAAGTTGCCAAAAATATGAGGAGCATGAAACGGTCTGAAAAATAGGAGGAGTACGAAGCCGTGTTTAAAAACATGATGAGCCTGAAGAGGTGTGAAAAATATGAAGAGGTTCAAAAGGTGTGAAAAATATGAGGAGCATGAAAAGTTCTGAAAAATAGGAGGAGTATGAAACGGTGTTGAGAAACCCGAAGAGCCTGAAAAGAAGTGAAATATATTTAGAGCTACAAAAGGTGTGAAAAAAATGAGGAGCATGAAACCGTTTGAAAAATAGGAGGAACATGAAGCGGTGTTGAAAAACATGAAGAGCCTGAAAAGGTGTGAAATATATGATGAGCTTCAAAAGGTGTCAAAAATAGGAGTAGCATGAATCGGTGTTCAAAAACATGACGAGCCTGAAAAGGTGTGAAAAATATGAAGAGCTTCAAAAGGTATCAAAAACATGAGGCGCTTGATTAGGAGTTCAAAAACATGAAGAGCATGAAATGGTGTGAAAAATATGAAGAGATTCAAAAGGTGTCAAAAATATGAGGAGCAAGAAACGGTCTGAAAAATAGGAGGAGCATGAAACGGTGTTCAGAAACATGAAAAGCCTGAAAAGGTGTGAAAAGTATGAAGAGCTTCAAAACGTGTCAAATGTATGAGGAGCATGAAACGGTCTGAAAAATAGGAGGAGCATGAAGCAGTGTTGAAAAACATGAAGACCCTGAAAAGGTGTGAAAAATATGAAGAGCTTCAAACGGTGTGAAAAATATGAGGAGCATGAAACAGTCTGAAAAATATGAGGAGCATGAAACGGTGTTGAAAAACATGAAGAGCCTGAAACGGTGTGAGAAATATGAAGAGCTTCAAAAGGTGTCAAAATTAGAAGTAGCATGAAACGGTGTTTAAAACTTGAAGAGCCTGAAAAGGTGTGAAGAATATGAAGAGCTTAAAAGGGGTCAAAAATATGAGGAGCATGAAACGGTCAGAAAAATAGGAGGAGCATGAAGTGGTGTTGAAAAACATGAAAAGACTGAAATGCTGTGAGAAATATGAAGTGCTGCAAAAGGTGTGAAAAATATGAAGAGCTTCAAAAGGTGTCAAAAATGTGAGGAGAAAGAAACGGTCTGAAAAATAGGAGGAGCATGAAGTGGGGTTGAAAATACGAAGAGCCTGAAAGGAGTGAATAATATGAAGAGCTTCAAAAGGTGTCAAAAATGTGAGCAGCAAGAAACGGTCTGAAAAATAAGAGGAGCATGAAACCGCGTTCAACAACATGAAGAGCCTGAAAAGGTGTGAAAATATGAAGAGCTTCAAAACACGTCAAAAATATGAGGAGCATGAAACAGCCTGAAAAATAGGAGGAGCATGAAATGGTGTTGAAAAACATGAAGAGCCTGAAAAGGTGTGAAATACCTTAAGAGCTTCAAAAGGTGTCTAAAATATGACGAGCATGACACGGTCTGAAAAATAGGAGGAGCATGAAGTGGTGTTGAAAACATGAAGAGCCTAAAAAGGTGTGAAAAATATAAGTGCTTCACAAGGCGTCAAAAATATGAGGAGCATGAAATGGTCTGAAAAATAGGAGGAGAATGAAGCGGTGTTCAAAAACACGAAGAGACTGAAAAGGTGTGAAAAATATGAAGAGCTTCAAAAGGTGTCAAAAATATGAGGAGCATGAAACAGTCTGAAAAATAGGAGTAGCATGAAGCGGTGTTCAAAAACACGAAGAGACTGAAAAGGTGTGAAAAACATGAAGAGCCTGAAAAGGGGTGAAAAATACGAAGAGCTTCAAAAGCTGTCAATAATAGGAGTAGCATGAAACGGTGTTCAAAAACATGAAGAGCCAGAAAAGGTGTGAAAAATATGAAGAACTTAGAAAGGTGTCAAAAATATGAGGAGCATGAAACGGTCTGAAAAATAGGAGGAGCATTAAGCCGTGTTGCAAAACATGAAGTGCCTGAAAATGTGAGAAATATATGAAGAGCTTGACAAGTTGCCAAAAATATGAGGAGCATGAAACGGTCTGAAAAATAGGAGGAGTACGAAGCCGTGTTTAAAAACATGATGAGCCTGAAGAGGTGTGAAAAATATGAAGAGGTTCAAAAGGTGTGAAAAATATGAGGAGCATGAAAAGTTCTGAAAAATAGGAGGAGTATGAAACGGTGTTGAGAAACCCGAAGAGCCTGAAAAGAAGTGAAATATATTTAGAGCTACAAAAGGTGTGAAAAAAATGAGGAGCATGAAACCGTTTGAAAAATAGGAGGAACATGAAGCGGTGTTGAAAAACATGAAGAGCCTGAAAAGGTGTGAAATATATGATGAGCTTCAAAAGGTGTCAAAAATAGGAGTAGCATGAATCGGTGTTCAAAAACATGACGAGCCTGAAAAGGTGTGAAAAATATGAAGAGCTTCAAAAGGTATCAAAAACATGAGGTGCTTGATTAGGAGTTCAAAAACATGAAGAGCATGAAACGGTGTGAAAAATATGAAGAGATTCAAAAGGTGTCAAAAATATGAGGAGCAAGAAACGGTCTGAAAAATAGGAGGAGCATGAAACGGTGTTCAGAAACATGAAAAGCCTGAAAAGGTGTGAAAAGTATGAAGAGCTTCAAAACGTGTCAAATGTATGAGGAGCATGAAACGGTCTGAAAAATAGGAGGAGCATGAAGCAGTGTTGAAAAACATGAAGACCCTGAAAAGGTGTGAAAAATATGAAGAGCTTCAAACGGTGTGAAAAATATGAGGAGCATGAAACAGTCTGAAAAATATGAGGAGCATGAAACGGTGTTGAAAAACATGAAGAGCCTGAAACGGTGTGAGAAATATGAAGAGCTTCAAAAGGTGTCAAAATTAGAAGTAGCATGAAACGGTGTTTAAAACTTGAAGAGCCTGAAAAGGTGTGAAGAATATGAAGAGCTTAAAAGGGGTCAAAAATATGAGGAGCATGAAACGGTCAGAAAAATAGGAGGAGCATGAAGTGGTGTTGAAAAACTTGAAGAGCCTGAAAAGGTGTGAAAAATATGAAGAGCTTCAAAAGGTGTCAAAAATATGAGGAGCTTGAAACGGTCTGAAAAATATGAGGAGCATGAAACGGTGTTCAAAAACATGAAGAGACTGAAAAGGTGTGAAAAATATGAAAAGCTTGAAAAGGTGTGAAAAATATGGGAGCATGAAACGGTCTGAAAAATAGGAGGAGGATTAAGCTGTGTTCAAAAACATGAAGAGCCTGAAAAGGTGTGAAAAACATGAAGAGCTTCAAACGGTGTGAAAAATATGAGGAGCATGAAACGGTCTGAAAAATAGGAGGATCATGAAGCGGTGTTGAAAAATATGAAGAGACTGAAAAGGTTTGAAAAATATGAAGAGCTTCAAAACGTGTGAAAAATATGAAGAGCTTCAAAAGTGTTAAAAATATGAGGCACATGAAACGGTCTGAAAAATAGGAGGAGCATGAAGCGGTGTTGAAAAATATGAAGAGCATGAAAAGGTGTGAAAAATATGAAGAGCTGCAAAAGGTGTGAAAAATATGAAGAGCTGCAAAACCTGTGAAAAATATGTGGAACATGAAACGGTCTGAAAAATAGGAGGAGCATGAAACGGTGATCAAACACATGAAGAGCCTGAAAAGGTGTGAAAAATATGAAGAGCTTCAAAAGGTGTCAAAAATAGGAGTAGCATGAAACGGTGTTCAAAAACTTGAAGAGCCTGAAAAGTTGTGAAATATATGAGGAGCTTCAAAAGGTTTCAAAAATATGAGGAGCATGAAACGCTATGAAAAATAGCACAAGAATGAAATGGTGTTGAAAACATGAAGAGCCTGAAAAGGTGTGAAAAATATGAAGAGTTTCAAAAGGTATCAAAAATATGAAGGGCATGAAACGGTCTGAAAAATAGGCGGAGCATGAAGCGGTGCTGAAAAACACGAAGAACCTGAAAATGTGTGAAAAATATGAAGAGCTTCAAAAGGTGTCAAATATATGAGGAGCATGGAACGGTCTGAAAAAGAGGAGGAGCTTGAAATGGTGTTCAAAAACATGAAGACCCTGAAAAGGTGTGAAAATTGTGAAGAGATGCAAAAGGTGTCAAAAATATGAAGAACATGAAACGGTCTGAAAAATAGGAGGAACATGAAGCTGTGTTGAAAAAATGAAGAGCCTGAAAAGCTATGAAAAATATGAAGAGACTCAAAAGGTGTCAAAAATATGAGGAGCATGAAACGGTCTGAAATACAGGAGGTGCATGAAGTGGATTTGAAAAACATGAGAGCCTGAAAAGGTGTGAAATATATGAAGAGCTTCAAAAGTTGTCAAAAATACGAGGAGCATGAAATGGTCTGAAAAATAGGAGGAGCATTAAGCGGTGTTGAAAAACATGAAGAGCCTGAAAAGGTGTGAAAAACATGAAGAGCCTGAAAAGGTGTGAAATATATGAAGAGCTTCAAAAGGTGTCAAAAAAATGAGGAGCATGAAACGGTCTTAAAAATAGGAGGAGCATGAAGCCGTATTGCAAAACTTGAAGTGCCTGAAAATGTGAGAAATATATGAAGAGGTTGAAAAGTTGTCAAAAATATGAGGAGCATGAAACGGTCTGAAAAATAGGAGGAGTACGAAGCCATGTTTAAAAACATGACGAGCCTGAAGAGGTGTGAAAAATATGAAGAGGTTCAAAAGGTGTGAAAAATATGAGGAGCATGAAAAGTTCTGAAAAATAGGAGGAGTATGAAACGGTGTTGAGAAACCCGAAGAGCCTGAAAAGAAGTGTAATATATTTAGAGCTTCAAAAGGTGTGAAAAATATGAGGAGCATGAAACCGTTTGAAAAATAGGAGGAACATGAAGTGGTGTTGAAAAACATGAAGAGCCTGAAAAGGTGTGAAATATATAATGAGCTTCAAAAGGTGTCAAAAATAGGAGTAGCATGAATTGGTGTTCAAAAACATGACGAGCCTGAAAAGGTGTGAAAAATATGAAGAGCTTCAAAAGGTATCAAAAACATGAGGAGCTTGATTAGGAGTTCAAAAACATGAAGAGCATGAAACGGTGTGAAAAATATGAAGAGATTCAAAAGGTGTCAAAAATATGAGGAGCAAGAAACGGTCTGAAAAATAGGAGGAGCATGAAACGGTGTTCAGAAACATGAAAAGCCTGAAAAGGTGTGAAAAATATGAAGAGCTTCAAAAGGTATCAAAAACATGAGGAGCTTGATTAGGAGTTCAAAACATGAAGAGCATGAAACGGTGTGAAAAATATGAAGAGCTTCAAATGGTGTGAAATACATGAGTATCATGAAACGGGCTAAAAAATAGGAGAAGCATGGAGTGGTGTGGAAAAACATGAAGAGCCTGAAAAGGTGTGAAAAATATGAAGAGCTTCCAAAGGTGTGAAATACAGGAGGTGCATGAAACTCTGAAAAATAGAAGGAGCATGAAGCGCTGTTGAAAAACATGAAGAGCCTGAAAAGGTGTGAGAAAAATGAAGAGCTTCAAAAGGTGTCAAAAATATGAGGAGCATGAAACGGTCAGAAAAATAGGAGGAGCATGAAGCGGTGTTCAAAAACATGAAGAGCCTGAAAAGGTGTGAAAAATATGAAGATCTTCAAAAGGTGTCAAAGATATGAGGAGCATGAAACGGTCTGAAAAATAGGAGGAGCATGAAGCGGTGTTCAAAAACATGAAGAGCCTGAAAAGGTGTGAAAAGTATGCAAAGGCTCATAACCTGTCAAAAATATGAGGAGCATGAAACTGTCTGAAAAATTGCAGGATCATGAAGCGTTGTTGAAAACATGAAGAGTCTGAAAACGTGTGAAAATATGAAGAGGTTCAAAAATATGAAAAAATGAAGAGCTTCAAAAGGTGTGGAAAATATGAAGAGCTTCAACATGTGTCAAAAATGAGATGAGCATGAAACGGTCTGAAAAATAGGAGGAACATGAAGCGGTGTTGAAAAACATGAAGAGCCTGAAACGGTGTGAGAAATATGAAGAGCTTCAAAAGGTTTGAAAAATATGAAGAGCTTCAAAAGGTGTCAAAATGAGATGAGCATGAAACGGTCTGAAAAATAGGAGGAGCATGAAGTGGTGTTGAAAAACATGAAGAGCATAAAAGGTGTGAACAATATGAAGAGCTTCAAAAGGTGTCAAAAATATGAGGAGCATGAAACGGTGTGAAAAATAGGAGGAGCATAAAGCGGTGTTGAAAAACAAGAAGAGTCTGAAAACGTGTGAAAATATGAAGAGCTTTAAAAATATATAAAATATGAAGAGCTCAAAAGGTGTGAAAAATATGAAGAGCTTCAAAAGTTGTCAAAAATGAGATGAGCATGAAAGGGTCTGAAAAATAGGAGGAGCATGAAGCGGTGTTCAAAAACATGAAGAGCCTGATAAGGTGTGAAAAATATGAAGAGCTTCAAAAGGTGTGAAAAATATGAGGAGCATGAAACGGTCTGAAAAATAGGAGGAGTATGAAGCGGTGTTGAAAAACATGAAGAGCCTGAAAAGGTGTGAGAAATATGAAGAGCTTCAAAAGGTGTGAAAAATATGAGGAGCATGAAACGGTCTAAAAAATAGGAGGAGCATGAAGCGGTGTTGAAAAACATGAAGAGCCTGAAAAGGTGTGAAAAATATGAAGAGCTTCAAAAGATGTCAAAAATGAGATGAGTATGAAACGGTCTGAAAAATAGGAGGAGCATGAAGCGGTGTTGAAAAACATGAAGTGACTGAAAAGGTGTGAGAAATATGAAGAGCTTCAAAAGGTGTCAAAAATATGAGGAGCATGAAATTGTCTGAAACATAGGAGGAGCATGAAACGGTGATCAAATACATGGAGAGCCTGAAAAGGTGTGAAATTTATGAAGAGCTTCAAAAGGTTTGAAAAATATGAAGACCTTCAAAAGCTGTCATAAATATGAGGACGATGAAACGGTCTGAAATATACGAGGAGAATCAAGTGGTGTCCAAAACCTGAACAGCCTGAAAAGGTGTGAAGCATATGAAGAGCCTCAAAACGTGTCAAAAATATGAGGAGTATGAAAGGGTCTGGAAAATAGCAGGAGCATGAAGCTGTGTTGCAAAACATGAAGAGTCTGAAAACGTGTGAAAAAAATGAAGAGCTTCAAAAATATGAAAAATATGAAGAACTTCAAAAGGTGTGAGAAATATGAAGAGCTTCAAAAGGGGTCAAAAATATGAGAAGCATGAAACGATCTGAAAAATAGGAGGAGCATGACGCGTTGTTCAAAAACATGAAGAGCCTGAAAAGATGTGAAAAATATGAAGAGCTTCAAAAGGTGTGAAAAATATGAAGAGCTTCAAAATGTGTCAAAAATTAGATTAGCATGAAAGGGTCTGAAAAAATAGGAGGAGCATGAAGTGGTGTTGAAAAAAATGGAGAGCCTGAAAAAGTCTGAAATATATGAAGAGCTTCAAAAGGTGTGAAAAATATGAAGAGCTTCAAATGGTGTCAAAAATATGAGGAGCATGAAACAGTCTGAAAAATAGGAGGAACATGAAGCGGTGTTCAAAAACATGAAGAGCCTGAAAACGTGTGAAAAATATGAAAACCCTCAAAACCTGTCAAAAATATGAGGAGCATGAAACGGTCTGAAAAATAGCAGGATAATGAAGCGGTGTTGAAAAACATGAAGAGTCTGAAAACGCTTGAAAATATGAGGAGTTTCAAAAATATGAAAAATATGAAGAGCTTCAAAAGGTGTGAAAAATATGAAAAGCTTCAAAAGATGTCAAAATTGAGATGAGCATGAAACTGTCTGAAAAATACGAGGAGCATGAAGCGGTGTTGAAAATCATGAAGAGCCTGAAAAGGCGTGAAAAATATGAAGAGCTTCTAAAGGTTTCAAAAATATGAGGAGCATGAAACGGTCTGAAAAAGAGGAGGAACATGAAGTGGTCTTAAAAACATGAAGAGCCTGAAAACGTGTGAAAAATATGAAGAGCTTCTAAAGGTTTCAAAAATATGAGGAGCATGAAACGGTCTGAAAAAGAGGAGGAGCATGAAGCGGTGTTGAAAAACAAGAAGAGCCTGAAAACGTGCGAAAAATATGAAGAGCTTCAAAAGGTGTGAATAATATGAAGAGCTTCAAAAGGTGTCAAAAATTAGATGAGCTTGAAACGGTCTGAAAAATAGGAGGAGCATGAAGTGGTGTTGAAAAAAATGAAGAGCCTGAAAAGGTGTGAAAAATATGAAAAGCTTCAAAAGTTGTCAAAAATATGAGGAGCATGAAACTGTCTCAAAAATTGGAGGAACATGAAGCGGTGTAAAAAACAAGAAGAGCCTGAAAAGTTGTGAAAAATATGAAGAGCTTCAAAAGGTGGCAATAATTAGAGGAGCATGAAACGGTCTGAAAAATAGGAGGAGCAAGAAGCCGTGTTCAAAAACATGAAGAGCCTGAAAAGGCGTGAAAAATATGAGGAGCTTCAAAAGGTGTGAAAAATATGAGGAGCATGATACGGTCTGAAAAATAGGAGGAGCATGAAGCGGTGTTCAAAAACATGAAGAGCCTGAAAAGGTGTGAAAAATATGAAGAGCTTCAAAAGGTGTGAAAAATATGAGGAGCATGATACGGTCTGAAAAATAGGAGGAGCATGAAGCGGTGTTCAAAAACATGAAGAGCCTGAAAAGGTGTGAAAAATATGAAGAGCTTCAAAAGGTGTGAAAAATATGAGGAGCATGATACGGTCTGAAAAATAGGAGGAGCATGAAGCTGTATTCAAAAACATGAAGAGCCTGAAAAGGTGTGAAAAATATGAAGAGCTTCAAAAGGTGTGAAAAATATGAGGAGCATGATACGGTCTGAAAAATAGGAGGAGCATGAAGCGGTGTTCAAAAACATGAAGAGCCTGAAATGGTGTGAAAAATATGAAAAGCTTAAAAAGGTGTCTCAAATGAGATGAGCATGAAACGGTCTGAAAAATAGTAGGAGCATGAAGCAGTGTTCAAAAACATGAAGAGCCTGAAAAGGTGTGAAAAATATGAAGAGCTTAAAAACGTGTCAAATATATTAGGAGCATTAAACGGTCTGAGAAATAGGAGGAGCATGAAACGGTGTTGAAAAACATGAAGAGCCTGAAAAGGTGTGAGAAATATGAAGAGCTTCAAAAGGTATCAAAATATGAGGAGCATGAAACGATCTGAAAAATAGGAGGAGCAAGAAAGTGTGTTGAAAAACATGAAGAGCCTGGAAATGTGTAAAAAATATGAAGAGGTTCTAAAGGTGTAAAAATATGAGGAGCATGAAACGGTCTTAAAAATACGAGGAGAATGAAGTGGTGTTGAAAAACATGAAGAGCCTGAAAAGGTCTGAAAAATAAGTAGAGCTTCAAATGTGTGAAAAATATGAAGAGCTTCAAAGGTGTCAAAAAAGAGATGAGCATGAAACGGTCTGAAAAATAGGAGGAGCATGAAACGGTGATCAAAAACTTGGAGAGCCTGAAATGGTGGGAAAAATATGAAGAGCTTCAAAAGGTGTATAATACATGAGAAGCATGAAACGGGTTGAAAAATAGGAGAAGCATGAAGTGGTGTGGAAAAACATGAAGAGCCTGAAAAGGTGTGAAAAACATGAAGAGCTTCAAAAGGTGTGAAATACATGAGGAGCATGAAACTGTCTGAAATATAGGAGGAGCATGAAGTGGTGTACAAAAACATGAATAGCCTGAAAAGGTGAGAAAAATATGAAGAGCTTCAAAAGTTGTCAAAATGAGATGAGCATGAAACGGTCTGAAAAATAGGAGGAGCATGAAGTGGTGTTGAACAATATAAAGATCCTGAAAAGATGTGAAATATATGAAGAGCTTAAAAAGGTGTCAAAAATATGAGGAGAATGAAACGGTCTGAAAAATAGGAGGAGCATGAAACGGTGTTCAAAAACATGAAGGGCCTGAAAAGTTGTGAAAAATATCAAAAGCTTCAAAAGGTGTCAAATATATGAGGAGCATGAAACGGTCTGAAAAATAGCAGGATCATGAAGCAGTGTTGAAAATCATTAAGAGTCTGAAAACGCTTGAAAATTTGAAGAGCTTCAAAAATATGAAAAATATGAAGAGCTTCAAAAGGTGTGAAAAATAAGAAAAGCTTCAAAACATATCAAAAATGAGATGAGCATGAATCGGTCTGAAAAATACGAGGAGCATGAAGAGGTGTTGAAAATCATGAAGCGCCTGAAAAGGTGTGAAAAATATGAAGAGCTTCAAAAGAGGTGAAAAATATTAAGAACTTCAAAAGGTGTCAAAATGAGATGAGCACGAAATGGTCTGAAAAGGAGGAGGAGCATGAAGCGGTGTTGAAAAACATGAAAAGCCTGAAAAGGTGTGAAAAATATGAAGAGCTTCTAAAGGTTTCAAAAATATGAGGAGCATGAAACAGTCTGAAAAAGAGGAGGAGCATGAAGCGGTGTTGAAAATCATGAAGAGCCTGAAAAGGTGTGAAAAATATGAAAAGCTTCAAAAGATACGAAAAATATGAAGAGCTTCAACAGGTGTCAAAATGAGATGAGCATGAAACGGTCTGAAAAACAGGAGGAGCATGAAGTGGTGTTGAAAATAATGAAAAGCCTGAAAAGGTGTGAAATATATGAAGAGCTTCAAAAGTTGTCAAAAATATGAGGAGAATGAAACGGTTGCAAAATATGAGGAGCATGAAATGGTGTTCAAAAACATGAAGAGCCTGAAAAGGTGTGAAAAATATGAAGAGCTTCAAAACTTGTCAAAAATATGAGGAGCATGAAACAGTCTGAAAATTAGGATGAGAATGAAACTGTTTTGAAAAAGATGAAGAGAATGAAAAGGTGTGAAAAATATGAAGAGTTTCAAAAGGTTTCAAAAATAGGATTAGCATGAAACGGTATGAAAAATAGGAGGAGCATGAAGCGGTGCCCAAAAACATGAAGAGTCTGTAAACGTGTGAAAAATATGAAGAGCTTCAAAAGGTGTCAAAAATATGAGGAGCATGAAATGGTCAGAAAATTAGGAGGAGCTTGAAACGGTCTGAAAAATAGGAGGAGAATGAAATGGTGTTGAAAAACATGAAGAGCCTGAAAAGCTGTGAAAAATAAGAGGAGCATGAAACGTTCTGAAAAATAGGAGGAGAATGTAACGGTGTTCAAAAACATGAAGAGCCTGAAAAGGTGTGAAAAATATGAAGAGCTTCAAAAGGTGTCAAAAATTTGAGGAGCATGAAACGGTCTGAAAAATAGGAGGAGCATGAAACGGTGTTCAAAAACATGAAGAGCCTGAAAAGGTGTGAAAAATATGAACAGCTTCAAAAGGTGTCAAAAATATGAGGACCATGAAACGGTCTGAAAAATAGGAGGAGCATGAAACGGTCTGAAAAATAGGAGGAGCATGAAATGCTGTAGAAAAACATGAAGAGCCTGAAAAGGTGTGAAAAATAAGAGGAGCATGAAACGTTCTGAAAAATAGGAGGAGCATGAAACGGTGTTCAAAAACATGAAGACCCTGAAAAGATGTGAAAAATATGAAGAGCTTCAAAAGGTGTTAAAAATATGAGGAGCATGAAAAGGTCTGAAAAATAGGAGGAGCATGAAGCGGTGTTCAAAAACATGAAGAGCCTGAAAGGGTGTGAAAAATATGAAGAGCTTCAAAAGGTGTGAAATACATGAGGAGCATGAAATGGTCTGAGAAACAGGAGGATTATGAAACGGTGTTCAAAAACATGAAGAGCCTGAAAAGCTGTGAAAAATAGGAAAAGCTTCAAAACGTGTCAAAATATGAGGAGCATGAAACGATCTGAAAAATTGCAGGAGTATGAAGCGGTGTTGAAAAACATGAAGAGTCTGAATACATGTGAAAATATGAAGAGCTTCAAAAATATGAAATATATGAAGAGCTTCAAAAGTTGTGAAAAATATGAAGAGCTTCAAAAGGTGTCAAAAATCTGAGGAGCGTGAAACGGTCTGAAAAATAGGAGGAGCATGAAGCGGTGTTCAAAAACATGAAGAACCTGAAAAGGTGTGAAAAATATGAAGAGTTTCAAAAGGTGTCAAAAATATGAGGAGCATGAAACGGTCCGAAAAATAGGAGGAGCATGAAGCGGTGTTCAAAAACATAAAGAGCCTGAAAAGGTGTGAAAAATATGAAAAGCTTCAAAAGGTGTCAAGTATATGAGGAGCATGAAACGGTCTGAAGAATAGGAGAAACATGAAGCGGTGTTGAAAAACATGAAGAGACTGAAAACGTGTGAAAATATGAAGAGCTTCAAAAATATGAAAAATATGAAGAGCTTCAAAAGTTGTGAAAAATATGAAGAGCTTCAAAAGGTGTCAAAAATGAGATGAGCATGAAACGGTCTGAAAAATATGAGGAGCATGAAGCGGTGTTGAAAATCATGAAGAGCCTGAAAAGGTGTAAAAAATATGAAAAGCTTCAAAAGTAGTGAAAAATATGAAGAGCTTCAAGAGGTGTCAAATTGAGATGAGCATGAAACGGTCTGAAAAATAGGAGGAGCATGAAGTGGTGTTGAAAAAAATGAAAAGCATGAAAAGGTGTGAAATATATGAAGAGCTTCGAAAGCTGTCCAAAATATGAGGAGAATGAAACGGTTTCCAAAATAGGAGGAGGATGAAATGGTGTTCAAAAACATGAAGAGCCTGAAAAGGTGTGAAAAATATGAAGAGCTTCAAAAGGTTTGAAATACATGAGGAGGATTAAACGGTCTGAAAAATAGGAGGAGCATGAAGCGGTTTTCAAAAACATGAAGAGCCTCAAAAGGTGTCAAAATCTGAGGAGCATGAAATGGTCTGAAAAATAGGAGGAGAATGAAGCGGTGTTCAAAAATATGAAGAGCTTCAAAAGTTGTCAAAAATATGAGGAGCATGAAACGGTCTGAAAAATAGGAGGAGCATGAAGCGGTGGTCAAAAATATGAAGAGCTTCAAAAGGTGTCAAAAATATGAGGAGCATGAAACGGTCTGAAAAATAGGAGGAGCATGAAACGTTGTTCAAAAACATGAAGAGCCTGAAAAAGTGTGAAAAATATGAAGAGATTCAAAACGTGTCAAAAATATGAGGAGCATGAAACGGTCTGAAAAATAGAATCAGCATGAAGCGGTATTGAAAAACCTTACGAGCCTGAAAACGTGTGAAAAATTTGAAGAGCTTCAAAAGGTGTGAAAAATATGAAGAGCTTCAAAAGGTATCAAAAATGAGATGAGCATGAAACGGTCTGAAAAATAGGAGGAGCATGAAACAGTGTTGAAAATCATGAAGAGCCTGAAAAGGTGTGAAAAATATTAAAAGCTTCAAAAGTAGTGAAAAATATGAAGAGCTTCAAAAGGTGTCAAAATGAGATGAGCATGAAACGTTCTGAAAAATATGAGGAGCATGAAGTGGTGTTGAAAAAAATTAAAAGCCTGAAAAGGTGTGAAATATATGAAGAGCTTCAAAAGGTGTCAAAAATATGAGGAGCATGAAACAGTCTGAAAAATAGGAGGAGTATGAAGCGGTGTTGAAAAACATGAAGAGCCTGAAAAGGTGTGAAAAATATGAAGAGCTTCAAAAGGTGTCAAAAATATGAGGAGCATGAAACAGTCTGAAAAATTGGAGGAGCATGAAGTGGTGTTCAAAAACATGAAGAGACTGAAAAGGTGTGAAAAACATAAAGAGCTTCAAAAGGTGTGAAAATTATGAGGAGCAGGAAACAGTCTGAAAAATAGGAGGAGCATGAAGCGATGTTGAAAAACATGAAGAGCTTGAGAAGGTGTGAAAATATGAAGAGCTTCAGAAGGTGTCAAAATAATGAGGATCATGAAACAGACTGAAATATACGAGGAGAATGATGTGGTGTTGTAAAACATGAAGAACCTGAAAAGGTGTGAAAAATATGAATAGCTTCAAAAGGTGTCAAAAATATGAGGAGCATGAAACGGTCTGAAAAATAGGAGGAACAGGAAACGGTGTTGAATAACATGAAGAGCCTGAAAAGTTGTGAAAAATATGAAGAGCTTCAGAGGGTGTGAAATACATGAGGAGAATGATACGGTCTGTAAAATAGGATTAGCATGAAGCGGTGTTCAAAAACATGAAGAGCCTGGAAAGGTGTGAAAAATATGAAGAGCTTCAAAAATGTGAAAAATAGGAAGAGGTTCAAAAGGTGTCAAAAATATGAGGAGCTTGAAAGGGTATGAAAAATAGGAGGAGCATGAAGCGGTCTGAAAAATAAGAGGAGCATGAAGCGGTGTTGAAAAAAATGAAGAGCCTGAAAAGGTGTGAAAAATATGAAGAGCTTCAAATGGTGTGAAAAATATGACGAGCATGAAACGGTCTGTAAAATAGCAGGAGTATGAAGCGGTGTTCAAAAACATGAAGAGCCTGAAAAGGTGTGAAAAATATGAAAAGCTTCAAAGGTGTCAAATATATGAGGAGCATGAAACGATCTGAAGAATAGGAGAAACATGAAGCGGTGTTGAAAAACATGAAGAGCCTGAAAAGGTGTGAGAATATGAAGAGCTTCAAAAATATGAAAATTATGAAGAGCTTCAAAAGTAGTGAAAAATATGAAGAGCTTCAAAAGGTGTCAAAATGAGATGAGCATGAAACGGTCTGAAAAAGATGAGGAGCATGAAGTGGTGTTGAAAAAAATGAAAAGCCTGAAAAGGTGTGAAATATATGAAGAGCTTCAAAAGGTTTCCAAAATATGAGGAGAATGAAACGGTCTCCAAAATGGAAGGAGCATGAAATGGTGTTCAAAAACATGAAGAGCCTGAAAAGTTGTGAAAAATATGAAGAGCTACAAAAGGTGTGAAAAACATGAGGAGCATGAAACGGTCTGAAAAACAGAAGGAGCATGTAGCGGTATTCAAAACGTCAAGAGCCTGAAGAGGTGTGAAAAATATGAGGAGCATGAAACGGTCTGAAAAATAGGTGGAGTATGAAGCGGGGTTCAAAAACATGAAGAGCCTGAAGAGGTGTGAAAAATATGAAGAGCTTCAAAAGGTGTGAAAAATATGAAGAGCTTCAAAAGGTGTCAAAAATAAAAGGAGCATGAAACGGTCTGAAAAGTAGGAGGAGAATTAAACGGTGTTGAAAAACATGAAGAGCCTGAAATGGTGTGAAATATATGAAGAGATTCAAAAGGTGTCAAAAATACGAGGAGCATGAATCAATCTGAAAAATAGGAGGAACAAGAAGCAGTGTTCAAAAACATGATGAGCCTGAAAAGGTGTGAAAAATATGAAGAGTTTCAAAAGATGTCAAAATTATGAGGAGCATGAAAGGGTGTGAAAATAGGAGGAGCATGAAGCGGTGTTGAAAATCATGATGAGCCTGAAAAGGTGTGAAAAATATGAAGAGCTTCAAAAGGTGTCAAAAATATGAGGAGCTTGATACGGTGAAATATAGGAGGAGCGTGAAGTGGTGTTGAAAAGCATGTAGAGCCTGCAAAGCTGTGAAAAATATGAGGAGCATGAAACAGTGTTGAAAAACATGAGGAGCATGAAATGGTCTGAAAAATAGGAGGAGAAAGAAACGGTGTTGAAAACATGAAAAGCCTGAAAAGGAGTGAAAAATATGAAGAGCTTTAAAAGGTGTGAAAAATATGAGGAGCATGATACGGTCTGAAATATAGGAGGAGCCTGAAACGGTGTTCAAAAACATGAAGACCCTGAAAAGGTGTGAAAAATATAAACAGCTTCAAAAGGTGTCAAAAATATGAGGATCATGAAACACTCTGAAAAATAGGAGGAGCATGAGGCGGTTATGTAAAACATGAAGAGCCTGAAAAGGTGTGAAAAATATGAAGAGCTTCAAAAGGTGTCAAAAATATGAGGAGCATGAAACAGTCTGAAAAATAGGAGGAGTATGAAGCGGTGTTGAAAAACATGAAGAGCCTGAAAAGGTGTGAAAAATATGAAGAGCTTCAAAAGGTGTCAAAAATATGAGGAGCATGAAACAGTCTGAAAAATTGGAGGAGCATGAAGTGGTGTTCAAAAACATGAAGAGACTGAAAAGGTATGAAAAACATGAAGAGCTTCAAAAGGTGTGAAAATTATGAGGAGCAGGAAACAGTCTGAAAAATAGGAGGAGCATGAAGCGATGTTGAAAAACATGAAGAGCTTGAGAAGGTGTGAAAATATGAAGAGCTTCAGAAGGTGTCAAAATAATGAGGATCATGAAACAGACTGAAATATACGAGGAGAATGATGTGGTGTTGTAAAACATGAAAAACCTGAAAAGGTGTGAAAAATATGAATAGCTTCAAAAGGTGTCAAAAATATGAGGAGCATGAAACGGTCTGAAAAATAGGAGGAACATGAAACGGTGTTGAATAACATGAAGAGCCTGAAAAGTTGTGAAAAATATGAAGAGCTTCAGAGGGTGTGAAATACATGAGGAGAATGATACGGTCTGTAAAATAGGATTAGCATGAAGCGGTGTTCAAAAACATGAAGAGCCTGGAAAGGTGTGAAAAATATGAAGAGCTTCAAAAATGTGAAAAATAGGAAGAGGTTCAAAAGGTGTCAAAAATATGAGGAGCTTGAAACGGTATGAAAAATAGGAGGAGCATGAAGCGGTCTGAAAAATAAGAGGAGCATGAAGCGGTGTTGAATAAAATGAAGAGCCTGAAAAGGTGTGAAAAATATGAAGAGCTTCAAATGGTGTGAAAAATATGACGAGCATGAAACGGTCTGAAGAATAGGAGAAACATGAAGCGGTGTTGAAAAACATGAAGAGCCTGAAAAGGTGTGAGAATATGAAGAGCTTCAAAAATATGAAAATTATGAAGAGCTTCAAAAGTAGTGAAAAATATGACGAGCTTCAAAAGGTGTCAAAATGAGATGAGCATGAAACGGTCTGAAAAAGATGAGGAGCATGAAGTGGTGTTGAAAAAAATGAAAAGCCTGAAAAGGTGTGAAATATATGAAGAGCTTCAAAAGGTTTCCAAAATATGAGGAGAATGAAACGGTCTCCAAAATGGAAGGAGCATGAAATGGTGTTCAAAAACATGAAGAGCCTGAAAAGTTGTGAAAAATATGAAGAGCTACAAAAGGTGTGAAAAACATGAGGAGCATGAAACGGTCTGAAAAACAGAAGGAGCATGTAGCGGTATTCAAAACGTGAAGAGCCTGAAGAGGTGTGAAAAATATGAGGAGCATGAAACGGTCTGAAAAATAGGTGGAGTATGAAGCGGGGTTCAAAAACATGAAGAGCCTGGAGAGGTGTGAAAAATATGAAGAGCTTCAAAAGGTGTGAAAAATATGAAGAGCTTCAAAAGGTGTCAAAAATAAAAGGAGCATGAAACGGTCTGAAAAGTAGGAGGAGAATTAAACGGTGTTGAAAAACATGAAGAGCCTGAAATGGTGTGAAATATATGAAGAGATTCAAAAGGTGTCAAAAATACGAGGAGCATGAATCAATCTGAAAAATAGGAGGAACAAGAAGCAGTGTTCAAAAACATGATGAGCCTGAAAAGGTGTGAAAAATATGAAGAGTTTCAAAAGATGTCAAAATTATGAGGAGCATGAAAGGGTGTGAAAATAGGAGGAGCATGAAGCGGTGTTGAAAATCATGATGAGCCTGAAAAGGTGTGAAAAATATGAAGAGCTTCAAAAGGTGTCAAAAATATGAGGAGCTTGATACGGTGAAATATAGGAGGAGCGTGAAGTGGTGTTGAAAAGCATGTAGAGCCTGCAAAGCTGTGAAAAATATGAGGAGCATGAAACAGTGTTGAAAAACATGAGGAGCATGAAATGGTCTGAAAAATAGGAGGAGAAAGAAACGGTGTTGAAAACATGAAAAGCCTGAAAAGGAGTGAAAAATATGAAGAGCTTTAAAAGGTGTGAAAAATATGAGGAGCATGATACGGTCTGAAATATAGGAGGAGCCTGAAACGGTGTTCAAAAACATGAAGACCCTGAAAAGGTGTGAAAAATATAAACAGCTTCAAAAGGTGTCAAAAATATGAGGATCATGAAACACTCTGAAAAATAGGAGGAGCATGAGGCGGTGATGTAAAACATGAAGAGCCTGAAAAGGTGTGAAAAATATGAAGAACTTCAAAAGGTGTCAAAAATATGAGGAGCATGAAACAGTCTGAAAAATAGGAGGAGTATGAAGCGGTGTTGAAAAACATGAAGAGCCTGAAAAGGTGTGAAAAATATGAAGAGCTTCAAAAGGTGTCAAAAATATGAGGAGCATGAAACAGTCTGAAAAATTGGAGGAGCATGAAGTGGTGTTCAAAAACATGAAGAGACTGAAAAGGTGTGAAAAACATGAAGAGCTTCAAAAGGTGTGAAAATTATGAGGAGCAGGAAACAGTCTGAAAAATAGGAGGAGCATGAAGCGATGTTGAAAAACAGGAAGAGCTTGAGAAGGTGTGAAAATATGAAGAGCTTCAGAAGGTGTCAAAATAATGAGGATCATGAAACAGACTGAAACATACGAGGAGAATGATGTGGTGTTGTAAAACATGAAGAACCTGAAAAGGTGTGAAAAATATGAATAGCTTCAAAAGGTGTCAAAAATATGAGGAGCATGAAACGGTCTGAAAAATAGGAGGAACAGGAAACGGTGTTGAATAACATGAAGAGCCTGAAAAGTTGTGAAAATTATGAAGAGCTTCAGAGGGTGTGAAATACATGAGGAGAATGATACGGTCTGTAAAATAGGATTAGCATGAAGCGGTGTTCAAAAACATGAAGAGCCTGGAAAGGTGTGAAAAATATGAAGAGCTTCAAAAATGTGAAAAATAGGAAGAGGTTCAAAAGGTGTCAAAAATATGAGGCGCTTGAAACGGTATGAAAAATAGGAGGAGCATGAAGCGGTCTGAAAAATAAGAGGAGCATGAAGCGGTGTTGAAAAACATGAAGAGCCTGAAAAGGTGTGAAAAATATGAAGAGCTTCAAAAGTTGTGAAAAATATGAGGAGCATGAAACGGTCTGAAAAATAATAGGAGCATGAAGCAGTGTTCAAAAACATAAAGAGCCTGAAAAGGTGTGAAAAATATGAAGAGCGTCAAAAGGTGTGAAAAATATGAGCAGCATGAAAAGGTCTGAAAAATAGGAGGAGCATAAAACGGTGTTGAAAACATGAAGAGCCTGAAAAGGTGTGAAAAATATGAAGAGCTTCAAAAGGTGTGAAAAATATGAGGAGCACCAAACGGTCTGAAAAATATGAGGAGCATGAAGCGGTGTTGAAAAATATGAAGAGCCTGAAAACTTGTGAAAAATATGAGAGCTTCAAAAGGAGTGAAAAATATGAAGAGCTTCAGAAGGTGTCAAAAATATGAGGAGCATGAAGCGGTGTTGAAAAACATGAAGAGCCTGAAAAGGTGTGTAATATATGAAGAGCTTCAAAAGGTGTCAAAAATATGAGGAGCAGGAAACGGTCTGAAAAATAGGAGGAGCATGAAGTGGTGTTGAAAAGCATGAAGAGCCTGAAAAGGTGTGAAAAATATGAAGAGCTTCAAAAGGTGTCAAAAATATGACAAGCATGAAACTGTCTGAAAAATAGGAGGAGCATGAAGCGGTGTTGAAAAACATGAAGAGCATGAAAATATGTGAAATATATTAAAAGCTTCAAAAGGTGTCAAAAATATGAGGAGCATGAAACGGTCTGAAAAATATTAGGACCATGAAGCGGTGTTGAAAAACATGAAGCGCCTGAAAAGGTGTGAAAAATATGAAGAGCTTCAAAAGGTGTCAAAATTATGAGGAGCATGAAACGGTCTGAAAAATAGGAGGAACAAGAAACGGTGTTCAAAAATATGAAGAGCCTAAAAAGGTGTGAAAAATATGAAGACGTTCAAAAGGTGTCAAAAATATGAGGAGCATGAAGCGGTGTTGAAAAACATGAAGAGCCTGAAAAGGTGTGTAATATATGAAGAGCTTCAAAAGGTGTCAAAAATATGAGGAGCAGGAAACGGTCTGAAAAATAGGAGGAGCATGAAGTGGTGTTGAAAAGCATGAAGAGCCTGAAAAGGTGTGAAAAATATGAAGAGCTTCAAAAGGAGTGAAAAATATGAAGAGCTTCAGAAGGTGTGAAAAATATGAGGAGCATGAAAGGGTCTGAAAAATAGGAGGAGCATGAAGCGGTGTACAAAAATATGAAGTGCCTGAAAAGGTGTGAAAAAGATGAAGAGCTTCAAGAAATGTCAAAAATATGAGAAGCATGATGCGGTCTGAAAAATAGGAGGAACATGAAACGGTGTTCAAAAACATGAAGAGCCTGAGTAGGTGTGAAAAATATGAAGAGTTTCAAAAGGTTTCAAAATTTGAGGAGCATGAAAAGGTCTGAAAAGTAGGAGGAGCATGAAGCAGTGTTCAAAACATGAAGAGCCTGAAAAGGTGTGAAAAATATGAAGAGCTTCAAAAAGTGTCAAATATGAGGAGCATGAAACGGTCTGAAAAATAGGAGGACTATGAAACGGTGTTCAAAAACATGAAGAGCATGAACAGGGGTGAAAAATATGAAGGAATTCAAAGGTGTCAAAAATATGAGAAGTTTGAAACGGTCTGAAAAATAGGAGGAGCAATGAAACGGTGTTGAAAAACATGAAGAGCCTGAAAAGGTGTGAAAAATATGACGAGCTTCAAAAGGTGTCAAAAATAGGAGTAGCAAGAAACGGTGTTCAAAAACATGAAGAGCCTGAAAACGTGTGAACAATATGAAGAGCTTCAAAACGTGTCAAAATATGAGGAGCAAGAAACTGTGTTGAAAAAATGAAGAGCATGAATAGGTGTGAAAAATTTGAAGAGCTTCAAAATATTTGAAAAATATGAGGAGCAAGAAACGGTGTGAAAAATAGGAGGAGCATGAAGCGGTATGAAAAATATGAAGAGCCTGAAAAGGTGTGAAATATATGAAGAGCTTCAAAAGGTGTGAAAAATATGACTAGCATGAAACGGTCTGAAACATAGGAGGAGCAAGAAGCGGTGTTGAAAATCATGAAGAGAAGGAAAAGGTATGAAAAATATTTAGAGCTTCAAAAGGTGTGAAAAATATGAAGAGCTTCAAAAGGTATGAAAAATATGAGGAGCTTGAAAAGGTCTGAAAAAAAGGAGGAGCATGAAGCGGTGTTCTAAAACATGAAGAGCCTGAAAACTTGTGAAAAATATGAAGAGCTTCAAAAGGTGTGAAAAATATGAGGAGCATGAAACGGTCTGAAAAAAAGGAGGAGCATGAAGCGGTGTTCAAAGCATGAGGAGCCTGAAAAGGTGTGAAAATTATGAAGAGCTTCAAAACGTGTGAAAAATATAAATAGGTTCAAAACGTGTCAAAAAAATGAGGAGAATGATACGGTCTGAAAAATAGGAGGAGCATGAAGCGTTGATGAAAAACATGAAGAGCCTGAAAAGGTGTGAAAAATATGAAAAGCTTCAAAAGGTGTCAAAAATATGAGGAGCATGAATCGGTCTAAAAAATAGGAGGAGCAGAAACGGTCTGATAAATAGGAGGAGCATGAAACGGTGTTGAAAATCATGAAGAGCATGAAAAGGTGTGAAAAATATGAAGAGTTTCAAAAGGTGTCAAAAAATATGATGAGCATGAAACGGTCTCAAAAATAGGAGGAGCAGAAACGGTCTGATAAATAGGAGGAGCATGAAACGGTGTTGAAAATCATGAAGAGCTTCAAAAGCTGTCAAAAATATGAGGAGCATGAATCGGTCTGAAAAATATGAGGAGCATGAAACGGTCTGCAAAATAGGAGGAGCATGAAACGGTGTTGAAAATCATGAAGAGCTTCAAAACTTTTTCAAAATATGAGGAGCATGAAACGTTCTGAAAAATAGGAGGAGCATGAAACGATGTTCAAAAATATGAAGAGCCTTAAAAGGTGTGAAAAATATGAAGAGCTTCAAAACATGTGAAAAATATGAAGAGCTTCGAAACGTGTCGAAAATATGAGGAGCATAAAACGGGCTGAAAAATAAGAGGAGCATGAAGCAATGTAGAAAAACATGAAGAAAGTGAAAAGGTGTGAAAAATATGAAGAGCTTTAAAAGGTGTCAAAAATATGAGGAGCATGAAACGGTCTGTAAAATAGAAGGAGCATGAAGCGGTATTCAACATCATGAAGAGCCTGAAAAGTTGTGAAAAATATGAAGAGCTTCAAAATGTATCAAAAATATGTGGAGCATGAAACGGTCTGAAAAATAGGACGAGCATGAAGCGGTGTTGAAAAACATGAAGGGCCTGAAAGCTGTGACAAATATGAAGAGCTTCAAAAGTTGTCAAAAATATGAGGAGCATGAAATGGTCTGAAAAATAGGAGGAGCCTGAAGCCATGTTCAAAAACATGAAGAGCCTGAAATGGTGTGAACTATATGAACAACTTGAAAACGTGTCAAAAATATGAGGAGCATGGAACGGTCTGAAAAATAGGAGGAGCAAGAAACGGTGTTCAAAAACGTGAAGAGACTCAAAAGATGTGAAAAATATGAAGAGCTTCAAAAGGTGTCAAAAATATGAGTAGCATGAAAGGGGCTGAAGAATAGGAGGAGCATGAAGCGGTGTAGAAAAACATGAAGAGCCTGAAAAGATGTGAAAAATATGAAGAGCTTTAAAAGGTGTCAAAAATATGAGGACATTGAAACGGTCTGAAAAATAGGAGGAGCATCAAACGGTCTGAAAAATAGGAGGAGCATGAAACGGTGTAGAAAAATAAGAAGAGCTTCAAAAGGTGTCAAAATTATGAGGAGCATGAAACGGTCTCAAAAATACGAGGAGCATGAGACGGTGTAGAAAAACATGAAGAACCTGAAAAGGTTGAAAAATATGAAGAGCTTCAAAGGTGTCAAAAATATGAGGAGCATGAAACGGTCTGAAAAATAAGAGGGGCATAAAACGGTGTTGAAAAACAAGAAGAGCCTGAAAAGGAGTGAAAAATATGAAGAGCTACAAAAGGTGTCAAAAATATGAGAAGCATGAAACAGTCTGAAAAATATGAGGACCATGAAACGGTCTGAAAAATAGGAGGATCATGAAACGGTGTTGAAAAACATGAAGAACTTCAAAACGTGTCAAAAATATGAGGAGCCTGAAACCATCTGAAAAATAGGAGGAGCATGAAGCGGTGTTGAAAAACATGAAGAGCCTGAAATGGTGTGAACTATCTGAACAGGTTCAAAAGGTGTCAAAAATATGAGGAGCATGAAACGGTCTGAAAAATAGGAGGAGCTAGAAACGGTGTTCAAAAAGGTGAAGAGCCTCAAAAGGTGTGAAAAATATGAAGAGCTTCAAAAGGTGTCAAAAATATTAGGAGCATGAAACGGTCTGAAAAATAAGAGGAGCATGAAGCGGTGTTGAAAAACATGAAGAGCCTGAAAAGGTCTGAATAATATGAAGAGCTTCAAAAGGTGTCAAGAATATGAGAAGCATGAAACGGTCTGAAAATAGGAGGAGCATGAAGCGGTGTTGAAAAACATGAAGAGCCTGACAAGATGTGAAAAAATAAAAAGCTTCAAAAGGTGTCAAAAATATGAGGAGCACGAAACAGCTAGAAAAATAGGAGGAGCATGAAACGGTGTTGAAAAGCATGAAAAGCTGTGAAGAATATGAAGAGCTTCAAAAGGTTTCAAAAATATGAGGAGCATGAAACTGTCTGGAAAATAGGAGGAGCATGAACCGGTGTTGAAAAACATGAAGAGCACGAAAAGTGTGAAAAATATGAAGAGCTTCAAAAGGTGTCAAAAATATGAGGACATTGAAACGGTCTGAAAAATAGGAGGAGCATGAAACGGTGTTGAAAAATAAGAAGAGCTTCAAAAGGTGTCAAAAATATGAGGACCATGAAACAATCTGAAAAATATGAAGAGCCTGAAAAGATGTGTAATATATGAAGAGCATAAAAAGGTGTCAAAAATATGAGGAGCATGAACGGTGTGAAAAATAGGAGGAGCATGAAACGGCCTGAAAAATTGCAGGAGCATGAAGCGATGTTGAAAGAGATGAAGTGTCTGAAAAGGTGTGAAATATATGAAGAGCTTCAAAAGGTGTTAAAAATATGAGGAGCATGAAACGGTCTGAAAAATAGGAAGAGCATGAAGTGGTGTTCAAAAACATGAAGAGCCTGAAAAAGTGTGAAAAATATGAAGAGCTTCAAAAGGTGTCAAAATTATGAGGAGCATGAAACGGTCTGAAACATACGAGGAGCATGAAGTGGTTTTGAAAAACATGTAGAGCCTGAAAAGTTGTGAAAAATATGAAGAACTTCACAAAGTGTGAAAAATATGAGGAGCATGAAACGGTCTGAAAAATAGGAGCATGAAACGCTGTTCAAAAACATGAAGAGCCTGAAAAGGTGTGAAAAATATGAAGAGCTTCAAAAGTTGTCAAAATATGAGGAGCATGAAACGGTCTGAAAAATAGGAGGAGCATGAAGTGGTCTTGAAAAACATGTAGAGCCTGAAAAGTTGTGAAAAATATCAAGAGCTTCACAAAGTGTGAAAAATATGAGCGCATGAAACGGTCTGAAAAATAGCAGGAGCATGAAGCGGTGTTGAAAAACATGAAGAGCCTGAAACGGTGTGAAAAATATGAAGAGCTTCAAAAGGTGTCAAAATATGAGGAGCATGAAACGGTCTGAAAAATAGGAGCATGAAGCGGTGTTGAAAAACATCAAGAGCCTGAAATGGTGTGAAAAACATGAAGAGCTTCAAAAGGTGTAAAAAATATGAGGAGCATGAAACGGGCTGAATAATATGAGGAGGAAGAAACGGTGTTCAGAAACATGAAGAGCCTGAAAAGGTGTGAAAAATATGAAGAGCTTCAAAAGGTGTCAAATATATGAGGAGGATGAAACGGTCTGAAAAATAGGAGGAGCATGAAGCCGTGTTGAAAAACATGAAGAACCTGAAAAGGTTTGAAATATATGAACAGTTTCAAAAGGTGTCGAAAATATGAGGACATGAAACTGTCTGAAAAATAGGAGGAGCATGAAGTGATGTTGAAAAATCATGAAGAGCCTGAAAAGTTGTGAAAAATATGAAGAACTTCAAAAGGTGTCAAATATATGAGGAGCATGAAGCGGTGTTGAAAAACATGAAGAGCCTGAAAAGGTGTGAAAAATATGAAGAGCTTCAAAAGGTGTCAAAAATATGAGGAGCAGGAAACGGCCTGAAAAATGGGAGGAGCATGAAGCGGTGTTGAAAAACATGAAGAGCCTGAAAAGGTGTGAAAAATAAGACAAGCTTCAAAAGGTTTCAGAAATATGAGGAGCATGAAACGTTCTGAAAAATAGGAGGAGCATGAAGCCGTTTTGAAAAACATAAAGAGCCTGAAAAGGTGTGAAACATATGAAAGGCCTCAAAAGGTGTCAAAAATATGAGGAGCATAAAACGGTCTGAAAAATGGGAGGAGCATGAAACGGAGTTCAAAACACGAAGAGCTTGAAAAGGTATGCAATATATGAAGAGCTGCAAAACGTGTCAAAAATATGAGGACCATGAAACAATCTGAAAAATATGAGGAGCCTGAAACGGTCTGAAAAATAGGAGGAGCATGAACTGGTCTTGAAAAACATGAAAAGCCTGAAAAGGTGTTCAAAAACATGAAGAGCCTGAAAAGGTGTGAAAAATATGAAGAGCGTCAAAAGGTGTGAAAAATATGAGCAGCATGAAAAGGTCTGAAAAATAGGAGGAGCATAAAACGGTGTTGAAAACATGAAGAGCCTGAAAAGGTGTGAAAAATATGAAGAGCTTCAAAAGGTGTGAAAAATATGAGGAGCACCAAACGGTCTGAAAAATATGAGGAGCATGAAGCGGTGTTGAAAAATATGAAGAGCCTGAAAACTTGTGAAAAATATGAGAGCTTCAAAAGGAGTGAAAAATATGAAGAGCTTCAGAAGGTGTCAAAAATATGAGGAGCATGAAGCGGTGTTGAAAAACATGAAGAGCCTGAAAAGGTGTGTAATATATGAAGAGCTTCAAAAGGTGTCAAAAATATGAGGAGCAGGAAACGGTCTGAAAAATAGGAGGAGCATGAAAGGGTGTTCAAAAATATGAAGAGCCTGAAAAGTTGTGAATAATATGAAGAGCTTCAAAAGGTGTCAAATATATGAGGAGCATAAAACGGTCCGAAAAATAGCAGGATCATGAAGTGGTGTTGAAAAATAAGAAGAGCCTGAAAAGGTGTGAAAAATACGAAGAGCTTCAAAAGGTGTCAAAAATATGAGGAGCATGAAACGTTCTGAAAAATAATATGAGCATGAAACGGTCTTGACAAACATGAAGAGCCTAAAAAGGTGTGAAAAATATGAAGAGCTTCTTAAGGTGTCAAACATATGAGTAGCATGAAACACTCTGAAAAACAGGATGAGCATGAAACGGTTTTGAAAAAGATGAAGAGCAGGAAAAGGTGTGAAGAATATGAAGAGCTTCAAAAGG
The DNA here is from genome assembly GCF_033118175.1 of Dama dama. Taxonomy (NCBI): domain Eukaryota; kingdom Metazoa; phylum Chordata; class Mammalia; order Artiodactyla; family Cervidae; genus Dama; species Dama dama. The sequence goes on from NW_026870910.1 coordinate 9,386,550, forward strand.
TGTGAAAAATATGAAGAGCTTCAAAAGGTGTGAAAAATATGAGGAGCACCAAACGGTCTGAAAAATATGAGGAGCATGAAGCAGTGTTGAAAAATATGAAGAGCCTGAAAACTTGTGAAAAATATGAAGAGCTTCAAAAGGAGTGAAAAATATGAAGAGCTTCAGAAGGTGTGAAAAATATGAGGAGCATGAAAGGGTCTGAAAAATAGGAGGAGCATGAAGCGTTGTACAAAACCATGAAGTGCCTGAAAAGGTGTGAAAAAGATGAAGAGCTTCAAGAAATGTCAAAAATATGAGAAGCATGATGCGGTCTGAAAAATAGGAGGAACATGAAACGGTGTTCAAAAACATGAAGAGCCTGAGTAGGTGTGAAAAATATGAAGAGTTTCAAAAGATTTCAAAATTTGAGGAGCCTGAAAAGGTCTGAAAAGTAGGAGGAGCATGAAGCAGTGTTCAAAACATGAAGAGCCTGAAAAGGTGTGAAAAATATGAAGAGCTTCAAAAGTGTCAAATATGAGGAGCATGAAACGGTCTGAAAAATAGGAGGACTATGAAACGGTGTTCAAAAACATGAAGAGCATGAACAGGGGTGAAAAATATGAAGGAATTCAAAGGTGTCAAAAATATGAGAAGTTTGAAACGGTCTGAAAAATAGGAGGAGCAATGAAACGGTGTTGAAAAACATGAAGAGCCTGAAAAGGTGTGAAAAATATGACGAGCTTCAAAAGGTGTCAAAAATAGGAGTAGCATGAAACGGTGTTCAAAAACATGAAGAGCCTGAAAACGTGTGAAGAATATGAAGAGCTTCAAAACGTGTCAAAATATGAGGAGCAAGAAACTGTGTTGAAAAAATGAAGAGCATGAATAGGTGTGAAAAATTTGAAGAGCTTCAAAATATTTGAAAAATATGAGGAGCAAGAAACGGTGTGAAAAATAGGAGGAGCATGAAGCGGTATGAAAAATATGAAGAGCCTGAAAAGGTGTGAAATATATGAAGAGCTTCAAAAGGTGTGAAAAATATGACTAGCATGAAACGGTCTGAAAAATAGGAGGAGCATGAAGCGGTGTTGAAAATCATGAAGAAGAGGAAAAGGTATGAAAAATATATAGAGATTCAAAAGGTGTGAAAAATATGAGGAGCATGAAACGGTCTCTAAAATAGGAGGAGATTGAAACGGTGCTGAAAAACATGAAGATCCGGAGAAGGTGTGAAAAATATGAAGAGTTTCAAAAGGTGTCAAAAATATGAGGAGCATGAAACGGTCTGAAAAATAGGAGGAGCATGAAACGGTGTTCAAAAATATGAAGAGCCTGAAAAGGTGTGACAAATATGAATAGCTTCAAAAGGTGTGAAAAATATGAAGAGCTTCAAAAGGTATGAAAAATATGAGGAGCTTGAAAAGGTCTGAAAAAAAGGAGGAGCATGAAGCGGTGTTCTAAAACATGAAGAGCCTGAAAACGTGTGAAAAATATGAAGAGCTTCAAAAGGTGTGAAAAATATGAGGAGCATGAAATGGTCTGAAAAAAAGGAGGAGCATGAAGCGGTCTTCAAAGCATGAGGAGCCTGAAAAGGTGTGAAAATTATGAAGAGCTTCAAAACGTGTGAAAAATATAAATAGGTTCAAAACGTGTCAAAAAAATGAGGAGAATGATACGGTCTGAAAAATAGGAGGAGCATGAAGCGTTGATGAAAAACATGAAGAGCCTGAAAAGGTGTGAAAAAAATGAAAAGCTTCAAAAGGTGTCAAAAATATGAGGAGCATGAATCGGTCTAAAAAATAGGAGGAGCAGAAACGGTCTGATAAATAGGAGGAGCATGAAACGGTGTTGAAAATCATGAAGAGCATGAAAAGGTGTGAAAAATATGAAGAGTTTCAAAAGGTGTCAAAAAATATGATGAGCATGAAACGGTCTCAAAAATAGGAGGAGCAGAAACGGTCTGATAAATAGGAGGAGCGTGAAACGGTGTTGAAAATCATGAAGAGCTTCAAAAGCTGTCAAAAATATGAGGAGCATGAATCGGTCTGAAAAATATGAGGAGCATGAAACGGTCTGCAAAATAGGAGGAGCATGAAACGGTGTTGAAAATCATGAAGAGCTTCAAAACTTTTTCAAAATATGAGGAGCATGAAACGTTCTGAAAAATAGGAGGAGCATGAAACGATGTTCAAAAATATGAAGAGCCTTAAAAGGTGTGAAAAATATGAAGAGCTTCAAAACATGTGAAAAATATGAAGAGCTTCGAAACGTGTCGAAAATATGAGGAGCATAAAACGGGCTGAAAAATAAGAGGAGCATGAAGCAATGTAGAAAAACATGAAGAAAGTGAAAAGGTGTGAAAAATATGAAGAGCTTTAAAAGGTGTCAAAAATATGAGGAGCATGAAACGGTCTGTAAAATAGAAGGAGCATGAAGCGGTATTCAACATCATGAAGAGCCTGAAAAGTTGTGAAAAATATGAAGAGCTTCAAAATGTATCAAAAATATGTGGAGCATGAAACGGTCTGAAAAATAGGATGAGCATGAAGCGGTGTTGAAAAACATGAAGGGCCTGAAAGCTGTGACAAATATGAAGAGCTTCAAAAGTTGTCAAAAATATGAGGAGCATGAAATGGTCTGAAAAATAGGAGGAGCCTGAAGCCATGTTCAAAAACATGAAGAGCCTGAAATGGTGTGAAAAATATGAAGAGTTCCAAAAGATTTCAAAATTTGAGGAGCATGGAACGGTCTGAAAAGTAGGAGGAGCATGAAGCAGTGTTCAAAACATGAAGAGCCTGAAAAGGTGTGAAAAATATGAAGAGCTTCAAAAAGTGTCAAATATGAGGAGCATGAAACGGTCTGAAAAATAGGAGGACTATGAAACGGTGTTCAAAAACATGAAGAGCATGAACAGGGGTGAAAAATATGAAGGAATTCAAAGGTGTCAAAAATATGAGAAGTTTGAAACGGTCTGAAAAATAGGAGGAGCAATGAAACGGTGTTGAAAAACATGAAGAGCCTGAAAAGGTGTGAAAAATATGACGAGCTTCAAAAGGTGTCAAAAATAGGAGTAGCATGAAACGGTGTTCAAAAACATGAAGAGCCTGAAAACGTGTGAACAATATGAAGAGCTTCAAAACGTGTCAAAATATGAGGAGCAAGAAACTGTGTTGAAAAAATGAAGAGCATGAATAGGTGTGAAAAATTTGAAGAGCTTCAAAATATTTGAAAAATATGAGGAGCAAGAAACGGTGTGAAAAATAGGAGGAGCATGAAGCGGTATGAAAAATATGAAGAGCCTGAAAAGGTGTGAAATATATGAAGAGCTTCAAAAGGTGTGAAAAATATGACTAGCATGAAACGGTCTGAAAAATAGGAGGAGCATGAAGCGGTGTTGAAAATCATGAAGAAGAGGAAAAGGTATGAAAAATATATAGAGATTCAAAAGGTGTGAAAAATATGAGGAGCATGAAACGGTCTCTAAAATAGGAGGAGATTGAAACGGTGCTGAAAAACATGAAGATCCGGAGAAGGTGTGAAAAATATGAAGAGCTTCAAAATGTGTCAAAAATATGAGGAGCATGAAACGGTCTGAAAAATAGGAGGAGCATGAAGCGGTGTTGAACAACATGAAGAGCCTGAAAAGGTGTGAAAAATATGAAGAGTTTCAAAACGCTTCAAATATATGAGGAGCATGAAACGGTATGAAAAATAGGAGGAGCATGAAACGGTGTTCAAAAACATAAAGAGCCTGAAAAGGTGTGAAAAATATGAAGAGTTTCAAAAGGTGTCAAAAATATGAGGAGCATGAAACGGTCTGAAAAATAGGAGCATCATGAAACCGTGTTGAAAAACATGAAGACTCTGAAAAGGTGTGAAAAATATGAATAGCTACAAAAAGTGGCAAAAATATGAGGAGCATGGAACGGTCTGAAAAATAGGAGGTGCATGAAACGGTGGTCAAAAACATGACAAACCTGAAAAGTTGGGAAAAATATGAAGAGCTTCAAAAGGTGTCAAAAATATTAGGAGCATGAAACGTTCTGAAAAATAGGAGGAGCATGAAGCGGTGTTGAAAAACATGAAGAGACTGAAAAGGTGTGAAAAGTATGAAGAGCTTCAAAAGGTGTAAAAAATAGAAGGAGCATGAAACCGTCTGAAAAATATTAAGACCATGAAACGCTGTTGAAAAACATAAAGAGCATTAAAAGCTGTGAAAAATATGAAGAGCTTCAAAAGATGTAAAAAATATGAGGTGCATGAAACGGTCTGAAAAATATGAGGAGCATGAAACGGTCTGCAAAATAGGAGGAGCATGAAACGTTTTTGAAAATCATGAAGAGCTTCAAAAGGTGTCAAAAATATGAGGAGCATGAAACGGTCTGAAAAATAGGAGGAGCATGAAACGGTCTGCAAAATAGGAGGAGCATGAAACGGTGTTGAAAATCATGAAGAGCTTCAAAACTTTTTCAAAAATATGAGGAGCATGAAACGTTCTGAAAAATAGAAGGAGCATGAAGCGGTGTTGAAAAACATGAAGAGCCTGAAAAGGTGTGAAAAACATGAAGAGCCTGAAAAGGTGTGGAAAATATGAAGAGCTTCAAAAGGTGTCAAAAATATGGGAAGCATGAAACTTTCTGAAAAATAGGAGGAGCATGAAGTGGAGTTGAAAAACATGAAGAGCCTGAAAAGGTGTGAAAAATAAGAATAGCTTCAAAAGCTGTGAAAAATATGAAGAGCTTCAAAAGGTGTAAAAATTATGAGGTGCATGAAATGGTCTGAAAAATAAGAGGAGCACAAAACGGTCTGAAAAATATGAGGAGCATGAAACGTTGTGAAGAAAATGAAGAGCCTGAAAAGGTGTCAAAAATATGAAGAGTTTCAAAAGGTGTCAAAAAATATGATGAGCATGAAACAGTCTCAAAAATAGGAGGAGCAGAAACGGTCTGATAAATAAGAGGAGCATGAAGCGGTGTTGAAAAACATGAAGAGCCTGAAAAGGTGTGAAAAATAAGACAAGCTTCAAAAGGTTTCAGAAATATGAGGAGCATGAAACGTTCTGAAAAATAGGAGGAGCATGAAGCCGTTTTGAAAAACATAAAGAGCCTGAAAAGGTGTGAAACATATGAAAGGCCTCAAAAGGTGTCAAAAATATGAGGAGCATAAAACGGTCTGAAAAATGGGAGGAGCATGAAACGGAGTTCAAAACACGAAGAGCTTGAAAAGGTATGCAATATATGAAGAGCTGCAAAACGTGTCAAAAATATGAGGACCATGAAACAATCTGAAAAATATGAGGAGCCTGAAACGGTCTGAAAAATAGGAGGAGCATGAACTGGTCTTGAAAAACATGAAAAGCCTGAAAAGGTGTTCAAAAACATGAAGAGCCTGAAAAGGTGTGAAAAATATGAAGAGCGTCAAAAGGTGTGAAAAATATGAGCAGCATGAAAAGGTCTGAAAAATAGGAGGAGCATAAAACGGTGTTGAAAACATGAAGAGCCTGAAAAGGTGTGAAAAATATGAAGAGCTTCAAAAGGTGTGAAAAATATGAGGAGCACCAAACGGTCTGAAAAATATGAGGAGCATGAAGCGGTGTTGAAAAATATGAAGAGCCTGAAAACTTGTGAAAAATATGAAGAGCTTCAAAAGGAGTGAAAAATATGAAGAGCTTCAGAAGGTGTGAAAAATATGAGGAGCATGAAAGGGTCTGAAAAATAGGAGGAGCATGAAGCGTTGTACAAAACCATGAAGTGCCTGAAAAGGTGTGAAAAAGATGAAGAGCTTCAAGAAATGTCAAAAATATGAGAAGCATGATGCGGTCTGAAAAATAGGAGGAACATGAAACGGTGTTCAAAAACATGAAGAGCCTGAGTAGGTGTGAAAAATATGAAGAGTTTCAAAAGATTTCAAAATTTGAGGAGCCTGAAAAGGTCTGAAAAGTAGGAGGAGCATGAAGCAGTGTTCAAAACATGAAGAGCCTGAAAAGGTGTGAAAAATATGAAGAGCTTCAAAAAGTGTCAAATATGAGGAGCATGAAACGGTCTGAAAAATAGGAGGACTATGAAACGGTGTTCAAAAACATGAAGAGCATGAACAGGGGTGAAAAATATGAAGGAATTCAAAGGTGTCAAAAATATGAGAAGTTTGAAACGGTCTGAAAAATAGGAGGAGCAATGAAACGGTGTTGAAAAACATGAAGAGCCTGAAAAGGTGTGAAAAATATGACGAGCTTCAAAAGGTGTCAAAAATAGGAGTAGCATGAAACGGTGTTCAAAAACATGAAGAGCCTGAAAACGTGTGAACAATATGAAGAGCTTCAAAACGTGTCAAAATATGAGGAGCAAGAAACTGTGTTGAAAAAATGAAGAGCATGAATAGGTGTGAAAAATTTGAAGAGCTTCAAAATATTTGAAAAATATGAGGAGCAAGAAACGGTGTGAAAAATAGGAGGAGCATGAAGCGGTATGAAAAATATGAAGAGCCTGAAAAGGTGTGAAATATATGAAGAGCTTCAAAAGGTGTGAAAAATATGACTAGCATGAAACGGTCTGAAAAATAGGAGGAGCATGAAGCGGTGTTGAAAATCATGAAGAAGAGGAAAAGGTATGAAAAATATATAGAGATTCAAAAGGTGTGAAAAATATGAGGAGCATGAAACGGTCTCTAAAATAGGAGGAGATTGAAACGGTGCTGAAAAACATGAAGATCCGGAGAAGGTGTGAAAAATATGAAGAGCTTCAAAATGTGTCAAAAATATGAGGAGCATGAAACGGTCTGAAAAATAGGAGGAGCATGAAGCAGTGTTGAACAACATGAAGAGCCTGAAAAGGTGTGAAAAATATGAAGAGTTTCAAAACGCTTCAAATATATGAGGAGCATGAAACGGTATGAAAAATAGGAGGAGCATGAAACGGTGTTCAAAAACATAAAGAGCCTGAAAAGGTGTGAAAAATATGAAGAGTTTCAAAAGGTGTCAAAAATATGAGGAGCATGAAACGGTCTGAAAAATAGGAGGAGCATGAAACGGTGTTCAAAAATATGAAGAGCCTGAAAAGGTGTGACAAATATGAATAGCTTCAAAAGGTGTGAAAAATATGAAGAGCTTCAAAAGGTATGAAAAATATGAGGAGCTTGAAAAGGTCTGAAAAAAAGGAGGAGCATGAAGCGGTGTTCTAAAACATGAAGAGCCTGAAAACGTGTGAAAAATATGAAGAGCTTCAAAAGGTGTGAAAAATATGAGGAGCATGAAATGGTCTGAAAAAAAGGAGGAGCATGAAGCGGTCTTCAAAGCATGAGGAGCCTGAAAAGGTGTGAAAATTATGAAGAGCTTCAAAACGTGTGAAAAATATAAATAGGTTCAAAACGTGTCAAAAAAATGAGGAGAATGATACGGTCTGAAAAATAGGAGGAGCATGAAGCGTTGATGAAAAACATGAAGAGCCTGAAAAGGTGTGAAAAATATGAAAAGCTTCAAAAGGTGTCAAAAAATATGATGAGCATGAAACGGTCTCAAAAATAGGAGGAGCAGAAACGGTCTGATAAATAGGAGGAGCGTGAAACGGTGTTGAAAATCATGAAGAGCTTCAAAAGCTGTCAAAAATATGAGGAGCATGAATCGGTCTGAAAAATATGAGGAGCATGAAACGGTCTGCAAAATAGGAGGAGCATGAAACGGTGTTGAAAATCATGAAGAGCTTCAAAACTTTTTCAAAATATGAGGAGCATGAAACGTTCTGAAAAATAGGAGGAGCATGAAACGATGTTCAAAAATATGAAGAGCCTTAAAAGGTGTGAAAAATATGAAGAGCTTCAAAACATGTGAAAAATATGAAGAGCTTCGAAACGTGTCGAAAATATGAGGAGCATAAAACGGGCTGAAAAATAAGAGGAGCATGAAGCAATGTAGAAAAACATGAAGAAAGTGAAAAGGTGTGAAAAATATGAAGAGCTTTAAAAGGTGTCAAAAATATGAGGAGCATGAAACGGTCTGTAAAATAGAAGGAGCATGAAGCGGTATTCAACATCATGAAGAGCCTGAAAAGTTGTGAAAAATATGAAGAGCTTCAAAATGTACCAAAAATATGTGGAGCATGAAACGGTCTGAAAAATAGGATGAGCATGAAGCGGTGTTGAAAAACATGAAGGGCCTGAAAGCTGTGACAAATATGAAGAGCTTCAAAAGTTGTCAAAAATATGAGGAGCATGAAATGGTCTGAAAAATAGGAGGAGCCTGAAGCCATGTTCAAAAACATGAAGAGCCTGAAATGGTGTGAAAAATATGAAGAGTTCCAAAAGATTTCAAAATTTGAGGAGCATGGAACGGTCTGAAAAGTAGGAGGAGCATGAAGCAGTGTTCAAAACATGAAGAGCCTGAAAAGGTGTGAAAAATATGAAGAGCTTCAAAAAGTGTCAAATATGAGGAGCATGAAACGGTCTGAAAAATAGGAGGACTATGAAACGGTGTTCAAAAACATGAAGAGCATGAACAGGGGTGAAAAATATGAAGGAATTCAAAGGTGTCAAAAATATGAGAAGTTTGAAACGGTCTGAAAAATAGGAGGAGCAATGAAACGGTGTTGAAAAACATGAAGAGCCTGAAAAGGTGTGAAAAATATGACGAGCTTCAAAAGGTGTCAAAAATAGGAGTAGCATGAAACGGTGTTCAAAAACATGAAGAGCCTGAAAACGTGTGAACAATATGAAGAGCTTCAAAACGTGTCAAAATATGAGGAGCAAGAAACTGTGTTGAAAAAATGAAGAGCATGAATAGGTGTGAAAAATTTGAAGAGCTTCAAAATATTTGAAAAATATGAGGAGCAAGAAACGGTGTGAAAAATAGGAGGAGCATGAAGCGGTATGAAAAATATGAAGAGCCTGAAAAGGTGTGAAATATATGAAGAGCTTCAAAAGGTGTGAAAAATATGACTAGCATGAAACGGTCTGAAAAATAGGAGGAGCATGAAGCGGTGTTGAAAATCATGAAGAAGAGGAAAAGGTATGAAAAATATATAGAGATTCAAAAGGTGTGAAAAATATGAGGAGCATGAAACGGTCTCTAAAATAGGAGGAGATTGAAACGGTGCTGAAAAACATGAAGATCCGGAGAAGGTGTGAAAAATATGAAGAGCTTCAAAATGTGTCAAAAATATGAGGAGCATGAAACGGTCTGAAAAATAGGAGGAGCATGAAGCGGTGTTGAACAACATGAAGAGCCTGAAAAGGTGTGAAAAATATGAAGAGTTTCAAAACGCTTCAAATATATGAGGAGCATGAAACGGTATGAAAAATAGGAGGAGCATGAAACGGTGTTCAAAAACATAAAGAGCCTGAAAAGGTGTGAAAAATATGAAGAGTTTCAAAAGGTGTCAAAAATATGAGGAGCATGAAACGGTCTGAAAAATAGGAGCATCATGAAACCGTGTTGAAAAACATGAAGACTCTGAAAAGGTGTGAAAAATATGAATAGCTACAAAAAGTGGCAAAAATATGAGGAGCATGGAACGGTCTGAAAAATAGGAGGTGCATGAAACGGTGGTCAAAAACATGACAAACCTGAAAAGTTGGGAAAAATATGAAGAGCTTCAAAAGGTGTCAAAAATATTAGGAGCATGAAACGTTCTGAAAAATAGGAGGAGCATGAAGCGGTGTTGAAAAACATGAAGAGACTGAAAAGGTGTGAAAAGTATGAAGAGCTTCAAAAGGTGTAAAAAATAGAAGGAGCATGAAACCGTCTGAAAAATATTAAGAGCATGAAACGCTGTTGAAAAACATAAAGAGCATTAAAAGCTGTGAAAAATATGAAGAGCTTCAAAAGGTGTAAAAAATATGAGGTGCATGAAACGGTCTGAAAAATATGAGGAGCATGAAATGGTCTGCAAAATAGGAGGAGCATGAAACGTTGTTGAAAATCATGAAGAGCTTCAAAAGGTGTCAAAAATATGAGGAGCATGAAACGGTCTGAAAAATAGGAGGAGCATGAAACGGTCTGCAAAATAGGAGGAGCATGAAACGGTGTTGAAAATCATGAAGAGCTTCAAAACTTTTTCAAAAATATGAGGAGCATGAAACGTTCTGAAAAATAGAAGGAGCATGAAGCGGTGTTGAAAAACATGAAGAGCCTGAAAAGGTGTGAAAAACATGAAGAGCCTGAAAAGGTGTGGAAAATATGAAGAGCTTCAAAAGGTGTCAAAAATATGGGAAGCATGAAACTTTCTGAAAAATAGGAGGAGCATGAAGTGGAGTTGAAAAACATGAAGAGCCTGAAAAGGTGTGAAAAATAAGAATAGCTTCAAAAGCTGTGAAAAATATGAAGAGCTTCAAAAGGTGTAAAAATTATGAGGTGCATGAAATGGTCTGAAAAATAAGAGGAGCACAAAACGGTCTGAAAAATATGAGGAGCATGAAACGTTGTGAAGAAAATGAAGAGCCTGAAAAGGTGTCAAAAATATGAAGAGTTTCAAAAGGTGTCAAAAAATATGATGAGCATGAAACAGTCTCAAAAATAGGAGGAGCAGAAACGGTCTGATAAATAAGAGGAGCATGAAACGGTGTTGAAAATCATGAAGAGCTTCAAAACTTTTTCAAAAATATGAGGTGCATGAAACGTTCTGAAAAATAGGAGGAGCATGAAACGGTGTTCAAAAATATGAAGAGCCTGAAAAGGTGTGACAAATATGAACAGCTTCAAAAGGTGTGAAAAATATGAAGAGCTTCAAAAGGTATGAAAAATATGAGGAGCTTGAAAAGGTCTGAAAAAAAGGAGGAGCATGAAGCGGGGTTCTAAAACATGAAGAGCCTGAAAACGTGTGAAAAATATGAAGAGCTTCAAAAGGTGTGAAAAATATGAGGAGCATGAAACGGTCTGAAAAAAAGGAGGAGCATGAAGCGGTGTTCAAAAACATGAGGAGCCTGAATAGGTGTGAAAATTATGAAGAGCTTCAAAACGTGTGAAAAATATAAATAGATTCAAAACGTGTCAAAAAATGAGGAGAATGATACGGTCTGAAAAATAGGAGGAGCATGAAGCGTTGATGAAAATCATGAAGAGCCTGAAAAGGTGTGAAAAATATGAAAAGCTTCAAAAGGTGTCAAAAATATGAGGAGCATGAATCGGTCTAAAAAATAGGAGGAGCAGAAACGGTCTGATAAATAGGAGGAGCATGAAACGGTGTTGAAAATCATGAAGAACATGAAAAGGTGTGAAAAATATGAACAGTTTCAAAAGGTGTCAAAAAATATGATGAGCATAAAACGGTCTCAAAAATAGGAGGAGCAGAAACGGTCTGATAAATAGGAGGAGCATGAAACGGTGTTGAAAATCATGAAGAGCCTGAAAAGTTGTGAAAAATATGAAGAGCTTCAAAATGTATCAAAAATATGTGGAGCATGAAACGGTCTGAAAAATAGGACGAGCATGAAGCGGTGTTGAAAAACATGAAGGGCCTGAAAGCTGTGACAAATATGAAGAGCTTCAAAAGTTGTCAAAAATATGAGGAGCATGAAATGGTCTGAAAAATAGGAGGAGCCTGAAGCCATGTTCAAAAACATGAAGAGCCTGAAATGGTGTGAACTATATGAACAACTTCAAAAGGTGTCAAAAATATGAGGAGCATGGAACGGTCTGAAAAATAGGAGGAGCAAGAAACGGTGTTCAAAAACGTGAATAGACTCAAAAGGTGTGAAAAATATGAAGAGATTCAAAAAGTGTCAAAAATATGAGTAGCATGAAAGGGGCTGAAAAATAGGAGGAGCATGAAACGTTGTATGAAAACATGAGGAGCATGAAGATGTGAAAAATATGAAGAGCTTCAAAAGGTGTCAAAATTATGAGGAGCATGAAACGGTCTCAAAAATACGAGGAGCATGAGACGGTGTAGAAAAACATGAAGAACCTGAAAAGGTTGAAAAATATGAAGACCTTCAAAGGTGTCAAAAATATGAGGAGCATGAAACGGTCTGAAAAATAAGAGGGGCATAAAACGGTGTTGAAAAACATGAAGAGCCTGAAAAGGAGTGAAAAATATGAAGAGCTACAAAAGGTGTCAAAAATATGAGAAGCATGAATCAGTCTGAAAAATATGTGGAGCATGAAACGGTCTGAAAAATAGGACGAGCATGAAGCGGTGTTGAAAAACATGAAGGGCCTGAAAGCTGTGACAAATATGAAGAGCTTCAAAAGATGTCAAAAATATGAGGAGCATGAAATGGTCTGAAAAATAGGTGGAGCCTGAAGCCATGTTCAAAAACATGAAGAGCCTGAAATGGTGTGAACTATCTGAACAGGTTCAAAAGGTGTCAAAAATATGAGGAGCATGAAACGGTCTGAAAAATAGGAGGAGCTAGAAACGGTGTTCAAAAACGTGAAGAGCCTCAAAAGGTGTCAAAAATATTAGGAGCATGAAACGGTCTGAAAAATAAGAGGAGCATGAAGCGGTGTTGAAAAACATGAAGAGCCTGAAAAGGTGTGAATAATATGAAGAGCTTCAAAAGGTGTCAAGAATATGAGAAGCATGAAACGGTCTGAAAATAGGAGGAGCATGAAGCGGTGTTGAAAAACATGAAGAGCCTGACAAGATGTGAAAAAATAAAAAGCTTCAAAAGGTGTCAAAAATATGAGGAGCACGAAACGGCTCGAAAAATAGGAGGAGCATGAAACGGTGTTGAAAAGCATGAAAAGCTGTGAAGAATATGAAGAGCTTCAAAAGGTTTCAAAAATATGAGGAGCATGAAACTGTCTGGAAAATAGGAGGAGCATGAACCGGTGTTGAAAAATAAGAAGAGCTTCAAAAGGTGTCAAAAATATGAGGATCATGAAACAATCTGAAAAATATGAAGAGCCTGAAAAGATGTGTAATATATGAAGAGTATAAAAAGGTGTCAAAAATATGAGGAGCATGAACGGTGTGAAAAATAGGAGGAGCATGAAACGGCCTGAAAAATAGGAGCATGAAGCGATGTTCAAAAACATGAAGAGCCTGAAAAGGTGTGAAAAATATGAAGAGCTTCAAAAGTTGTCAAAATATGAGGAGCATGAAACGGTCTGAAAAATAGGAGGAGCATGAAGTGGTCTTGAAAAACATGTAGAGCCTGAAAAGTTGTGAAAAATATCAAGAGCTTCACAAAGTGTGAAAAATATGAGCGCATGAAACGGTCTGAAAATAGGAGGAGCATGAAGCGGTGTTGAGAAACATGAAGAGCCTGAAACGGTGTGAAAAATATGAAGAGCTTCAAAAGGTGTCAAAATATGAGGAGCATGAAACGGTCTGAAAAATAGGAGCATGAAGCGGTGTTGAAAAACATCAAGATCCTGAAATGGTGTGAAAAACATGAAGAGCTTCAAAAGGTGTAAAAAATATGAGGAGCATGAAATGGGCTGAATAATATGAGGAGGAAGAAACGGTGTTCAGAAACATGAAGAGCCTGAAAAGGTGTGAAAAATATGAAGAGCTTCAAAAGGTGTCAAATATATGAGGAGGATGAAACGGTCTGAAAAATAGGAGGAGCATGAAGCCGTGTTGAAAAACATGAAGAACCTGAAAAGGTTGAAATATATGAACAGTTTCAAAAGGTGTCGAAAATATGAGGACATGAAACTGTCTGAAAAATAGGAGGAGCATGAAGTGATGTTGAAAAATCATGAAGAGCCTGAAAAGTTGTGAAAAATATGAAGAATTTCAAAAGGTGTCAAATATATGAGGAGCATGAAGCGGTGTTGAAAAACATGAAGAGCCTGAAAAGGTGTGAAAAATATGAAGAGCTTCAAAAGGTGTCAAAAATATGAGGAGCAGGAAACGGCCTGAAAAATGGAAGGAGCATGAAGCGGTGTTGAAAAACATGAAGAGACTGAAAAGGTGTGAAAAATAAGACACGCTTCAAAAGGTTTCAGAAATATGACGAGCATGAAACGTTCTGAAAAATAGGAGGAGCATGAAGCCGTTTTGAAAAACATAAAGAGCCTGAAAAGGTGTGAAACATATGAAAGGCCTCAAAAGATGTCAAATATATGAGGAGCATAAAACGGTCTGAAAAATGGGAGGAGCATGAAACGGAGTTCAAAACACGAAGAGCCTGAAAAGGTATGCAATATATGAAGAGCTGCAAAACGTGTCAAAAATATGAGGAGCATGAAACGGTGTGAAAAATAGGAGGAATGTGAAGTGGTGCTCAAAAACATGAAGATCCTGATAAGGTGTGAAAAATATGAAGAGCTTAAAAAGGTGTCAAAAATCTGAGGAGCATGAAGCGGTGTTGAAAAACATGAAGAGCCTGAAAAGCTGTGAAAAATATGAAGAGCTCAGAAGGTGTCAAAAATATGAGGAGCATCAAACGGTCTGAAAAATAGGAGGAGCATGAAGTGGTGTTGAAAAGCATGAAGAGCCTGAAAAGGTGTGAAAAATATGAAGAGCTTCAAAATGTGTCAAAAATATGAGTAGCATGAAACGGTCTGAAAAATAGGAGGAGCATGAAGCGGTGTTCAAAAACATGAAGAGCCTCAAAATGTGTGAAAAATATGAGGAGCATGAAACGGTCTGAAAAATAGGAGGACCAAGAAGCGGTGTTGAAAAACATGAAGCGCCTGAAAAGGTATGAAAAATATGAATAGCTTCAAAAGGTGTCGAAAATATGAGGAACATAAAACGGTATGAATAATAGGAGGGGCACGAAACAGTCTGAAAAATAGGAGAAGCATGAAACGGTGTTGAAAAACATGAAGAGCATGAAAAGGTGTGAAAAATATGAAGAGCTTCAAAAGGTGTCACAAATGTGAGGAACATGAAACGGTATGAAAAAGAGGAGGAGCACGAAACTGTCTGAAAAATAGAAGGAGATTGAAATGGTGTTGAAAAACATGAAGATCATGAAAAGTTGTGAAAAATATGAAGAGCTTCAAAAGGAGTCGAAAATATGAGGAACATGAAACGGTATGGAAAATAGGAGGAGCATGAAGGGGAGTTGAAAAACATGAAGAGCCTGAAAATGCTTGAAATATATGAAGAGCTTCAAAAGGTTTCAAATATGTGAGGAGCATGAAACGGTCTAAAAAAAATGAGGAGCGTGAAGCGTTGTTTTAAAACATGAGGAGCATGAAACGGTCTGAATTATAGGAGGAGCATGAAACGGTGTTCAAGAACATGAAGAGCCTGAAAAGGTGTGAAAAATATGAAGACCTTCAAAAGGTGTCAAAAATATGAGGAGCATGAAACGGTCTGAAAAATAGGAGGATCATGAAGTGGTGTTGAAAAACATGAAGACCCTGACAAGGTGTGAAAAATATGAAGCGCTTCAAAATGTGTCAAAAATATGAGGAGCATGAAACGGTCTGAAAAATAGGAGGACCATGAAGCGGTGTTGAAAAACATGAAGAGCCTGAAAAGGTGTGAAAAATATGAAGAGCATCAAAAGGTGTCAAAAATATGAGGAGCATGAAACGGTCTGAAAAATATAAGGAGCATGAAATGGTGTTGAAAACATGAAGAGCATGAAAAGGTGTGAAAAATATGAAGAGCTTCAAAAGGGGTGAAAATATGAGGACATTGAAACGGTCTGAAAAGTAGGAGGAGCATGAAGTGGTGTTGAAAACATAAAGAGCCTGAAAAGGTGTGAAAAATATGCAGAGCTTCATAAGGTGTGAAAAATATGAAGAGCTTCAAAAGGTGTCAAAAATATGAGGAGTATGATACGGTCTGAAAAATAGGAGGAGCATGAAATGGTGTTGAATGACGTGAAGAGCCTGAAAAGGTGTGAAATATATCAAGAGCTTCATAAGGTGTGAAAAATATGAAAAGCTTCAAAAGGTGTGAAAAATATGAGGAGCATGAAACGGTCTGAAATATAGGAGGAGCATGAAACGGTGTTGAGAAACATGAAGAGCCTAAAAAGGTGTTAAAAATATGAAGTGCTTCAAAAGGTGTCAAAAATAGGTGTAGCATGAAACGCTGTTCAAAAATTTAAAGAGCCTGAAAATGTGTAAAATATGAAGAGCTTCAAAAGGTGTGAAAAATATGAAGAGCTTCAAAAGGTGTCAAAAATATGAGGAGAATGAAACGGTCTGAAAAATATTAGGAGCATGAAGCGGTGTTCAGAAACATGAAGAGCCTGAAAAGGTGTGAAAATTATGAAGAGCTTCAAAACGTGTCAAAAATATAAAGAGCATGAAACGGTCTGAAAAATAGGAGGAGCATGAAGCGGTGTTGAAAAAGATGAAGAGCCTGAAAAGGTGTGAAATATATGAAGAGATTCAAAAGGTGTCAAAAATATGAGGAGCATGAAACGGTCTGAAAAATAGGAGGAGCATGAAGCGGTGTTGAAAAAGATGAAGAGCCTGAAAAGGTGTGAAAAATATGAAGAGCTTCAAAAGGTGTCAAAAATATGAGGAGCATGAAACGGTGTGAAAAATAGGAGGAGCATGAAGCGGTGTTGAAAAACATGAAGAGCCTGAAAAGCTGTGAAAAGTATGAAGAGCTTCAAAAGTTGTCAAAAATATGAGGAGCATGAAACAGTCCGAAAAATAGGAGGATCATGAAACGGTGTTGAAAAACATGAAGAGCCTAAAAGGTGTGAACAATATGAAGAGCTTCAAAATGTGTGAAAAATATGAAGTGCTTTAAAAGGTGTCAAATATATGAGGAGCATGAAACTGTCTGAAAAATAGGAGAAGCATGAAAGGTGTTGAAAAACATGAAGAGCCTGAAAAGTTGTGAAAAATATGAGGAGCATGAAACGGTCTGAAAAATAGGTGGAGCATGAAGCGGTGTTCAAAAACATGAAGAGCAGAAAATGTGTGAAATATATGAAGAGCTTCAAAAGTTGTGAAAAATATGAAGAGCTTCAAACATTGTGAAAAATATGAGAAGCATGAAACTGTTCTGAAAATAGGAGCAGCATAAATCGGTGTTAAAAACATGAAGAGCGTGAAAATGTGAGAAATATAAGAAGAGCTTTAAAAAGTGTCAAAAATATGAGAAGCATGAAACGGTCTGAAACATAGGAGGAGCATGAAACGGTGTTGAAAAACATGAAGAGCCTGAAAAGGTGTGAACAATATGAAGAGCTTCTAAAGGTGTGAAAAATATGAAGAGCTTCAAAAGGTGTGAAAATTATGAGGAGCATGAAACGGTATGAAAAATACGAGGAGCATGAAGCGGTGTTCAAAATCATGAAGAGCCTGAAAAGGTGTGAAAAATATGAAGAGCTTCAAAAGGTGTGAAAATGATGATGAGCATGAAACGGTCTGAAATCTACGAGGAGCATGAAGCGGTGTTCAAAAACATGAAGAGTCTGAAAAGGTGTGAAAAATATGAGGAGCATGAAACGGTCTGAAAAAAAGGAGCAGCATTCAGCGGTGTTCAAAAGCATGAAGAGCCTGAAAAGGTGTGAAAAATATGAAGAGCTTCAAAAGGTGTCAAAATTATGAGGAGCATGAAACGGTCTGAAAAATAGGAGGAGCATGAAGCAGTGTTGAAAAACATGAAGACCCTGAAAAGTTGTGAAACATATGAGGAGCATGAAACGGTCTGAAAAATAGGTGGAGCATGAAGCGGTGTTCAAAAACATGAAGAGCCTGAAAAGGTGTGAAAAATATGAAGAGTTTCAAAAGGTGTGAAAAATATGAAGAGCTTCTAAAGATGTGAAAATATGAAGAACTTCAAAAGGTGTCAAAAATATGAGAGGCATGAAACGGACAGAAAAATAGGAGGAGCATGAAGCGGTGTTCGAAAAGATAAAGAGCCTGAAATGGTGTGAAAAATATGAAGAGCTTCAAAACGTGTCAAATATATGAGGAGCATGAAACGGTCTGAAAAGTAAGAGGAGCATGAAACGGTGTTGAAAAACATGAAGAGCCTGAAAAGGTGTGAACAATATGAAGAGCTTCTAAAGGTGTGAAAAATATGAGGAGCATGAAACGGTATGAAAAATACGAGGAGCATGAAGCGGTGTTCAAAATCATGAAGAGCCTGAAAAGGTGTGAAAAATATGAAGAGCTTCAAAAGGTGTGAAAAGGATGATGAGCATGAAACGGTCTGAAATCTACGAGGAGCATGAAGCGGTGTTCAAAAACATGAAGAGTCTGAAAAGGTGTGAAAAATATGAGGAGCATGAAACGGTCTGAAAAATAGGTGGAGCATGAAGCGATGTTGAAAAACATGAAGAGCCTGAAAAGTTGTGAAAAATATGAGGAGCATGAAACGGTCTGAAAAATAGGTGGAGCATGAAGCGGTGTTCAAAAACATGAAGAGCAGAAAATGTGTGAAATATATGAAGAGCTTCAAAAGTTGTGAAAAATATGAAGAGCTTCAAACATTGTGAAAAATATGAGAAGCATGAAACTGTTCTGAAAATAGGAGCAGCATAAATCGGTGTTAAAAACATGAAGAGCCTGAAAATGTGAGAAATATAAGAAGAGCTTTAAAAAGTGTCAAAAATATGAGGAGCATGAAACGGTCTGAAACATAGGAGGAGCATGAAACGGTGTTGAAAAACATGAAGAGCCTGAAAAGGTGTGAACAATATGAAGAGCTTCTAAAGGTGTGAAAAATATGAAGAGCCTCAAAAGGTGTGAAAATTATGAGGAGCATGAAACGGTATGAAAAATACGAGGAGCATGAAGCGGTGTTCAAAATCATGAAGAGCCTGAAAAGGTGTGAAAAATATGAAGAGCTTCAAAAGGTGTGAAAAGGATGATGAGCATGAAACGGTCTGAAATCTACGAGGAGCATGAAGCGGTGTTCAAAAACATGAAGAGTCTGAAAAGGTGTGAAAAATATGAGGAGCATGAAACGGTCTGAAAAAAAGGAGCAGCATTCAGCGTTGTTCAAAGCATGAAGAGCCTGAAAAGGTGTGAAAAATATGAAGAGCTTCAAAAGGTGTCAAATTATGAGGAGCATGAAACGGTCTGAAAAATAGGAGGAGCATGAAGCAGTGTTGAAAAACATGAAGGCCCTGAAAAGTTGTGAAACATATGAGGAGCATGAAACGGTCTGAAAAATAGGTGGAGCATGAAGCGGTGTTCAAAAACATGAAGAGCGTGAAAAGGTGTGAAAAATATGAAGAGCTTCATAAGGTGTGAAAAATATGAAGAGCTTCTAAAGATGTGAAAATATGAAGAACTTCAAAAGGTGTCAAATATATGAGGAGCATGAAACGGTCAGAAAAATAGGAGGAGCATGAAGCGGTGTTCGAAAAGATAAAGACCCTGAAATGGTGTGAAAAATATGTGGAGCTTCAAAACGTGTCAAATATATGAGGAGCATGAAACGGTCTGAAATGTAAGAGGAGCATGAAACGGTGTTGAAAAACATGAAGAACCTTAAACGGTGTGAATAATATGAAGAGCTTCAAAAGCTGTCAAAATTATGAAGAGCATAGAACGGTCTGAAAAATAGGAGAAGCATGAAGCGGTGTTGAAAAATATGAAGAACCTGATAAGGTGTGAAAAATATGAAGAGCTTCAAAATGTGTCAAAAATATGAGGAGCATGAAACGGTTGGAAAAAAAAGGAGGAGCATGAAATGGCGTTCCAAAATATGAAGAGCTTGAAAATGTATGAAAAATATGAAGAGCTTAAAGGGGTCAAAAATATGAGGAGCATGAAATGGTCTGAAAAATAGGAGGAGCATGAAGCGGTGTTGAAAAACCTGCAGAGCCTGAAAACGTGTGAAAAATATGAAGAGATTCAAAAGGTGTCAAAAATATGAAGAGCTTCAAAAGGGGTCAAAAATATGAGGAGCATGAAACTTTCTGAAAAAAGGAGGAGCATGAAGCGGTGTTCAAAAACATGAAGAGCCTGTAAAGTTGTGAAATATATGAAGAGCTTCAAAAGGTGTCTAAAATATGAGGAGCATGAAACGGTATGAAAAATATGAGGAGCATGAAGCGGTGTTCAAAAACATGAAGAGCCTGAAAAATTGTGGAAAATATGAAAAGCTTCAAAATATGTCAAAAATATGAGGAGCATGAAACGGTCTGAAAAACAGGAGGAGCATGAAATGGTGTTAAAAACATGAAGAGACTGAAAAGGTGTGAAATATATGAAGAGCTTCAAAAGGTGTCATAAAAATGAGGAGCATGAAATGGTCTGAAAAATAGGAGGAGCATGAAGCCGTATTCAAAAATACGAAGAGCCTGAAAAGGGGTGAAAAATACGAAGATATTCAAAAGGTGTGAAAATTATGAGGAGTTTAAAACGGTCTGAAAAATTGGAGGAGCAAGAAACAGTGTTCAAAAACATGAAGAGCCTGAAAAGTTGTGAAATAATTAAGAGCTTAAAACGGTGTGAAAAATATGAGGAGCATGAACCTGTCTGAAAAATAGGAGGAGCATGAAGCGGTGTTGAAAAAGATGAAGAACCTGAAAACGTGTCAAAAATATGAAGAGCTTCAAAAGGTGTGAAAAATATGAAGAGCTTCTAAAGGTGTGAAAATATGAAGAACTTCAAAAGGTGTCAAAAATATGAGGAGCATGAAACTTTCTGAAAAAAAGGATGACCATGAAGCGGTGTTGAAAAACATGAAGAGCCTGAGAAGATGTGAAATATATTAAGAGCTTCAAAAGGTGTCAAAAATATGAGGAGCATGATACGGTCTGAAAAATAGGAGCAGCATGAAACGGTGTTGAAAAACACGAAGAGACTGAAAAGGAGTGAAATACATGAAGAGCTTCAAAAGGTGTCGAAAATATGAGGAGCATGAAACGGTCTGAAAAATAGGAGGAGCATGAAGTGATGTTCAGATCCATGAAAATCCTGAAAAGGTGTGCAAAATATGAAGATCTTCAAAAGGCGTCAAATATATGAAGAGCATGAAACGGTCTGAAAAATAGGAGGAGCATTAATGAGTGTTGAAAAACATGAAGAGCCTGAAAAGGTATGTAAAATATGAAGAGCTTCAAAAGGTGTCAAAAATATGAGGAGCATGAAACGCTCTGAAAAATAGGAGGAGCATAAAGCGGTGATGAAAAACCTGAAGAGCCTGAAAAGGTGTGAAAAATATGAAGAGCTTCAAAACGTGTTAAAAATATCAAGGGTTTCAAAAGGTGTGACATATATGAAGAGCTTCAAAAGGTGTGAAAAACATGAGGAGCATGAAACGGCCTGAAAAATAGGAGGAGCATGAAGCGATGTTCAGCAACATGAAGAGCCTGAAAAGGTGTGAAAAATATAAAGAGCTTCAAAAGTTGTGAAAAATATGAGGAGCATGAAACGGTCTGAAAAATAGGAGGAGCATGAAGCGGTGTACAAAAACATGTAGAGCCTGAAAAGGTGTGAAAAATGTGAAGAGCTTCAAAAGGTGTGAAAAATATCAAGAACTTTAAAAGGTGTGAAAAATATGAGGAGAATGAAACTTTCTTAAAAATAAGTGGAGCATGAAATAGTGTTGAAAATATGATGAGCCTGAATAGGTGTGAAAAATATGAAGAGCTTCAAAAGGTGTGAAAAATATGAAGAGCTTCAAATGTTGTGAAAAATATGAGGAGCATGAAACGGTCTAAAAAATAAGAGGAGCATAAAGCGGTGATGAAAAACATGAAGAGCCTTAAAACGTGTAAATAATATGAAGACCATCAAAAGGTGTGCAAAATATGAGGAGCATGAAACGGTCTGAAAAATAGGAAGAGCCTGAAGTGGTGTTGAAAAACATATAGAGCCTGAAAAGGTGTGAAAAATATGAAGAGCTTCAAAAGGAGTCAAAAATATGAGGAGCATGAAAGGGTCTGAAAAATAGGAGGAGCATGAAGCGGTGTTCAAAAATAGGAAGAGCCTGAAAAAGTGTGAAAAATATGAAGAGCTTCAAAATATGTCAAAAATATGAGGAGCATGAAATGGTCTGAAAAACAGGAGGAGCATGAAATGGTGTTGAAAAACATGAAGAGACTGAAAAGGTTTGAAATATATGAAGAGCTTCAAAAGGTGTCATAAAAATGAGGAGCATGAAATGGTCTGAAAAATAGGAGGAGCATGAAGCCGTATTCAAAAATATGAAGAGCCTGAAAAGGGGTGAAAAATATGAAGAGATTCAAAAGGTGTGAAAATTATGAGGAGTTTAAAACGGTCTGAAAAATTGGAGGAGCAAGAAACAGTGTTCAAAAACATGAAGAGCCTGAAAAGTTGTGAAATAATTAAGAGCTTAAAACGGTGTGAAAAATATGAGGAGCATGAACCTGTCTGAAAAATAGGAGGAGCATGAAGCGGTGTTGAAAAAGATGAAGAACCTGAAAACGTGTCAAAAATATGAAGAGCTTCAAAAGGTGTGAAAAATATGAAGAGCTTCTAAAGGTGTGAAAATATGAAGAACTTCAAAAGGTGTCAAAAATATGAGGAGCATGAAACTTTCTGAAAAAAAGGATGAGCATGAAGCGGTGTTGAAAAATATGAAGAGCCTAAGAAGATGTGAAATATATTAAGAGCTTCAAAAGGTGTCAAAAATATGAGGAGCATGATACGGTCTGAAAAATAGGAGCAGCATGAAACGGTGTTGAAAAACACGAAGAGACTGAAAAGGAGTGAAATACATGAAGAGCTTCAAAAGGTGTCGAAAATATGAGGAGCATGAAACGGTCTGAAAAATAGGAGGAGCATGAAGTGATGTTCAGAACCATGAAAATCCTGAAAAGGTGTGCAAAATATGAAGATCTTCAAAAGGCGTCAAATATATGAAGAGCATGAAACGGTCTGAAAAATAGGAGGAGCATTAATGAGTGTTGAAAAACATGAAGAGCCTGAAAAGGTATGTAAAATATGAAGAGCTTCAAAAGGTGTCAAAAATATGAGGAGCATGAAACGCTCTGAAAAATAGGAGGAGCATAAAGCGGTGATGAAAAACCTGAAGAGCCTGAAAAGGTGTGAAAAATATGAAGAGCTTCAAAACGTGTTAAAAATATCAAGGGTTTCAAAAGGTGTGACATATATGAAGAGCTTCAAAAGGTGTGAAAAATATGAGGAGCATGAAACGGCCTGAAAAATAGGAGGAGCATGAAGCGATGTTCAGCAACATGAAGAGCCTGAAAAGGTGTGAAAAATATAAAGAGCTTCAAAAGTTGTGAAAAATATGAGGAGCATGAAACGGTCTGAAAAATAGGAGGAGCATGAAGCGGTGTACAAAAACATGTAGAGCCTGAAAAGGTGTGAAAAATGTGAAGAGCTTCAAAAGGTGTGAAAAATATCAAGAACTTTAAAAGGTGTGAAAAATATGAGGAGAATGAAACTTTCTTAAAAATAAGTGGAGCATGAAATAGTGTTGAAAATATGATGAGCCTGAATAGGTGTGAAAAATATGAAGAGCTTCAAAAGGTGTGAAAACTATGAAGAGCTTCAAATGTTGTGAAAAATATGAGGAGCATGAAACGGTCTAAAAAATAAGAGGAGCATAAAGCGGTGATGAAAAACATGAAGAGCCTTAAAACGTGTAAATAATATGAAGAGCATCAAAAGGTGTGC
Source organism: Dama dama (assembly GCF_033118175.1). Lineage (NCBI taxonomy): Eukaryota > Metazoa > Chordata > Mammalia > Artiodactyla > Cervidae > Dama > Dama dama. The sequence goes on from NW_026870910.1 coordinate 9,409,960, forward strand.
AAAATATGAGGAGCATGAAACGGTCTGAAAAATAGGAAGAGCCTGAAGTGGTGTTGAAAAACATATAGAGCCTGAAAAGGTGTGAAAAATATGAAGAGCTTCAAAAGGAGTCAAAAATATGAGGAGCATGAAAGGGTCTGAAAAATAGGAGGAGCATGAAGCGGTGTTCAAAAATAGGAAGAGCCTGAAAAAGTGTGAAAAATATGAAGAGCTTTAAAAGGTGTGAAAAATATGAGAATCATGAAACGGTCTGAAAAATAGAAGGCGCATGAAGCGGTGTTGAAAAACATGAAGAGCCTGAAAACGTGTGAAAAATATGAAGAGCTTCAAAATGTGTGAAAAATATGAAGAGCTTCAAAAGTTGTCAAAAATATGAGGAGCAGGAAACGGTCTGAAAAATAGGAGGAGCAGGAAGCGGTGTTGAAAAACATGAAGAGCCTGAAAACGTGTGAAAAATATGAAGAGCCTGAAAAGGTGTGAAAAATATGAAGAGCTTCAAAACGTAACAAAAATATGAAAACGGTGTTCAAAAACATGAAGAGACTGAAAACGTGTGAAATATATGAAGAGCTTCAAAAGGTGTGAAAAGTAAGAGGAGCATGAAACGATCTGAAATATAGGAGGAGCATGTAGCGGTGTTGAAAACCATGAAGAGCCTGAAAAGGTGTGAAAAATATGAAGAGCTTGAAAACGTGACAAAAATTTGAAAACGGTGTTCAAAAACATGAAGAGACTGAAACCGTGTGAAATATATGAAGAGCTTCAAAAGATGTGAAAAATATGAGGAGCATGAAACGGTCTGAAAAATAGGAAGAGCCTGAAGTGGTGTTGAAAAACATATAGAGCCTGAAAAGGTGTGAAAAATATGAAGACCTTCAAAAGGTGTCAAGTATATGATTAGCATGAAACGGTCTGAAAAATAGGAGGAGCATGAAACGGAGTTCCAAAACATGAAGAGCATGAAATGGCATGAAAAATATGAAGAGCTTCAAAAGGTGTCAAAAATATGAGGAGCATGAAACGGTCTGAAAAATAGGAAGAGCCTGAAGTGGTGTTGAAAAACATACAGAGCCAGAAATGGTGTGAAAAATATGAAGACCTTCAAAAGGTGTCAAGTATATGATTAGCATGAAACGGTCTGAAAAATAGGAGGAGCATGAAACGGTGTTCCAAAACATGAAGAGCATGAAAAAGCATGAAAAATATGAAGAGCTTCAAAAGGTGTCAAAAATAGGTGTAGCATGAAACGGTGTTGAAAAACATGAAGAGCCTGAAAACGTGCGAAAAATATGAAGAGCTTAAAAGGTGTGAAAAAAATGAGGAGCGTGAAACGGTCTGAAAAATAGGAGGAGCATGAAGCGATGTTCAGAAACATGAGAGCCTGAAAAGGTGTGAAAAATATGAAGAGCATCAAAAGGTGTGCAAAATATGAGAATCATGAAATGGTCTGAAAAATAGAAGGAGCCTGAAGCAGTGTTGAAAAACATGAAGAGCCTGAAAACGTGTGAAAAATATGAAGAGCTTCAAAAGGTGTGAAAAATATGAAGAGCTTCAAAAGGTGCGAAAGTTATGAAGAGCTTCAAAAGGTGTCAAAAATATGAGGAGCTTGAAACGGTCTGAAAAATAGGAGGAGCATGAAACCGTTTTCCAAACCATGAAGAGCAAGAAATGGCATGAAAAATATGAAGAGCTTCAAAAGGTGTCAAAAATATGAGGAGCATGAAACGGTCTGAAAAATAGGTGGAGCATGAAGCGGTGTTGAAAACATGAAGAGCATGAAAAGGTGTGAAAAATATGAAGAGCTCCAAAAGTAGTGAAAAATATGAGGAGGTGAAACGGCCTGAAAAATAGGAGGAGCTAGAAACGTTGTTGAAAAACATGAGGAGCATGAAACGGTCTGAAAAATAGGAGGAGCATGAAGCGGTGTTCAAAAACATCAAGAGCCTGAAGAGGTGTGAAATATATGAAGAGCTTCAAATGGTGTGAAAAAAATGAGAAGCTGTAACGGTCGGAAAAATAGGAGGAGCATGAAGTGGTGTTGAAAAACATGAAGAGCCTGTAAAGCTGTGAAAAATATGAAGAGCTCCAAAATGTGTGAAAATAAGAAGAGCTTCAAAAGGTTTCAAAAATATGAGGAGCATGAAACGGTCTGAAAAATAGGAGGAGCATTAAACTGTGTTGAAAAACATGAAGAGTCTGAAAAGTTGTGAAAAATATGAAGAGTTTCAATAGGTGTCAAAAATATGAGGAGCATGAAACGTTCTGAAAAACAGTAGGAGCATGAAGCAGTGTTGAAAACATGAAGAGCCTGAGAAGGTGTGAAAAATATGAAGAGCTTCAAAAGGTGTGAAAAATATGAAGAGCTTCGAAAGGTGCGAAAAATATGAAGAGCTTCAAAAGGTGTCAAAAATATGAGGAGCATGAAACGGTCTGAAAAATAGAAAGAGCCTGAAGTGGTGTTGAAAAACATATAGAGCCTGAAAAGGTGTGAAAAATATGAAAACCTTCAAAAGGTGTCAAGGATATGATTAGCATGAAACGGTCTGAAAAATATGAGGAGCATGAAACCGTGTTCCAAAACATGAAGAGCATGAAATGGCATGAAAAATATGAAGAGCTTCAAAAGGTGTCAAAAATATGAGGAGCATGAAACGGTCCGAAAAATAGGTGGAGCATGAAGCGGTGTTGAAAAACATGAGGAGCTTGAAACGGTCTGAAAAATAGGAGGAGCATGAAGCGGTGTTGAAAAACATGAAGAGCCTGAAAAGCTGTGAAAAATAAGAAGAGCTTCAAAAGGTGTGAAAAATATGAATACCTTCAAAAGGTATCAAAAAAGAGATGAGCATGAAACGGTCTGTACAATAGGAGGAGCATGAAGCTGTGCTAAAAAACATGAAGAGCCTGAGAAGGGGTGAAAAATATGAAGAGCACAAAAGTTGTGAAAAATATGAGGAGCATGAAAATGTCTGAAAAATAGGAGGAGCATGAAACGGTGTTGAAAAACATGAAGAGCCTGAAAAGCTGTGAAAAATATGAAGAGCTTCAAAAGGTGTCAATAATAAGAGGTGCATGAAACAGTCTGAAAAATAGGAGGAGCATGAAACGGTCTGAAAAATAGGAGGAGCATGAAGCGGTGTTGCAAAACATGAGGAGCCTGAAAAGGTGTGAAAAAAAGGAAGAGCTTCAAAAGGTGTCAAAAATATGAGGAGCATGAAATGGTCACAAAAATAGGAGGAGCAGGAAGCCATGTTCAAAAACATGGAGAGCCTAAAAAGGTATGAAAAATATGAAGAGCTTCAAAAGGTGTCAATAATAAGAGGTGCATGAAACAGTCTGAAAAATAGGAGGAGCATGAAACGGTCTGAAAAATAGGAGGAGCATGAAGCGGTGTTGCAAAACATGAGGAGCCTGAAAAGGTGTGAAAAAAAGGAAGAGCTTCAAAAGGTGTCAAAAATATGAGGAGCATGAAATGGTCACAAAAATAGGAGGAGCAGGAAGCCATGTTCAAAAACATGGAGAGCCTAAAAAGGTATGAAAAATATGCAGAGCTTCAAAAGTTGTCAAAAACATGAGGTGCATGAAACGGTCTGAAAAATAGGAGGAGCATGAAGCGGTGTTGAAAAACATGAAGAGCCTGAAAAGGTGTGAAAAATATGAAGAGCTTCAAAAGTTGTCAAAAATATGAGGAGCATGAAACGGTCTGAAAAATGGGAGGAGTATGAAGCGGTGTTGAAAAACATGAGGAGCCTGAAAATGTGTGAAAACTATGAAGAGCTTCAAAATGTGTGAAAAATCTGAGTAGCATGAAACGGTCTGAAAATAGGAGGAGCATCAAACGGTGTTCAAGAACATGCAGAGCCTGAAAAGGTGTGAAAAATATTAAGAGCCTCAAAAGGTGTCAAAAATATGAGGAGCATGAAACGGTCTGAAAAATAGGAGGAGCATGAAGCGGTGATGAAAACATGTACAGCCTGAAAACGTGAGTAATATATTAAGACTTTCAAACGGTGTGAAAAATATGAGGAGCATGAAACGGTCTGAAAAATAGGAGGAGAATGAAGCGGTGTTGAAAAACATGAAGAGCCTGAAAACGTGTGAAAAATTGAAGAGCTTCAAACTGTGTCAAAAATATGAGGAGGATGAAACGGTGTCAAAAATAGGAGGAGCATGAAACGGTGTTCAAAATCATGAAGAGCCAGAAAAGTTGTGAAAAATATGAAGAGCTTCAAAAGGTGTCAAAAATATGAGGAGCATGAAACGGTCTGAAAAATAGGAGAAGCATGAAAGGTCTTAAAAAAAGGAGGAGCATGAAGTGGTGTTGAAAAACATGAAGAGCCTGAAAAGGTGTTCAAAAATATGAAGAGCCTGAAAAGGTTTGTAAAATATGAAGAGCTTCAAAATGTGTGAAAAATATGAAGAGCTTCAAAAGGTCTGAAAGATATGAAGAGCTTCAAAAGGTGTCAAAAATTAGAGGAGCATGAAACGGTCTGAAAAATAGGAGGAGCATGAAGCGGTGTTAAAAAACTTGAAGAGCCTGAGAAGGTGTGAAAAATATGAAGAGCTACAAAAGGTGTGAAATACATGAGGAGCATGAAACGGTCTGAAAAATAGGAGGAGCATGAAGCGGTGTTCAAAAACTTGAAGAGCCTGAGACGGTGTGAAAAATATGAAGAGCTACAAAAGGTGTGAAATACATGAGGAGCATGAAACGGTCTGAAAAATAGGAGGAGCATGAAGCGGGGTTGAAAATCATGAAGAGCGTGAAAAGGTGTGAAAAATATGAAGAGGTTCAAAAGGTGTGAAAAATATGAAGAGCTTCAAAATGTGTCAAAAATATGTGGAACTTGAAACGGTCTAAAAATTACGAGGAGCATGACGCGGTGTTGAAAAACATGAAGAGCCTGAAAAGTTGTGAAAAATATGAAGAGCTTCTAATAGTGTCAAAAATATGAGGAGCTTCAAGAGGTGTCAAAAATGAGATGAGCATGAAACGGTGTAAAAAATAGGAGGAGCTTGAAGCCGTGTTGAAAATCACGAAGAGCCTGAAAAGGTGTGAAAAATATGAGGAGCATGAAATGGTCTGAAAAATAGGACGAGCATGAAACGGTGTTCTAAAAAATGAAGAGCCTGAAAAGGTGTGAAAAAGATGAAGAGCTTCAAAATGTGTGAAAAATTTGAAGAGCTTCAAAAGGTGTAAAAAATTAGATGAGCGTGAAACTATCTGAAAAATATAAGGAGGATGAAGTGGTGTTGAAAAACATGAAGAGCCTGAAAAGGTGTGAAATATATGAAGAGGTTCAAAAGCTGTGAAAATTATGAAGAGCTTCAAAAGGTGTCAAAAATATGAGGGTCATGAAACAGTCTGAAAAATAGGAGGAGCATGAAGCGGTGTTCAAAAACATGAAGAGCCTGATAATATGTGAAAAATGTGAAGAGCTTCAAATATGTGAAATACAGGAGGAGCATGAAACGGTCTGAAAAATAGGACGAGCATGATGCGGTGTTGAAAAGCATGAGGAACCTGAAAAGGTGTGAAAAATATGAAGAGCTTCAAAAGGTGTCAAATATATGAGGAGCATGAAACGGTCTGATAAATAGGAGGAGCATGATACGGTGTTCAAAAACATGAAGAGCCTGAAAAGGTGTGAAAAATATGAAGAGGTTCAAAAGGTGTGAAATACATGAGGAGCATGAAACGGTCTGAAAAATAGGAGGAGCATGAAGCGTTGTTCAAAAACATGAAAAGCCTGAAAAGGTGTGAAAAATATGAAGAGTTTCGAAAGGTGTCAAAAATATGAGGCGCATGAAACGGTCTGAAAAATATGAGGAGCATAATGTGCTGTTGAAAAATATGAAGAGCCTGAAAAGGTGTGAAAAATATGAAGAGCTTCAAAAGGTTGTGAAATACATGAGAAGCATGAAATGGTCTGAAAAATAGGAGGAGCATGAAGCGGTGTTGTAAAACATGAAGAGCCTGAAAAGGTGTGAAAAATATGAAGAGCTTCAGAAGGTGTGAAAAACATGAGGAGCATGAAACGGTCTGAAATATAGGAGGAGCATGAAGTTGTTTTGAAAATCATTAAGAGCCTGTGAAGGTGTGAAATATATGAAGAGCTTCAGAAGGTGTGAAAAATATAAGGGGCATGAAACGGTCTGAAAAATAGGAGGAGCATGAAGTGATGTTGAAAAACATGAAGAGCCTGTGAAGGTATGCAATATATGAAGAGCTTCAAAAGGTTGTGATATACATGAGAAGCATGAAATGGTCTGAAAAATAGGAGGAGCATGAAGCGGTGTTGTAAAACATGAAGAGCCTGAAAAGGTGTGAAAAATATGAAGAGCTTCAGAAGGTGTGAAAAACATGAGGAGCATGAAACGGTCTGAAATATAGGAGGAGCATGAAGTTGTTTTGAAAATCATTAAGAGCCTGTGAAGGTGTGAAATATATGAAGAGCTTCAGAAGGTGTGAAAAATATAAGGGGCATGAAACGGTCTGAAAAATAGGAGGAGCATGAAGTGATGTTGAAAACATGAAGAGCCTGTGAAGGTATGCAATATATGAAGAGCTTCAAAAGGAGTCAAAAATATGAGGAGCATGAAACGGTCTGAAAAATAGGAGGAGCATGAAGGAGTGGTGAAAAACCTGAATATCATGAAAACGTGTGAAAAATATGAAGAGCTTCAAAAGGTGTCAAAAATATGAGGGGCATGAAACAGTCTGAAAAATAGGAGGAGCATGAAGCGGTGTTCAAAAATATGAAGAGCCTGAAAATGTGTGAAAAATATGAAGAGCTTCAAAAGGTGTCAAAAATATGAGGAGCATGAAACGGTCTGATAAATAAGAGGAGCATGAAGCGGTGTTGAAAAACATGAAGAGCTTGAAAAGGTGTGAAATATATGAAGAGCTTCAAAACTTGTGAAATATATGAGGAGCATTAAACAGTCTGAAAATTAGGAGGAGATTGAAGCGGTGTTGAAAAACATGAAGAGCCAGAAAAGGTGTGAAAAATATGAAGACATTCAAAAGGTGTCAAAAATATGAGAGGCATGAAACAGTCTGAAATATAGGAGGAGCATCAAACGGTCTTCAAGAACATGCAGAGCCTGAAAAGGTGTGAAAAATATGAAGAGCTTCAAAATGTGTCAAAAATATGAGGAGCATGAAACGGTCTGAAAAATGGGAGGAGCAGGAAATGGTGTTGAAAACATGAAGAGCCTGTAAAGGTGTGAAAAATCTGAAGAGCTTCAGAAAGTGTGAAAAATATGAGGAGCATGAAACCTTCTGAAAAATAGGAGGAGCATGAAGCGATGTTGAAAAACATGAAGAGCCTGAAAAGGTGTGAAAAATATGAAGAGCTTCAGAAGGTGTGAAAAACATGAGGAGCATGAAACGGTCTGAAATATAGGAGGAGCATGAAGTTGTTTTGAAAAACATTAAGAGCCTGTGAAGGTGTGAAATATATGAGTAGCTTCAAGAGGAGTCAAAAATATGAGGAGCATGAAACGGTCTGAAAAATAGGAGGAGCATGAAGGAGTGGTGAAAAACCTGAATATCTTGAAAATGTGTGAAAAATATGAAGAGCTTCAAAAGGTGTCAAAAATATGAGGGGCATGAAACAGTCTGAAAAATAGGATGAGAATGAAGCGGTGTTCAAAAATATGAAGAGCCTGAAAATGTGTGAAAAATATGAAGAGCTTCAAAAGGTGTGAAAAATATGAGGAGGATGAAACAGTCTGAAAAATAGGAGGAGCATGAAGCGGTGTTGAAAAACATGAAGTGTCTGAAAAGGTGTGAAAAATATGAAGAGCTTCAAAACGTGTGAAAAATATGAGGAGCATGAAACAGTCTGAAAAATAGGAGGAGCATCAAACGGTGTTCAAGAAGATGCAGAGCCTGAAAAGGTGTGAAAAATATGAAGAGCTTCAAAAGGTGTCAAAAATATGAGGAGCATGAAAAGTTCTGAAAAATAGGAGGAGCATGAAATGGTGTTGAAAACATGAAGAGCCTGTAAAGGTGTGAAAAATCTGAAGAGCTTCAGAAAGTGTGAAAAATATGAAGAGCATGAAACCTTCTAAAAATGGGAGGAGCATGAAGTGATGTTGAAAAACATGAAGAGCCTGAAAAGGTGTGAAAACTATGAAGAGCTTCAAAAGGTGTCAAAAATATGAGGAGCATGAAACAGTCTGAAAAATAGGAGGAGCATGAAGCGGTGTTGAAAAACATGAAGAGCCTGAAAAGGTGTGAAAAATATAAGTTCTTCAAAAGTTGTCAAAAATATGAGGAGCATGAAACGGTCTGAAAAATAGAAGGAGCATGAAGCGGTGTTGATAAACATGAAGAGCCTGAAAAGGTGTGAAAAATATGAAGAGCTTCAAAAGTTGTCAAAAATATGAGGAGCATGAAACGGTCTGAAAAATGGGAGGAGTATGAAGCGGTGTTGAAAAACATGAGGAGCCTGAAAATATGTGAAAACTATGAAGGGCTTCAAAATGTGTGAAAAATCTGAGTAGCATGAAACGGTCTGAAAATAGGAGGAGCATCAAACGGTGTTCAAGAACATGCAGAGCCTGAAAAGGTGTGAAAAATATTAAGAGCCTCAAAAGGTGTCAAAAATATGAGGAGCATGAAACGGTCTGAAAAATAGGAGGAGCATGAAGCGGTGATGAAAACATGTACAGCCTGAAAACGTGAGTAATATATTAAGACTTTCAAACGGTGTGAAAAATATGAGGAGCATGAAACGGTCTGAAAAATAGAAGGAGCATGAAGCGATGTTGATAAACATGAAGAGCCTGAAAACGTGTGAAAAATTGAAGAGCTTCAAACTGTGTCAAAAATATGAGGAGGATGAAACGGTGTCAAAAATAGGAGGAGCATGAAACGTAGTTGTAAAACTTGAAGAGCCTGAAAAGGTGTTAAAAATATGAAGAGCTTCAAAAGGTGTCAAAAATATGAGGAGCATGAAATGGTCTGAAAAATAGTAGGAGCATGAGACGGTGTTGAAAAACATGAAGAACCTGAAAAGGTTGGAAATATATGAAGAGCTTTCACGGTGTCAAAATATGAGGAGCATGAAACGGTCTGAAAAATAGGAAGAGCATGAAACGGCGTTGAAAAACATGAAGAGCATGATAAGTGTAAAAAATATGAAGAGCTTCAAAAGGTGTCAAAATTTGAGGAGCATGAAACGGTCTGAAAAACAGGAGGAGCATGAAAACATGTTGAAAAATATGAACAGCATGAAAAGGTGTGAAAAATATGAAAAGCTTCAAAAGATGTCAAAAAAAAGAGGAGCATGAAACTGTCTGAAAAATAGGAGCAGCATGAAACGGTGGTGTAAAACGTGAAAAGCCTGAGAAGGTGTGAAAAATATGAAGAGCTTAAAAAGGTGTCAAATATATGAGGAGCATGAAATGGTGTTGAAAAACATGCAGAGCATTAAAAGTGTGAAAAACATGAAGAGCTTCAAAAGGTGTCAAAAATATGAAGAGCATGAAATGGTCTGAAATATAGGAGGAGCATCAAACGGTGTTCAAGAAAATGCAGAGCCTGAAAAGGTGTGAAAAATATGAAGAGCTTCAAAAGGTGTCAAAAATATGAGGAGCCTGAAACGGGCTGAAAAATAGGAGGAGCATCAAACGGTGTTCAAGAACATGCAGAGCCTGAAAAGGTGTGAAAAATATTAAGAGCTTCTAAAGGTTTCAAAAATATGAGGAGCATGAAACGGTCTGAAAAATAGGAGGAGCATGAAGCGGTGATGAAAACATGTACAGCCTGAAAACGTGTGTAATATATTAAGAGCTTCAAAAGGTGTGAAAAATATGAGGAGCATGAAACAGTCTGAAAAATAGGAGGAGAATGAAGCGGTGTTGAAAAACATGAAGAGCCTGAAAAGGTGTGAAAAATTGAAGAGCTTCAAAATGTGTAAAAATATGAGGAGCATGAAACGGTCTCATAAATAGGAGGAGCATGAAACGGTGTTCAAAAACATGAAGAGCCGGAAAAGTTGTGAAAAATATGAAGAGCTTCAAAAGGTGTCAAAAATATGAGGAGCATGAAACGGTCTGAAAAATAGGAGCATGAAACGGTCTTAAAAAAAGGAGGAGCATGAAGTGGTGTTGAAAAACAGGAAGAGCCTGAAAAGGTGTTCAAAAATATGAAGAGCCTGAAAAGGTTTGAAAAATATGAAGAGCTTCAAAAGGTGTGAAAAATATGAAGAGCTTCAAAAGGTGTGAAAGATATGAAGAGCTTCAAAAGGTGTCAAAATGACGAGGGGCATAAAACGGTCTGAAAAATAGGAGGAGCATGAAACGTTCTTAAAAACATGAAGAGACAGAAAAGATGTGAAAAATATGAAGAGCTATAGAAGGTGTGAAAAATATTAGGAGCATGAAATGGTCTGAAAAATAGGAGGAGCATGAAGAGGTGTTGAAAAACAGGAAGAGCATGAAAAGGTGTGAAAAATATGAAGAGCTTCAAAAGGGGTCAAAATTATGAGGAGCATGAAACGGTCTGAACGATAGGAGGAGCATGAAACGGTGTAGAAAAACATGAAGAAGCTGAAAAGGTGTGAAAAACATGAAGAGCTTCAAAAGGTGTCAAAAATATGAGGAGCATGAAACGGTCTGAAAAATGGGAGGAGAATGAAGTGGTGTTGAGAAACATGAAAAGCCTGAAAAGGTGTGAAAAATATGAAGAGCTTCAAAAGTTGTGAAAAATATGAGGAGCATGAAACGGTCTGAAAAATAGGAGGAGCATGAAGCGGTGTACAAAAACATGTAGAGCCTGAAAAGGTGTGAAAAATGTGAAGAGCTTCAAAAGGTGTGAAAAATATCAAGAACTTTAAAAGGTGTGAAAAATATGAGGAGAATGAAACTTTCTTAAAAATAAGTGGAGCATGAAATAGTGTTGAAAATATGATGAGCCTGAATAGGTGTGAAAAATATGAAGAGCTTCAAAAGGTGTGAAAACTATGAAGAGCTTCAAATGTTGTGAAAAATATGAGGAGCATGAAACGGTCTAAAAAATAAGAGGAGCATAAAGCGGTGATGAAAAACATGAAGAGCCTTAAAACGTGTAAATAATATGAAGAGCATCAAAAGGTGTGCAAAATATGAGGAGCATGAAACGGTCTGAAAAATAGGAAGAGCCTGAAGTGGTGTTGAAAAACATATAGAGCCTGAAAAGGTGTGAAAAATATGAAGAGCTTCAAAAGGAGTCAAAAATATGAGGAGCATGAAAGGGTCTGAAAAATAGGAGGAGCATGAAGCGGTGTTCAAAAATAGGAAGAGCCTGAAAAAGTGTGAAAAATATGAAGAGCTTCAAAATATGTCAAAAATATGAGGAGCATGAAACGGTCTGAAAAATGGGAGGAGAATGAAGTGGTGTTGAGAAACATGAAAAGCCTGAAAAGGTGTGAAAAATATGAAGAGCTTCAAAAGGTGTCAAAATATGAGGAGCAGGAAACGGTCTGAAAAATAGGAGGAGCATGAAACGGTGTTGAAAACATGAAGAGCCTGAAAAAGTGTGAAAAATATGAAGAGATTTAAATGGTGTCAAAAATATGACGAGCATGAAGCGGTAAGAAAAATAGGAGGAGCATGAAGCGTTCTTCAAAAACATGAATCCTGAAATGATGTGAAAAATATGAAGAGCTTCAAAAGGTGTGAAAAATATGAAGAGCATGAAACGGTCTGAAAAATAGGAGGAGCATGAAAAGGTGTTGAAAAACATGAAGAGCCTGAAAAGGTGTGAAAAATATGAAAACCTTCAAAAGGTGACAAAAATATGAGGAGCATGAAACGGTCTAAAAATTAGGAGGAGCTTGAAGCCGTGTTCAAAAACTTGAAGAGCCTGAAAAAGTGTGAAAAATATGAAGAACTTAAAAGATGTCAAAAATATGGGGAGCATGAAACTTTCTGAAAAACAGGAGGAGCATGAAACGGTGTTGAAAAACATGAAGAGCATGAAAAGGTTTGAAAAATATGAAGTGCTTCAAAAGGTGTCAAAATTAGGAGTAGCATGAAACGGTGTTTAAAATTGAAGAGCCTGAAAAGGTGTGAAAAATATGAAGAGCTTAAAAGGTGTCAAAAATATGAGGAGCAGGAAATGGCCTGAAAAATAGGAGAAGCATAAAAAGGTCTTAAAAAATGGAGGAGCATGAAGTGGTGTTGAAAAACATGAAGAGCCTGAAAAGGTGTTCAAAAATATGAAGAGCCTGAAAAGGTTTGAAAAATATGAAGAGCTTCAAAAGATGTGAAAAATATGAAGAGCTTCAAAAGGTGTGAAAGATATGAAGAGCTTCAAAAGGTGTCAAAAATGAGAGGAGCATGAAACGGTCTGAAAAATAGGAGGAGCATGAAGTGGTGTTCAAAAACTTGAAGAGCCTGAGAAGGAGTGAAAAATATGAAGAGCTACAAAAGGTGTGAAATACATGAGGAGCATGAAACGGTCTGAAAAATAGGAGGAGCATGAAGCGGTGTTCAAAAACTTGAAGAGCCGGAGAAGGTGTGAAAAATATGAACAGCTACAAAAGGTGTGAAATACATGAGGAGCATGAAATGGTCTGAAAAATAGGAGGAGCATGAGTGGTGTTGAAAAACATGAAGAGCCTGAAAAGGTGTGAAATATATGAAGAGCTTCAAAAGGTGTCAAAAATATGAGGAGCATGAAACAGTCTGAAAAATAGGAGGAGCGTGAAACTGTGTTGAAAAACATCAAGTGCATGAAAAGGGGTGAAAAATATGAAGATCTTAAAAAGGTGTCAAAAATAGGAGTAGCATGAAACGGTGTTCAAAAACATGAAGATCCTGAATAGGAGTGAAAAATATGAAGAGTTTCAAAAGGTGGCAAAATATGAGGAACATGAAACGGTCTTAAAAATAGGAAGAACATGAAACGTTGTTGAAAAACATGAAGAACAGGAAAAGGAGTGAAATATATGATGAGTTTCAAAAGGTGTGAAAAATATGAGGAGCATGAAGCGGTGTTCAAAAACATGAAGTGCATGAAAAAGTGTGAAATATATGAACAGCTTCAAAAGGTGTGAAAAATAGGAGGAGCATGAAGCGGTGTTCAAAAACATGAAGAGTTGAAAAGGTGTGAAAAATATGAAGAGCTTCAAAAGTTGTGTAAAATATAAAGAGCTTCAAAAGTTGTCCAAAATGAGATGAGCACGAAACGGTCTGAAAAAAAATGAGGAGCGTGAAGTGCTGTTGAAAAACATGAAGCGCCTGAAAATGTTTGAAAAATATTAAGAGCTACAAAAGGTTTCAGAAAGATGAGGAGCATGAAAAGGTGTTCAAAAACATGAAGAGCCTGACAAGGTGTGAAAAATATGAAGAGTTTCAAAACGTGTCAAAAATATGAGGAGCATGAGACGGTCTGAAAAACAGGAGGAGCATGAAGCGGTGTTGAGAATCATGAAGAGCCTGAAAAGGTGTGAAATATATGAAGAGCTTCAAAGGTGTCAAAAATATGAGGAGCATGAAGCGGTGTTGAAAAACAAGAAGAGCCTGAAAAGGTGTGAAAAATATGAAGAGTTTCAAAAGCTTTGAAAAATATGAAGAACTTCAAAAAGTGTTAAAAATGAAAGGACCATGAAACGATTAAAAAATAGGAGCAGCATGAAGTGTTGTTGAAAAAAATGAAGCCTGAAAATGTGTGAAATATATGAAGAGCTTCAAAAGGTGTGAAAAAAATGAGGAGCATGAAACGGCCTGAAAAATAGAAGGAGCATGAGGCGGTGTTGAAAAACAGTAAGAGCCTGAAAAGGTGTGAAAAATATGAAGAGCTTCAAAAGGTGTGAAAATTATGAGGAGCATGAAACGGTCTGAAAAATAGGAGGAGCATGAAGTGGTGTTGAAAAACATGAAGAGCCTGAAAAAGTGTGAAAAATATGAAGAGCTTCAAAACGTGTCAAAAATATGAGGAGCATGAAACGGTCTGAAAAACAGGAGGAGCATGAAGCGGTTTTGAAAAACATGAAGAGCCTGAAAAGGTGTGAAAAATATAAAGAGCTTCAAAAGGTGTCAAAAATGCGAGGAGCATGAAACCGTTGAAAAATAGGAGGAATATGAAACTGTGTTAAAAAACATGAAAATCCTGAAAAGGTGTTGAAAATAGGAAGAGCTTCCAAAGGTGCCGAAAATATGAGGAGCATTAAACGGTCTGAAAAGTAGGAGGAGCATGAAGCGGTGTTCAAAAACATGAAGAGCCTGAAAAGGTGTGAAAAATACGAAGAGCTTCAAATGGTGTCAAAAATATGAGGAGAATTAAACGGTCTGAAAAATAGGAGGAGCAAGAAGCGGTGTTGAACAACTTGAAGAGCCTGAAAAGGTGTGAAATACATGAAGAGCTTCAAAAAGTGTCAAAAATATGAGGAGCATGAAACAGTGTTCAAAAACATGAAAAGTCTGAAAAGGTGTGAAGAATATAAAGAGCTTCAAAATGTGTGAAACAGATGAGGAGCATGAAATGGTCTGAAAAATAGGAGGAGCATGAAGTGGTGTTGAAAAACATGAAGAGCATGAAAAGATGTGAAATATACGAAGAACTTCAAAAGGTGTCAAAAATATGAGGAGCATGAAACGATCTGAAAAATAAGAGGGCCATGAAGCGGTGTTCAAAAACATGAAGAGCCTGAAAAGTTGTGAAGAATATAAAGAGCTTCAAAAGGTGTGAAACCGATGAGGACCATGAAACGGTCTGAAAATACGAGGAGCATGAAATGGTGTTCAAAAACATGAATAGACTGAAAAGGTGTGAAATATATGAAGAGCTTCAAAAGGTGTCAAAATATGAGGAGCACGAAACGGTCTGAAAATAGGAGGAGCATGAAGTGATGTTGAAAAACATGAAGAGCCTGAAAACGTGTGAAAAATAGGACGAGCTTCAAAAGGTGTGAAGAATATGAAGAGCTTCAAAAGGTGTCAAAAATGAGAGGAGCATGAAACGGACTGAAAAACACGAGGAGCATGAAGTGGTGTTGTAAAACATGAAGAGCCTCTAAAGTTGTGAAAAATATGAATAGCTTCAGACGGTGTGAAAAATATGAGGAGCATGAAACAGTCTGAAAAATAGGAGGAGCATGAAGTGGTTTTGGAAAACATGAAGAGCCTGTGAAAGTGTGAAATATATGAGGAGCTTCAAAAGGTGTCAAAAATATGAGGATCATGTAACGGTGTTGAAAAACATGAAGAGCATTAAAAGTGTGAAAAATTAAAGAGCTTGAAAAGCTGTCAAAAATATGAGGAGCAAGAAACGGTCTGAAAAATAGGAGGAGCATGAAACGGTGTTGAAAAACATGAAGAGAATGAAAAGGTGTGAAGAATAAGAAGAGCTTCAGAAGGTCTCAAAAATACGAGGAGCATGAAATGGTCTGAAAAATAGGAGGAGCATGAAATGGTGTTGAAAATCATGAATTGCTTGAAAAGGTCTGAAAAATATGAAGAGATTCAAAAGATGTTAAAGATATGAGGATCATGAAACGGTCATAAATATAGGAGGAGCATGAAACGGTGTTGAAAAACATGAAGATCTTCAAAAGGTGTGAAAAACATGAAGAGATTCAAAAGCTTTCAAAAATATGAGGAGCATGAGACGGTCTTAAAAATATGAGGAGCACGAAATGGTCTGAAAAATAGGAGGAGCATGAAACGTTGTATGAAAACATGAAGAGCATGAAAAGGTGTGAAAAATATGAAAAGCTTCAAAAGGTTTCCAAAAAATGAGGAGGATGAAAACGTCTGAAAAATAGGAGGAGCATGAAACGTAGTTGTAAAACTTGAAGAGCCTGAACAGGTGTTAAAAATATGAAGAACTTCAAAAGGTGTCCAAAATATGGAGCATGAAATGGTCTGAAAAATAGTAGGAGCATGAGACGGTGTTGAAAAACATGAGAACCTGAAAAGGTTGGAAATATATGAAGAGCTTTCACGGTGTCAAAAATATGAGGAGCATGAAACGGTCTGAAAAATAGGAGGAGCATGAAACGGCGTTGAAAAACATGAAGAGCATGATAAGTGTTAAAAATATAAAGAGCTTCAAAAGGTGTCAAAATTTGAGGAGCATGAAACGTTCTGAAAAATAGGAGGAGCATGAAACGGTCTGAAAAATAGGAGGAGGAAGAAACCATGTTGAAAAACATGAAGAGCCTGAAAATGTGTGAAAAATATTAAGACCTTCAAAAGGAGTCAAAAATATGAGGAGCATGAAACGGTGTTGAAAAACATGAAGAGCATTAAAAGTGTGAAAAAAATAAAGAGCTTCAAACGCTGTCAAAAATATGAGGAGCAAGAAACGGTCTGAAAAATAGGAGGAGCATAAAACGGTGTTGAAAAACATGAAGAGAAGGAAAAGGTGTGAAATATATGAAGAGCTTCAAAAGGTGTCAAAAATATGAGGAGCATGAAACGGTCTGAAAAACAGGAGGAGCATGAAAACATGTTGAAAAATATGAACAGCATGAAAGGGTGTGAAAAATATGAAAAGCTTCAAAAGGTGTCAAAAAAAAGAGGAGCATGAAACTGTCTGAAAAATAGGAGCAGCATGAAACGGTGGTGTAAAACATGAAAAGCCTGAGAAGGTGTGAAAAATATGAAGAGTTTAAAAAGGTGTCAAATATATGAGGAGCATGAAACGGTGTTGAAAAACATGCAGAGAATTAAAAGTGTGAAAAATATGAAGAGCTTCAAAAGGGGTCAAAAATATGACGAGCATGAGGCGGAATGAAAAAAGGGGGAGCATGAAGCGGTGTTCAAAAACATGAATCCTGAAATGATGAGAAAAATATGAAGAGCTTAAAAAGGTGTGAAAAATATGAGGAGCATGAAACGGTCTGAAAAATAGGAGGAGCATGAAAAGGTGTTGAAAAACATGTAGAGCCTGCAAAGGTGTGAAAAATATTAAGAGCTTCAAAAGGTGTCAAAAATATGAGGAGCATGAATCGGTGTTCAAAAACATGAAGAGTCGGAAAAGGTGTGAAAAATATGAAGAGCTTCAAAAGGTGTCAAAAATATGAGGAACATGAAACGGGCTGAAAAATAGGAGAAGCATCAAACGGTGTTCAAGAACATGCAGAGCCTGAAAAGGTGTGAAAAATATGAAGAGCTTCAAAAGGTGTCAAAAATATGAGGAGCATGAATCGGTGTTCAAAAATATGAAGAGCCTGAAAAGGGTTGAAAAATATGAAGAGCTTCAAAAGGTGTGAAAAATATGAAGAGCTTCAAAAGGTGTGAAAGATATGAAGAGCTTCAAAAGGTGTCAAAAATGAGAGGAGCATGAAACGGTCTGAAAAATAGGAGGAGCATGAAGCGGTGTTCAGAAACTTGAAGAGCCTGAGAAGGTGTGAAAAATATGAAGAGCTACAAAAGGTGTGAAATACATGAGGAGCATGAAACGGTCTGAAAAATAGGAGGAGCATGAAACGGTGTTCAAAAATTTGAAGAGCCTGAAAAGTTGTGAAAAATATGAAGAACTTCAAAAGGTGTCAAAAATATGACGAGCATGAAGAGGTAAGAAAAATAGGAGGAGCATGAAGCGTTGTTCAGAAACATGAATCCTGAAATGATGTGAAAAATATGAAGAGCTTCAAAAGGTGTGAAAAATATGAAGAGCATGAAACAGTCTGAAAAATAGGAGGAGCATGAAACGGTGTTGAAAAACATGAAGAGCCTGAAAAGGTGTGAAATATATGAAGAGCTTTAAATGGTGTCAAAAATATGAGGAGCATGAAACGGTCTCAAAAATAGGAGGAGCATGAAACTTTGTTGAAAAACATGAAGAGCCTGAAAAAGTGTGAAAAATATGAAGAGATTTAAATGGTGTCAAAAATATGACGAGCATGAAGCGGTAAGAAAAATAGGAGGAGCATGAAGCGTTGTTCAAAAACATGAATCCTGAAATGATGTGAAAAATATGAAGAGCTTCAAAAGGTGTGAAAAATATGAAGAGCATGAAACGGTCTGAAAAATAGGAGGAGCATGAAACGGTGTTGAAAAACATGAAGAGCCTGAAAAGGTGTGAAAAATATGAAGACCTTCAAAAGGTGACAAAAATATGAGGAGCATGAAACGGTCTAAAAATTAGGAGGAGTATGAAGCCATGTTCAAAAATTTGAAGAGCCTGAAAAGGTGTGAAAAATATGAAGAGGTTAAAAGATGTCAAAAATATGGGGAGATGAAACTTTCTGAAAAACAGGAGGAGCATGAAACGGTGTTGAAAAACATGAAGAGCATGAAAAGGTTTGAAAAATATGAAGTGCTTCAAAAGGTGTCAAAATTAGGAGTAGCATGAAACGGTGTTTAAAACTTGAAGAGCCTGAAAAGGTGTGAAAAATATGAAGAGCTTAAAAGGTGTCAAAAATATGAGGAGCAATAAATGGTCTGAAAAATAGGAGGAGCATGAAACGGTGTTGAAAAACAAGAAGAGACTGAAATGATGTGAAAAATATGAAGAGCTTCAAAAGGTGTGAAAAAATGAGGAGCATGAAACGGTCTGAAAAATAGAAGGAGCATGAAGCCGTGTTGAAAAACATGAAGATCATGAAAAGGTGTGAAAAATATGAGGAGCTGCAAAAGGTGTGAAAAATATGTGGAACATGAAACGGTCTGAAAAAAAGGAGGAATATGAAACAGAGATTAAAAACATCAAGAGCCTGAAAAGGTGTGAAAAATATGAAGAGCTTCAAAAGGTGTCAAAAATAGGAGTAGCATGAAACGGTCTGAAATATAGGAGGAGCATGTAGTGGTGTTGAGAAACATGAAGAGCCTGAAAACCTGTGAAAAATAGGAAAAGCTTCAAAACGTGTCAAAATATGAGGAGCATGAAACGATCTGAAAAATTGCAGGAGCATGAAGCGGTGTTGAAAAACATGAAGAGTCTGAATACGTGTGAAAATATGAAGAGCTTCAAAAATATGAAATATATGAAGAGCTTCAAATGTAGTGAAAAATATGAAGAGCTTCAAAAGGTGTCAAAAATGCGATGAGAATGAAACTGTCTGAAAAATAGTAGAAGCAAGAAGCGGTGCTGAAAATCATGAAGAGACTGAAAAGGTGTGAAAAACATGAAGAGCTTCAAAAGGTGTCAAAATGAGATGAGCATGAAACTCTCTGAAAAATAGGAGGAGCATGAAGTGGTGTTGAAAAAGATGAAGAGCCTGAAAAGGTGTGAAAAATATGAGGAGCTTCAAAAGGTGTCAAAAATATTAAGAGTATGAAACGGTCTGAAAAATAGGAGGAGCATGAAACGGTTTTGAAAAACATGAAGAGCCTGAAAAGGTGTGAAAAATATGAAGAGCTTCAAAAGGAGTCAAAAATATGAGGAGCATGAAACGGTCTGAAAAATATGAGGAGCATGAAGCGGTGTTTAAAAACATGAATAGCCTGAAAAGGTGTGAAAAATATGAAGAGCTTCAAAAGGTGTCAAAATGAGATGAGCATGAAACGCTCTGAAAAATTGGAGGAGCATGAAGTGGTGTTGAAAAAAATGAAAAGCCTGAAAAGGTGTGAAACATATGAAGAGCTTCAAAAGGTGTCAAAAATATGAGGAGAATGAAACGAACTGCAAAATAGACAGAGCTTAAATGGTGTTCAAAATCATGAATAGCCTGAAAAGGTGTGAAAAATATGAATAGTTTCAAAACGTGTGAAATACATGAGGAGGATTAAACGGTCTGAAAACAGGAGGAGCATGAAGTGGTGTTGAAAACATGAAGAGCCTGAAAAGGTGTGAAAAATATGAAGAGCTTAAAAATGTGTCAAATATATGAGGAGCATGAAACGGTCTGAAAAATAGGAGGAGCAGGAAACGGTGTTCAAAAACATGAAGAGCCTGAAAAAGGGTGAAAAATATGAAGAGATTCAAAACGTGTCAAAAATATGAGGAGCATGAAACGGTCTGAAGAATAGGAGAAACATGAAGCGGTGTTGAAAAACATGAAGATTCTGAAAACGTGTGAAAATATGAAGAGCTTCAAAAATATGAAAAATATGAAGAGCTTCAAAAGTTGTGAAAAATATGAAGAGCTTCAAAAGGTGTCAAAAATGAGATGAGCATGAAACGGTCTGAAAAATATGAGGAGCATGAAGCGGTGTTGAAAATCATGAAGAGTCTGAAAAGGTGTGAAAAATATGAAAAGCTTCAAAAGTAGTGAAAAATATGAAGAGCTTCAAAAGGGGTCAAAATGAGATGAGCATGAAACGGTCTGAAAAATAGGAGGAGCATGAAGTGGTGCTGAAAAAAATGAAAAGCATGAAAAGGTGTGAAATATATGAAGAGCTTCAAAAGCTGTCCAAAATATGAGGAGAATGAAACGGTTTCCAAATTGGAGGAGCATGAAATGGTGTTCAAAAACATGAAGAGCCTGAAAAGGTGTGAAAAATATGAAGAGCTTCAAAAGGTGTGAAATACATGAGGAGGATTAAACGGTCTGAAAAATAGGAGGGGCATGAAGCGGTGTTGAGAAAATTGAAGAGCCTGAAAACGTGTGAAAAATATGAAGAACTTCAAAAGGTGTGAAAAATATGAAGAGCTTCAAAATGTGTCAAAAATATGAAAAGCATGAAACGGTCTGAAATATAGGAGGATCATGAAGCGGTGTTCACAAACATGCAGAGCCTGAAAAGATTTGAAAGATATGAAGAGCTTCAAAAGGTGTCATAAATATGAGGAGCATGAAACGGTCTGAAAAATAGGAGGAGCATGAAACAGTGATCAAAAACATGAAGAGCCTGAAAAGGTGTGAAAAATATGAAGAGCTTCAAAAGGTGTGAAATACATGAGGAGCATGAAACGGTCTGAAAAATATGAGATGCATGAAGTTCTGTGGAAAAACATGAAGAGACTGAAAAGGTGTGATAAATATGAAGAGCTTCAAAAGGTGTGAAATACATGAGGAGCTTGAAACTCTCTGAAAAATAGGAGGAGAATGAAGTGGTGTTCAAAAACATGAAGAGCGTGAAAAGGTGTGAAAAATACGAAGAGCTTCAAAAGGTGTGAAAAATATGACGAGCATGATACGGTCAGAAAAATAGGAGGAGCATGAAGCGGTGTTCCAAAACATGAAGAGCCTGAAAAGGTGTGAAAAATATGAACAGCTTCAAAAGGTGTCAAAAATATGAGGACCATGAAACGGTCTGAAAAATAGGAGGCGCATGAAACGGTCTGAAAAATAGGAGGAGCATGAAACGGTGTTCAAAAACATGAAGAGGCTGAAAAGGTGTGAAAAATATGAACAGCTTCAAAAGGTGTCAAAAATATGAGGACCATGAAACGGTCTGAAAAATAGGAGGAGCATGAAACGGTCTGAAAAATAGGAGGAGCATGAAATGGTGTTGAAAAACATGAAGAGCCTGAAAAGGTGTGAAAAATATGAAGAGCTTCAAAAGGTGTTAAAAATATGAGGACCATGAAACGGTTTGAAAAATAGGAGGAGCATGAAAAGGTCTGAAAAATAGGAGGAGCATGAAACGGTCTGAAAAATAGGAGGAGCATGAAACGGTGTTCAAAAACATGAAGAGCCTGAAAAGGTGTGAAAAATAAGAACAGCTTCAAAAGGTGTCAAAAATATGAGGACCATGAAACGGTCTGAAAAATAGGAGGAGCATGAAACGGTGTTCAAAAACATGAAGAGCCTGAAAAGGTGTGAAAAATATGAACAGCTTCAAAATGTGTCAAAAATATGAGGACCATGAAACGGTCTGAAAAATAGGAGGAGCGTGAAAAGGTCTGAAAATTAGGAGGAGCATGAAGCGGTGTTCAAAAACATGAAGAGGCTGAAAAGGTGTGAGAAATATGAAGAGCTTCAAAAGCTGTCAAAAATATGAGGACCATGAAACGGTCTGAAAAATAGGAGGAGAATTAAGAGGTCTGAAAAAGATGAAGAGCCTGAAAAGGTGTGAAAAATATGAAGAGCTTCAAAAGGTGTGAAATACATGAGGAGCATGAAACTCTCTGCAAAATACGAGCAGCATGAAGCAGTGTTCAAAAACATGAAGAGACTGAAAAGATGTGATAAATGTGAAGATCTTCAAAACGTTTGAAAAATATGAGGAGCATGAAACAGTCTTAAAAATAGGAGGAGCAATAAGCAGTGTTGAAAAACACGAAGAGCTTGAAAAGGTGTGAAAAATATGAAGAGCTTCAAAAGGTGTCAAAAATATGAGGAGCATGAAACACTCTGAAAAATAGGAGGAGCATGAGGCGGTGATGTAAATCATGAAGAGCCTGAAAAGGTGTGAAAAATATGAAGAGCTTCAAAAGGTGTCAAAAATATGAGGAGCATGAAACAGTCTGAAAAATAGGAGGAGCATGAAGCGGTGTTGAAAAACATGAAGAGCCTGAAAAGGTTTGAAAAATATGAAGAGCTTCAAAAGATGTGAAATTCATGAGGAGCATTAAACGGTCTGAAAAATTGGAGGAGCATGAAGTGGTGTTGAAAAACATGAAGAGACTGAAAAGGTGTGAAAAACATGAAGAGCTTCAAAAGGTGTGAAAATTATGAGGAGCAGGAAACAGTCTGAAAAATAGGAGGAGCATAAAGCGATGTTGAAAAACATGAAGAGCTTGAGAAGGTGTGAAAAATATGAAGAGCTTCAGAAGGTGTCAAACTAATGAGGATCATGAAACAGTCTGAAAAATACGAGGAGAATGATGCGGTGTTGTAAAACATGAAGAACCTGAAAAGGTGTGAAAAATATGAATAGCTTCAAAAGGTGTCAAAAATATGAGGAGCATGAAACGGTCTGAAAAATGGGAGGAACATGAAACGGTGTTGAATAACATGAAGAGCCTGAAAAGTTGTGAAAAATATGAAGAGCTTCAGAGGGTGTGAAATAGATGAGGAGAATGAAACGGTCTATAAAATAGGATTAGCTTGAAGCGGTGTTCAAAAACATGAAGAGCCTGGAAAGGTGTGAAAAATATGAAGAGCTTCAAAAGATGTGAAAAATATGAGGAGCATGAAAAGGTCTGAAAAATTGGAGGAGCATGAAGCGGTGTTGAAAAACATGAAGAGCCTGAAAACGTGAGAAAAATATGAAGAGCTTAAAAATGTGAAAAATAGGAAAAGCTTCAAAAGGTGTCAAAAATATGAGGAGCTTGAAACGGTATGAAAAAAAGGAGGAGCATGAAGCGGTCTGAAAAATAAGAGGAGCATGAAGCGGTGTTGAAAAACATGAAGAGCCTGAAAAGGTGTGAAAAGTATGAAGAGCTTCAAATGGTGTGAAAAATATGACGAGCATGAAACGGTCTGTAAATTAGGAAGAGCATGAAGCGGTGTTCAAATGCATGGAGAACCTGAAAAGGTGTGAAAAATATGAAGAGCTTCAAAAAGTGTCAAAAATGTGAGGAGCATGAAACAGTCTGAAAAATAGGAAGAACATGAAGTGGTGTTGAAAAACATGAAGAGCTTGAAAAGGTGTGAAAAATATGAAGAGCTTAAAAAGGTGTGAAATACATGAGGAACATGAAACGGTCTGAAAAATAGGAGGAGCATGAAGCGGTGTTGAAAAACATGAAGAGCCTGAAAAGGTGTGAAAAATATGAACAGCTTCAAAAATATGAAAAATATGAAGAGCTTCAAAAGTTGTGAAAAATATGAAGAACTTCAAAACGTGTCAAAAATGAGATGAGCATGAAACGGTCTGAAAAATATGAGGAGCATGAAGCGGTGTTGAAAATCATGAAGAGTCTGAAAACGTGTGAAAATATGAAGAGCTTCAAAAATATGAAAAATATGAAGAGCTTCAAAAGTAGTGAAAAATATGAAGAGCTTCAAAAGGGGTCAAAATGAGATGAGCATGAAACGGTCTGAAAAATAGGAGGAGCATGAAGTGGTGCTGAAAAAAATGAAAAGCATGAAAAGGTGTGAAATATATGAAGAGCTTCAAAAGCTGTCCAAAATATGAGGAGAATGAAACGGTTTCCAAAATTGGAGGAGCATGAAATGGTGTTCAAAATCATGAAGAGCCTGAAAAGGTGTGAAAAATATGAAGAGCTTCAAAAGGTGTGAAATACATGAGGAGGATTAAACGTTCTGAAAAATAGGAGGGGCATGAAGCGGTGTTGAGAAAATTGAAGAGCCTGAAAACGTGTGAAAAATATGAAGAACTTCAAAAGGTGTGAAAAATATGACGAGCTTCAAAATGTGTCAAAAATATGAAAAGCATGAAACGGTCTGAAATATAGGAGGATCATGAAGCAGTGTTCACAAACATGAAGAGCCTGAAAAGATTTGAAAGATATGAAGAGCTTCAAAAGGTGTCATAAATATGAGGAGCATGAAACGGTCTGAAAAATAGGAGGAGCATGAAACAGTGATCAAAAACATGAAGAGCCTGAAAAGGTGTGAAAAATATGAAGAGCTTCAAAAGGTGTGAAATACATGAGGAGCATGAAACGGTCTGAAAAATATGAGATGCATGAAGTTCTGTGGAAAAACATGAAGAGACTGAAAAGGTGTGAAAAATATGAAGAGCTTCAAAAGGTGTGAAATATATGAGGAGCTTGAAACTCTCTGAAAAATAGGAGGAGAATGAAGTGGTGTTCAAAAACATGAAGAGCGTGAAAAGGTGTGAAAAATACGAAGAGCTTTAAAGGTGTGAAAAATATGACGAGCATGATACGGTCAGAAAAATAGGAGGAGGATGAAGCGGTGTTGCAAAACAGGAAGAGCCTGAAAAGGTGTGAATAATATGAACAGCTTCAAAAGGTGTCAAAAATATGAGGACCATGAACGGTCTGAAAAATAAGAGGAGCATTAAACGGCCTGAAAAATAGGAGGAGCATGAAATGGTGTTGAAAAACATGAAGAGCCTGAAAAGGTGTGAAAAATATGAAGAGCTTCAAAAGGTGTTAAAAATATGAGGACCATGAAACGGTTTGAAAAATAGGAGGAGCATGAAAAGGTCTGAAAAATAGGAGGAGCATGAAACGGTCTGAAAAATAGGAGGAGCATGAAACGGTGTTCAAAAACATGAAGAGCCTGAAAATGTGTGAAAAATATGAAGAGCTTCAAAAGGTGTCAAAAATATGAGGAGCATGAAACGGTCTGAAAAATAGGAGGAGCATGAAGCGGTGTTGAAAAACATTAAGAGCCTGAAAACGTGAGAAAAATATGAAGAGCTTAAAAATGTGAAAAATAGGAAAAGCTTCAAAAGGTGTCAAAAATATGAGGAGCTTGAAACGGTATGAAAAAAAGGAGGAGCATGAAGCGGTCTGAAAAATAAGAGGAGCATGAAGCGGTGTTGAAAAACATGAAGAGCCTGAAAAGGTGTGAAAAATATGAAGAGCTTCAAATGGTGTGAAAAATATGACGAGCATGAAACGGTCTGTAAAATAGGAGGAGCATGAAGCGGTGTTCAAAAGCATGGAGAACCTGAAAAGGTGTGAAAAATATGAAGAGCTTCAAAAAGTGTCAAAAATGTGAGGAGCATGAAACAGTCTGAAAAATAGGAAGAACATGAAGTGGTGTTGAAAAACATGAAGAGCCTGAAAAGGTGTGAAAAATATGAAGAGCTTAAAAAGGTTTGAAATACATGAGGAACATGAAGCGGTCTGAAAAATAGGAGGAGCATGAAGCTCTGTTCAAAAACATGAAGAGCCTGAAAAGGTGTGAAAAATATGAAGAGCTTAAACAGGTGTCAAAAATAAGAGGAGCATGAAACGGTCTGAAAAATAGGAAGAGCATGAAGCTGGGCTCAAACACATGAAGAGCCTGAAAAGCTGTGAAAAATATGAAGAGCTTCAAAAGGTGTCAAAAATAAGAGGAGCATGAAACGGTCTGAAAAATAGGAGGAGCATGAAGCGGTGTTGAAAAACATGAAGAGCCTGAAAAGGTGTGAAAAATATGAAGAGCTTCAAAAGGTGTAAAAAATATGAGGAGCAAGAAATGGTCAGAAAAATAGGAGGAACATGAAACGGTCTGAAAAATAGGAGGAGCATGAAGTGGTGTTGAAAAACATGAAGAGGCTGAAAAAGTGGAAAAATATGAATAGCTTCAAAAGGTCTCAAAAATATGAGGAGCATGAAATTGTCTGTAAAATAGGGGGATAATGAAGCGGTGTTGAAAATCATGAAGAGCCTGAAAAGTTGTGAAAAATATGAAGAGCTTCAAAAGGTTTGAAAAATAGGAGGAGCATGAAGTGGTGCTCAAAAACATGAAGAGCCTGAAAAGGTGTGAAAAATAAGAAGAGCTTCAAAAGGTGTGAAAAATATGAGGAGCATGAAATGGTCTGAAAAATAGGAGGAGCATGAAACGGTGTTCAAAACATGAAGAGACTGAAAAGTTGTGAAAAATATGAAGAGCTTCAAAAGGTGTCAAAAATATGAGGAGCATGAAACTGTCTGAAATATAGGAGGCGCATGAAACGGTGTTGAAAAACATGAAGAGCCTGAAGAAGTGTGAAAAATATGAAGAGCTTCAAAACATGTCAAAAATATGAGGAGCATGAAACGGTCTGAAAAATAGGAGGAGCAAGAAGCAGTGTTGAAAAACATGAAGTGCCTGAAAAGGTGTCAAAAATATGAAGAGATTCAAAAGGTGTGAAAAATATGAGGAGCTTGAAACGGTCTGAAAAATAGGAGAAGCATGAAACGATGTTGAAAAACATGAAGTGCCTGAAAAGGTGTCAAAAATATGAAGAGCTTCAAAAGGTGTGAAAAATATGAGGAGCTTGAAACGGTCTGAAAAATAGGAGGGGCATGAAACGGTGTTCAAAAACATGAAGAAACTGAAAAGGTGTGAAAAATATGAAGAGCTTCAAAAGGTGTGAAATACATGAGGAGCATGAAACGGTCTGAAAAATATGAGATGCATGAAGTTCTGTGGAAAAACATGAAGAGACTGAAAAGGTGTGAAAAATATGAAGAGCTTCAAAAGGTGTGAAATATATGAGGAGCTTGAAACTCTCTGAAAAATAGGAGGAGAATGAAGTGGTGTTCAAAAACATGAAGAGCGTGAAAAGGTGTGAAAAATACGAAGAGCTTTAAAGGTGTGAAAAATATGACGAGCATGATACGGTCAGAAAAATAGGAGGAGGATGAAGCGGTGTTGCAAAACAGGAAGAGCCTGAAAAGGTGTGAATAATATGAACAGCTTCAAAAGGTGTCAAAAATATGAGGACCATGAACGGTCTGAAAAATAAGAGGAGCATTAAACGGTCTGAAAAATAGGAGGAGCATGAAATGGTGTTGAAAAACATGAAGAGCCTGAAAAGGTGTGAAAAATATGAAGAGCTTCAAAAGGTGTTAAAAATATGAGGACCATGAAACGGTTTGAAAAATAGGAGGAGCATGAAAAGGTCTGAAAAATAGGAGGAGCATGAAACGGTCTGAAAAATAGGAGGAGCATGAAACGGTGTTCAAAAACATGAAGAGCCTGAAAATGTGTGAAAAATATGAAGAGCTTCAAAAGGTGTCAAAAATATGAGGAGCATGAAACGGTCTGAAAAATAGGAGGAGCATGAAGCGGTGTTGAAAAACATTAAGAGCCTGAAAACGTGAGAAAAATATGAAGAGCTTAAAAATGTGAAAAATAGGAAAAGCTTCAAAAGGTGTCAAACATATGAGGAGCTTGAAACGGTATGAAAAAAAGGAGGAGCATGAAGCGGTCTGAAAAATAAGAGGAGCATGAAGCGGTGTTGAAAAACATGAAGAGCCTGAAAAGGTGTGAAAAATATGAAGAGCTTCAAATGGTGTGAAAAATATGACGAACATGAAACGGTCTGTAAAATAGGAGGAGCATGAAGCGGTGTTCAAAAGCATGGAGAACCTGAAAAGGTGTGAAAAATATGAAGAGCTTCAAAAAGTGTCAAAAATGTGAGGAGCATGAAACAGTCTGAAAAATAGGAAGAACATGAAGTGGTGTTGAAAACATGAAGAGCCTGAAAAGGTGTGAAAAATATGAAGAGCTTAAAAAGGTTTGAAATACATGAGGAACATGAAGCGGTCTGAAAAATAGGAGGAGCATGAAGCTCTGTTCAAAAACATGAAGATCCTGAAAAGGTGTGAAAAATATGAAGAGCTTCAACAGGTGTCAAAAATAAGAGGAGCATGAAACGGTCTGAAAAATAGGAAGAGCATGAAGCTGGGCTCAAACACATGAAGAGCCTGAAAAGCTGTGAAAAATATGAAGAGCTTCAAAAGGTGTCAAAAATAAGAGGAGCATGAAACGGTCTGAAAAATAGGAGGAGCATGAAGCGGTGTTGAAAAACATGAAGAGCCTGAAAAGGTGTGAAAAATATGAAGAGCTTCAAAAGGTGTAAAAAATATGAGGAGCAAGAAATGGTCAGAAAAATAGGAGGAACATGAAACGGTCTGAAAAATAGGAGGAGCATGAAGTGGTGTTGAAAAACATGAAGAGGCTGAAAAAGTGGAAAAATATGAATAGCTTCAAAAGGTCTCAAAAATATGAGGAGCATGAAATTGTCTGTAAAATAGGGGGATAAAGAAGCGGTGTTGAAAATCATGAAGAGCCTGAAAAGTTGTGAAAAATATGAAGAGCTTCAAAAGGTTTGAAAAATAGGAGGAGCATGAAGTGGTGCTCAAAAACATGAAGAGCCTGAAAAGGTGTGAAAAATAAGAAGAGCTTCAAAAGGTGTGAAAAATATGAGGAGCATGAAATGGTCTGAAAAATAGGAGGAGCATGAAACGGTGTTCAAAACATGAAGAGACTGAAAAGATGTGAAAAATATGAAGAGCTTCAAAACATGTCAAAAATATGAGGAGTATGAAACGGTCTCAAAAATAGGAGGAACATGAAGCGGTGTTCAAACCCATGAAGAGCCTGAAATTGTGTGAAAAATAAGAAAACCTTCAAAATGTGTCAAAATTATGAGGAGCAGGAAACGGTCTCAAAAATAGGAGGAGCATGAAACGGTGATCAAAACCATGAAGAGCCTGAAAAGGTGTGAAAAATATGAAGAGATTCAAAACGTGTCAAAAATATGAGGAGCATGAAACGGTCTGAAAAATAGAATCAGCATGAAGCGGTGTTGAAAAACCTTAAGAGCCAGAAAACGTGTGAAAAATGTGAAGAGCTTCAAAAGGTGTGAAAAATATCAAGAGCTTCAAAAGGTGTCAAAAATTAGATGAGCATGAAACGGTGTGAAAAATAGGAGGAGCATGAAATGGTGTTGAAAAAAATGAAGAGCCTGAAAAGGTGTGAAAAATATGAAAAGCTTCAAAAGGTGTCAAATATATGAGGAGCATGAAACGGTCTGAAGAATAGGAGAAACATGAAGCGGTGTTGAAAAACATGAAGAGTCTGAAAACGTGTGAAAATATGAAGAGCTTCAAAAATATGAAAAATATGAAGAGCTTCAAAAGTTGTGAAAAATATGAAGAGCTTCAAAAGGTGTCAAAAATATGAGGAGCAAGAAACGGTCTGAAAAATAGGAGGAGCATGAAACGGTGTTGAAAAACATGAAGCATGAAAAGGTGTGAAAAATATGAAGGGGTTAAAAGGTTTCATAATTATGATGTGCATGAAATAGCCTGTAAAATATGAGGAGCATGAAACGGTCTGAAAAATAGGAGGAGCATGAAACGGTTTTGAAAAACATGAAGAGCCTGAAAAGGTGTGAAAAATATGAAGAGCTGCAAAAGTTGTAAAAAATATGAGGAGCATGAAACTGTCTGAAAAATAGGAGGAGCATGAAACGGTGTTCAAAAACATGAAGAGTCTGAAAAGGTGTGAAAAATATGAAGAGCTCAAAAGGTGTGAAAAATATGAGGAGCATGAAACACTCTGAATAAAAGGAGGAGGATGAAGCGGTGTTCTAAAACATGAAGAGCCTGAAAAGGTGTGAAAAATACGAAGAGCTTCAAAAATGTGTCAAAATTATGAGTAGCATAAAACGGTCTGAAAAATAGGAGGAGCATTACGCAGTGTTGAGAAACATGAAGAGACTGAAATGGTGTGAAAAATATTAAGAGCTTGAAAATGTGTGAAAATATGAGGAGCTTGGTACGGTCTGAAATATAGGAGGAGCATGAACTGGTTTTGAAAAACAGGAAGTGCCTGCAAAGGTCTGAAAAATATAAAGAGCTTCAAAAGGTGTCAAAAATAGGAGGAGCATGAAACGGTCTGAAAAATAGAAGGAGAATGAAATGTAGGTGAAAAACATGAAAATCATGATAAGGTGTGAAAAACATGAGGAGCTTCAAAGGGTGTCAAAAATATGAGGAGCATGATACAGTCTGAAAAATAAGAGGAGGATGAAGCGGTGTTGAGAAACATGAAAAGCCTGAAAAAGATGTGAAAAATATGAAGAGCTTCAAAATGTGTCAAATATATGAGGAGCAGGAAACGGTCTGAAAGAAAGGAGGAGCATGAAGCGGTGTTGAAAAACATGAAGAGCCTGAAAATGTGTGAAAAATATGAAGAGCTTTAAAAGGTGTGAAAAATATGAGGAGCATGATATGGTCTGAAATATAGGAGGAGCATGAAACTGTGTTCAAAAACATGAAGAGCCTGAAAAGTTGTGAAAAATATGAAGACCTTCAAAAGGTGTCAAAAATATGAGGAGCATGAAACGTTCAGAAAAACAGGAGGAACATGAAGTGATGTTGAAAAACATGAAGAGCCTGAAAATGTGTGAAAAATATGAAGAGCTTCAAAAGGTGTCAAAAAATTGAGGAGCATGATACAATCTGAAATATAGGAGGAGCATGAAGCAGTGTTGAAAAACATGGAGAGCCTGAAAAGGTTGAAAAATATGAAGAGCTTCAAAAGGTGTCAAAATTAGGAGTAGCATGAAACGGTGTTGAAAAACAAGAAGAGCCTGAAAGGTGTGAAAAATATGACGAGTTTCAAAAGGTGTCAAAAATATGAGGAGCATGAAACGGTCTGAAAAATAGGAGAAGAATGAAAACGTGTTCAAAAACATGAAGCCTGAAATGGTGTGAAAAATATGAAGAGCTTTAAAAGGTGTGAAAAATAGGGGGAACATGAAAAGGACTGAAAAATAGGAGGAGGATGATTTGGTGTTGAGAAACATGAAGAGCCCGAAAACGTGTGAAATATATGAAGAGCTCCAAAAGCTGTCAAAAATATGAGGAGCATGAAACGGTCTGAAAAATAGGAGGAGCATGAAGTGGTGTTCAAAAACATGAAGCCTGAAATGGTGTGAAAAATATGAAGAGCTTCAAAAGGTGTGAAAAATAGGGGGAACATGAAACGGATTGAAAAATAGGAGGAGGATAATTTGCTGTTGACAAACAGGAAGAGCCTGAAAAGGTGTGAAATATATGAAGACCTCCAATAGCTGTCAAAAATATGAGGAGCATAAAACGGTCTGAAAAGTAGGAGGAGCATGAAGCGGTGTTCAAAAACATGAAGCCTGAAAAGGTGTGAAATATATGAAGAGTTCCAAAAGCTGTCAAAAATATGAGGAGCATGAAATGGTCTGAAAAATAGGAGAAGCAAGAAATGGTGTTGAAAAACATGAAGAGCCTGAAAAGGTGTGAAAAATATGAAGAGCTTCAAAACGTGTCAAAAGTATGAGGATCATGAAACGGTGTTGAAAAACATTAAGAGCATGAAAAGGTGTGAAAAATATGAAGAGCTTCAAAAGGTGTCAAAAATATGAGGAGCATGAAACAGTCTGAAAAATAGCAGGAGCATGAAACGGTGTTGAAAAACATTAAGAGCATGAAAACGTTTGAAAAATATGAAGAGCTTCAAAAGGTGTCATAAATATGAGGAGCATGATATGGTCTGAAAAATAGGAGGAGCATGAAGCGGTGTTGTAAAACATGAAGAGCCTGAAAAGGTGTGAGAAATATGAAGAGCTTCAAAATGTTTCAAAAATATGAGGAGCATGAAACGTTCTGAAAAATAGGAGGAGCATGAAACGGTGTTCAAAAAACATGAAGAGCCTGAAAATTTGTGAAAAATATGAAGAGCTTCAAAACGTGTCAAAAATATGAGGAGCATGAAACGGTCTGAAAAATAGAAGGAGCATGAAGCGGTGTTGAAAAACATGAAGAGCCTGAAAACGTGTGAAAAATATGAAGAGCTTCAAAAGGAGTGAAAAATGAGAGAAGCATGACAAGGTCTGAAATATATTAGAAGCATGAAGTGGTGTTGAAAATCATGAAAAGCCTGAAAACGTGTGAAAACTATGAATAGTTTCAAAAGGTGTGAAAAATATGAAGAGCTTCAAAAGGTGTCAAAAATGACATGAGAATGAAACGGTCTGAAAAATAGGAGGAGCATGAAGTGGTGTTGAAAAACTTGAAGAGCCGGCAATGGTGTGAAAAATATGAAGAGCTCCAAAAGGTGTCAAAAATATGAGGAGCATGAAACGATCTGAAAAACAGGAGGAGCATAAAACGGTGTTCAATAAGGTGAAGAGCATGAAAAGGTGTGAAAAATATGAAGAGTTTCAAAAGGTGTCAAAAATATGAGGAGCAAGAAACGGTCTGAAAAATAGGAGGAGCATGAAACGGTGTTGAAAAACATGAAGAGAATGAAAAGGTGTGAAAAATATGAAGGGGTTAAAAGGTTTCATAATTATGATGTGCATGAAATAGCCTGTAAAATATGAGGAGCATGAAACGGTCTGAAAAATAGGAGGAGCATGAAACGGTTTTGAAAAACATGAAGAGCCTGAAAATGTGTGAAAAATATGAAGAGCTTCAAAAGGTGTCAAAAAATTGAGGAGCATGATACAATCTGAAAAATAGGAGGAGCATGAAGCAGTGTTGAAAAACATGGAGAGCCTGAAAAGGTTGAAAAATATGAAGAGCTTCAAAAGGTGTCAAAATTAGGAGTAGCATGAAACGGTGTTGAAAAACAAGAAGAGCCTGAAAGGTGTGAAAAATATGACGAGTTTCAAAAGGTGTCAAAAATATGAGGAGCATGAAACGGTCTGAAAAATAGGAGAAGAATGAAAACGTGTTCAAAAACATGAAGCCTGAAATGGTGTGAAAAATATGAAGAGCTTTAAAAGGTGTGAAAAATAGGGGGAACATGAAAAGGACTGAAAAATAGGAGGAGGATGATTTGGTGTTGACAAATATGAAGAGCCCGAAAACGTGTGAAATATATGAAGAGCTCCAAAAGCTGTCAAAAATATGAGGAGCATGAAACGGTCTGAAAAATAGGAGGAGCATGAAGTGGTGTTCAAAAACATGAAGCCTGAAATGGTGTGAAAAATATGAAGAGATTCAAAAGGTGTGAAAAATAGGGGGAACATGAAACGGATTGAAAAATAGGAGGAGGATAATTTGCTGTTGACAAACAGGAAGAGCCTGAAAAGGTGTGAAATATATGAAGAGCACCAAAAGCTGTCAAAAATATGAGGAGCATGAAACGGTCTGAAAAATAGGAGGAGCATGAAGCGGTGTTCAAAAACATGAAGCCTGAAATGGTGTGAAATATATGAAGAGCTCCAAAAGCTGTCAAAAATATGAGGAGCATGAAATGGTCTGAAAAATAGGAGAAGCAAGAAATGGTGTTGAAAAACATGAAGAGCCTGAAAAGGTGTGAAAAATATGAAGAGCTTCAAAACGTGTCAAAAGTATGAGGATCATGAAACGGTGTTGAAAAACATTAAGAGCATGAAAAGGTGTGAAAAATATGAAGAGCTTCAAAAGGTGTCAAAAATGTGAGGAGCATGAAACAGTCTGAAAATTAGCAGGAGCATGAAACGGTGTTGAAAAACATTAAGAGAATGAAAACGTTTGAAAAATATGAAGAGCTTCAAAAGGTGTCATAAATATGAGGAGCAAGATATGGTCTGAAAAATAGGAGGAGCATGAAGCGGTGTTGTAAAACATGAAGAGCCTGAAAAGGTGTGAGAAATATGAAGAGCTTCAAAATGTTTCAAAAATATGAGGAGCATGAAACGTTCTGAAAAATAGGAGGAGCATGAAACGGTGTTCAAAAAACATGAAGAGCATGAAAAGTTGTGAAAAATATGAAGAGCTTCAAAACGTGTCAAAAATATGAGGAGCATGAAACGGTCTGAAAAATAGAAGGAGCATGAAGCGGTGTTGAAAAACATGAAGAGCCTGAAAACGTGTGAAAAATATGAAGAGCTTCAAAAGGTGTGAAAAATGAGAGAAGCATGACAAGGTCTGAAATATATTAGAAGCATGAAGTGGTGTTGAAAATCATGAAAAGCCTGAAAACGTGTGAAAACTATGAATAGTTTCAAAAGGTGTGAAAAATATGAAGAGCTTCAAAAGGTGTCAAAAATGACATGAGAATGAAACGGTCTGAAAAATAGGAGGAGCATGAAGTGGTGTTGAAAAACTTGAAGAGCCGGCAATGGTGTGAAAAATATGAAGAGCTGCAAAATGTGTCAAAAATATGAGGAGCAAGAAACGGTCTGAAAAATAGGAGGAGCATGAAACGGTGTTGAAAAACATGAAGAGCATGAAAAGGTGTGAAAAATATGTAGGGGTTAAAAGCTTTCGTAATTATGATGTGCATGAAATAGCCTGTAAAATATGAGGAGCATGAAACGGTCTGAAAAATAGGAGGAGCATGAAACGGTTTTGAAAAACATGAAGAGCCTGAAAAGGTGTGAAAAATATGAAGAGCTGCAAAAGTTGTAAAAAATATGAGGAGCATGAAACTGTCTGAAAAATAGGAGGAGCATGAAACGGTGTTCAAAAACATGAAGAGTCTGAAAAGATGTGAAAAATATGAAGAGCTTCAAAAGTTGTGAAAAATATGAGGAGCATGAAACACTCTGAAAAATAGGAGGAGGATGAAGCGGTTTCAAAAATATTAAGAGCCTGAAAGTTGTGAAAAATAGGAAGAGCTACAAAAGGTTTCAAAAATATGAGGAGCTTGAATCGGTCTGAAAAATAGGAGGAGCATGAAACGGTGTTGAAAAATATGAAGAACCTGACCAGGTGTGAAAAATATGAAGAGCTTCAAAAGGTGTGAAAACTATGAGGAGCATGAAACGGTCTGAATAAAAGGAGGAGGATGAAGCGGTGTTCTAAAACATGAAGAGCCTGAAAAGGTGTGAAAAATACGAAGAGCTTCAAAAATGTGTCAAAATTATAAGTAGCATAAAACGGTCTGAAAAATAGGAGGAGCATTAAGCAGTGTTGAGAAACATGAAGAGACTGAAATGGTGTGAAAAATATTAAGAGCTTGAAAATGTGTGAAAATATGAGGAGCTTGGTACGGTCTGAAATATAGGAGGAGCATGAACTGGTGTTGAAAAACAGGAAGTGCCTGCAAAGGTCTGAAAAATATAAAGAGCTTCAAAAGGTGTCAAAAATAGGAGAAGCATGAAACGGTCTGAAAAATAGAAGGAGAATGAAATGTAGTTGAAAAACATGAAAATCATGAAAAGGTGTGAAAAACATGAGGAGCTTCAAAGGGTGTCAAAAATATGAGGAGCATGATACAGTCTGAAAAATAAGAGGAGGATGAAGCGGTGTTGAGAAACATGAAAAGCCTGAGAAAGGTGTGAAAAATATGAAGAGCTCCAAATTTGTCAAATATATGAGGAGCAGGAAATGGTCTGAAAGAAAGGAGGAGCATGAAGCGGTGTTGAAAAACATGAAGAGCCTGAAAATGTGTGAAAAATATGAAGAGCTTTAAAAGGTGTGAAAAATATGAGGAGCATGATATGGTCTGAAATATAGGAGGAGCATGAAACTGTGTTCAAAAACATGAAGAGCCTGAAAAGTTGTGAAAAATATGAAGACCTTCAAAAGGTGTCAAAAATATGAGGAGCATGAAACGTTCAGAAAAACAGGAGGAACATGAAGTGATGTTGAAAAATATGAAGAGCCTGAAAATGTGTGAAAAATATGAAGAGCTTCAAAAGGTGTCAAAAAATTGAGGAGCATGATACAATCTGAAAAATAGGAGGAGCATGAAGCAGTGTTGAAAAACATGGAGAGCCTGAAAAGGTTGAAAAATATGAAGAGCTTCAAAAGGTGTCAAAATTAGGAGTAGCATGAAACGGTGTTGAAAAACAAGAAGAGCCTGAAAGGTGTGAAAAATATGACGAGTTTCAAAAGGTGTCAAAAATATGAGGAGCATGAAACGGTCTGAAAAATAGGAGAAGAATGAAAACGTGTTCAAAAACATGAAGCCTGAAATGGTGTGAAAAATATGAAGAGCTTTAAAAGGTGTGAAAAATAGGGGGAACATGAAAAGGACTGAAAAATAGGAGGAGGATGATTTGGTGTTGACAAACATGAAGAGCCCGAAAACGTGTGAAATATATGAAGAGCTCCAAAAGCTGTCAAAAATATGAGGAGCATGAAACGGTCTGAAAAATAGGAGGAGCATGAAGTGGTGTTCAAAAACATGAAGCCTGAAATGGTGTGAAAAATATGAAGAGCTTCAAAAGGTGTGAAAAATAGGGGGAACATGAAACGGATTGAAAAATAGGAGGAGGATAATTTGCTGTTGACAAACAGGAAGAGACTGAAAAGGTGTGAAATATATGAAGAGCTCCAAAAGCTGTCAAAAATATGAGGAGAATGAAACGGTCTGAAAAATAGGAGGAGCATGAAGCGGTGTTCAAAAACATGAAGCCTGAAATGGTGTGAAATATATGAAGAGCTTCAAAAGGTGTGAAAAATATGAGGAGCATGAAATGGTCTGAAAAACAGGAGAAGCAAGAAATGGTGTTGAAAAACATGAAGAGACTGAAAAGGTGTGAAAAATATGAAGAGCTTCAAAACGTGTCAAAAGTATGAGGATCATGAAACGGTGTTGAAAAACATTAAGAGCATGAAAAGGTGTGAAAAATATGAAGAGCTTCAAAAGGTGTCAAAAATATGAGGAGTATGAAACAGTCTGAAAATTAGCAGGAGCATGAAACGGTGTTGAAAAACATTAAGAGCATGAAAACGTTTGAAAAATATGAAGAGCTTCAAAAGGTGTCATAAATATGAGGAGCATGATATGGTCTGAAAAATAGGAGGAGCATGAAGCGGTGTTGTAAATCATGAAGAGCCTGAAAAGGTGTGAGAAATATGAAGAGCTTCAAAATGTTTCAAAAATATGAGGAGCAAGAAACGTTCTCAAAAATAGGAGGAGCATGAAACGGTGTTGAAAAACATGAAAAACCTGATAAGCTTTCAAATATATGAAGAGCTTCATAAGGTGTGAAAAATATGAAGAGCATGAAACGGTCTGAAAATAGGAGGAGCATGAAGCGGTGTTGAAAAACATGAAGAGCCTCAAAAGATGTGAAAAATATGAAAAGCTTTAAAATGTTTAAAAAATATGTGGAGCATGAAACTGTCTGAAAAGTAGAAGGAGCATGAAACGGTGTTGAAAAATAAGAGGAGCATGAAACGGTCTGAAAAATAGGAGGAGCATGAAACGGTGTTGAAAAACATGAAGAGACTGAAAATGTGGAAAAATATGAAGAGCTTCAAAAGGTGTGAAAAATATGAAGATCTTCAAACGAGGTCAAAAACATAAGGAGCAAGAAACGGTCTGAAAAATAGGAGGAGCATGAAACGGTGTTGAAAACATGAAGAGCCTTAAAAGGTGTGAAAAATATGAAGAGCTTCAAAAGGTGTCAAAAATATGAAGAGCATGGAACGGTCTGAAAGAGAGGAGGAGGATTAATTGGTGTTGAAAAGCATGAAGAGCCAGAAAAGGTGTGAAAAATATGAAGAGCTTCAAAAGGTGTCAAAAATATGCGGAGCATGAAATCTTCTGAAAAATAGGAGGAGAATGAAGCGGTGTTGAAAAACATGAAGAGCCTGAAAAGGTGTGAAAAATATGAAGAGCTTCAACAGGTGTCAAATATATGAAGAGCATAAAACAGTCTGAAAAATAGGAGGAACATGAAGTGGTGTTGAAAACATGAAGAGCCTTAAAATGTGTGAAAAATATGAAGAGCTTCAAATGGTGTGAAAATATGAGGAGCATGAAACGGTCTGAAAAATAAGAGGAGCATGAAACGGTGTTCAAAAACATGAAGAGCCTGAAAATGTGTGAAAAATATGAAGAGCTTCAAAAGGTGTCAAAAATATGAGGAGCATGAAACGCTCTGAAAAATAGAAGGAGCATGAAGAGTGTTGAAAAACATGAAGACCTTAAAAGTTGTGAAAAATATGAGCAGCTTGAAAAGGTGTGAAAAATATGAAGAGCTTCAAAAGGTGTCAAAAATATGAGGAGCATGAAACGCTCTGAAAAATAGAAGGAGCATGAAGTTTTGTTGAAAAACATGAAGACCTTAAAAGTTGTGAAAAATATGAGCAGCTTGAAAAGGTGTGAAAAATATGAAGAGCTTCAAAAGGTGTCAAAAATATGAGGAGCATGAAACGTTCTGAAAAAAAGGAGGATCATGAAACAGTGTTGAAAACATGAAGAGCCTGAAAAGGTGTGAAAAATATGAAGAGCTTCAAAAAGTGTTAAAAATATGAGGAGCCTGAAACGGTCTGAAAAATAAGAGGAGGATGAAACGGTGTTCAAAAACATGAAAATCCTGAAAAGGTGTGAAAAATATGAAGAGCTTCAAAAGGTGTCCAAAATATGAGAAGCTAGAAAGGGTCTGAAAAATATGAGGAGCATGAAACGGTGTTGAAACCATGAAGAGCATGAAAAGGTGTGAAAAATATGAAGAGCTTTCTACGGTGTCAAAAGTATGAGGAGCATAAAACGGTCTGAAAAATAGGAGGAGCATGAAGCGGTGTTGAAAAACATGAAGAGCCTGAAAACGTGTGAAAAATATGAAGAGCTTCAAAAGGTGTCAAAAATATGAGGAGCATGACACGGTCTGAAAAAAAAGGATGAGCATGAAGAGGTGTTGAAAACATGAAGAGCCTGAAATGGTGTGAAAAATATGATGAGCTTCAAAAACTGTCAAAAATATGAAGAGCTTCAAAAGGTGTCAAAAATATGAGGAGCATGAAATTTTCTGAAAAATAAAGGAGCATGAAACGGTGTTCAAAAACATGAAGAGCCTGAAAACGTGTGAAAAATATGAAGAGCTTCAAAAGGTGTCAAAAATATGAGGAGCATGAAGGAGTCTGAAAAATAGGAGGAGAGTGAAGCGCTGTTAAAAACATGGAGAGCCTGAAAAGGTGTGAAAAATATGAAGAGCTTCAAAACGTGTCAAAAATATGAGGAGCATGAAACCATCTGATAAATAGGGGGAGCATGAAACCGTGTTGAAAAACCTGAAGAACATGAAAACGTGTGGAAAATATGAAGAGCTTCAAATGGTGTGAAAATATGAGGAGCATGAAACGGTCTGAAAAATAAGAGGAGCATGAAACGTTGTTGAAAAACATGAAGAGCCTGAAAAATTCTGAAAAATATGAAGAGCTTCAAGAGGTGTCAAAATTATGAGGAGCATGAAATGTTCTGAAAAATAGGAGGAGCATGAAACGGTGTTCAAAAACATGAAGAGGCTGAAAAGGTGTCAAAAACATGAAGAGCTTCAAAAGGTATCCAAAATATGAGGAGCAAGAAACGGTCTGAAAAATAGGAGGAGCTTGAAATGGTGTTGAAAACATTAAGAGCATGAAAAGGTGTGAAAAATAGGAAGAGCTTCAAAAGGTGTCAAAAAAAGGAGGAGCATGAAACGGTCTGAATAATAGGAGGAGCATGAAGTGGTGTTGAAAACATGAAGAGCCTGAAAAGGTGTGAAAAATATGAAGAGGTTCAAAAGGTGTCAAAAAAAGGAGGAGCATGAAACGGTCTGAAAAATAGGAGGAGCATGAAACGGTGATCAAAAACGTGAAGAGCCTGAAAAGGTGTGAAATATATCAAGAGCTTCAAAAGGTGTCATAAATATGAGGAGCATGAAACGGTCTGAAAAAGAGGAGGAGCATGAAACTGTGTTCAAAAACATGAAGAGCCTGAAAACGTGTGAAAAATATGAAGAGCTTCAAAAGGTGTCAAACATATGAAGAGCTTCAAATGGTGTCAAAAATATGAGGAGCATGAAACGGTCTGAAAAATAGGAGGAGCATGAAACTGTGTTCAAAAACATGAAGAGCCTGAAAAGCTGTGAAACATATGAAGAGCTTCAGAAGGTGTCAAATATACTAGGAGCCTGATTTGGTCTGAGAAATAGGAGGAGCATGAAACGGTGTTGAAAAATATGAAGAGCTTGAAAACGTGTGAAAATTATGAAGAGCTTCAAAAGGTGTCAAAAATATGAGGAGCATGGAACGGTCTGAAAAATAGGAGGAGAATGAAGCAGGGTTTAAAAACATAAAGAGCCTGGAAAGGTGTGAAAAATAGGAAGAGCTTCAAAACGTGTCAAAATTATTAGGAGCATGAAACGGTCTGAAAAATAGGAGCAGCATGAAGCGGTGGTCAAAAATATTAAGAGCCTGAAAAGGTGTGAAAAATATGAAGAGCTTCAAAAGGTGTGAAAAATATGAGGAGCATGAAAAAGTCTGAAAAATAGGAGGAGAGTGAAGCGGTGGTTAAAAACATGGAGAGCCTGAAAAGGTGTGAAAAATATGAAGAGCTTCAAAACGTGTCAAAAATACGAGGAGCATGAAGCGGTGGTCAAAAACATGAAGAGCCTGAAAAGGTGTGAAAAATATGAAGAGCTTCAAAAGGTGTCAAAAATATGTGGAGCATGAAAGTTTCTGAAAATGAGTAGCATGAAACGGTGTTAAAAAACATAAAGAGCCTGGAAAGGTGTGAAAAATATGAACAGCTTCAAAAGGTGTAAAAATGAGATGAGCATGAAACGGTCTGAAAAATAGGAGGAGCATGAAACTGTCTCAAAAGTAGGAGGAGCATTAAACGGTCTTTAAAATAGGAGGACCATGAAACGGTGTTGAAAAACCTGAAGAGCCTGAAAAGGTGTGAAAAATATGAAGAGCTTCAAAAGGTGTAAAAATGAGATGAGAATGAAATGGTCTGAAAAATAGGAGGAGCATGAAACGGTCTCAAAAGTAGGAGGAGCATTAAACGGTCTTTAAAATAGGAGGACCATGAAACGGTGTTGAAAAACATGAAGAGCCTGAAAAGGTGTGAAATATATGAAGAGCTTCAAAAGGTGTAAAAAATAAGATGAGGATGAAACGGTCTGAAAAATAGGAGGAGCATGAAACGGTCTCACAAGTAGGAGGAGCATTAAACGGTCTTTAAAATGGGAGGACCATGAAACGGTGTTGAAAAACATGAAGAGCCTGAAAAGTTGTGAAATATATGAAGAGCTTCAAAAGGTGTCAAAAATATGAGGAGAAAGAAACGGTCTGAAAAATATGAGGAGCATGAAACGTTGTTCAAAAACCTGAAGAACCTGAAAAGGTGTGAAAAATATGAAGAGCTTCAAAAGCTGTCAAATATATGAGGAGCATGAAAGTTTCTGAAAATGAGTAGCATGAACCGGTGTTCAAAAACATAAAGAGCCTGGAAAGGTGTGAAAAATATGAAGAGCCTCAAAACGTGTCAAAAATATGAGGATCATGAAACGGTTTGAAAAATAGGAGGAGCATGAAGCGGTTTTGAAAAACACGGAGAGCCAGAAAAGTTGTGAAAAATATGAAGAGATTCAAAAGGTGTCAAAAATATAAGGAGCAGGAAACGGTCTGAAAAATAGGAGGAGCATGAAGCGGTGTTCAAAAACATGAAGAGCCTGAAAAGGTGTGAAAAATATGAAGAGGTTCAAAAGGTGTCAAAAATATTAGGAGCATGAAACGGTCTCAAAAATAGGAGGAGCATGAAGCGCAGTTCAAAACATGAAGAGCCTGAAAAGGTTTGAAAAATATGAAGAGCGTCAAAAGCTGTCAAACATATGAGGAGCATGAAACGGTCTGAAAAATAGGAGGAGCATGAAGCAGTGTTGAAAATCATGAAGAGCCTTAAAAGGTGTGAAAAATATGAAGAGTTTCAAAAGGTGTGAAAAGTATGAAGAGCTTTAAAAGGTGTAAAAAATGAGATGAGCATGAAACGGTCTGAAAAATAGGAGGAGCATGAAATGGTCTCAAAAATAGGAGGAGCATGAAGCGGTGTTCAAAAACATGGAGAGCCTGAAAAGTTGTGAAAAGTATGAAGAGCCTCAAAAGGTGTCAAAAATATGAGGAGCATGAAATTGTTTGAAAAATAGGAGGAGCATGAAACAGTGTTCCAAAACATGAAGAGCCTGAAGAGGTGTGAAAAATATGAAGAGCCTCAAAAGGTGTCAAAAATATGAGGAGCATGACACGGTCTGAAAAAAAAGGATGAGCATGAAGAGGTGTTGAAAACATGAAGAGCCTGAAATGGTGTGAAAAATATGAAGAGCTTCAAAAACTGTCAAAAATATGAAGAGCTTCAAAAGGTGTCAAAAATATGAGGAGCATGAAATTTTCTGAAAAATAAAGGAGCATGAAACGGTGTTCAAAAACATGAAGAGCCTGAAAACGTGTGAAAAATATGAAGAGCTTCAAAAGGTGTCAAAAATATGAGGAGCATGAAGGAGTCTGAAAAATAGGAGGAGAGTGAAGCGCTGTTAAAAACATGGAGAGCCTGAAAAGGTGTGAAATATATGAAGAGCTTCAAAACGTGTCAAAAATATGAGGAGCATGAAACCATCTGATAAATAGGGGGAGCATGAAACGGTGTTTAAAAACCTGAAGAACATGAAAACGTGTGGAAAATATGAAGAGCTTCAAATGGTGTGAAAATATGAGGAGCATGAAACGGTCTGAAAAATAAGAGGAGCATGAAACGTTGTTGAAAAACATGAAGAGCCTGAAAAATTCTGAAAAATATGAAGAGCTTCAAGAGGTGTCAAAATTATGAGGAGCATGAAACGTTCTGAAAAATAGGAGGAGCATGAAACGGTGTTCAAAAACATGAAGAGGCTGAAAAGGTGTCAAAAACATGAAGAGCTTCAAAAGGTATCCAAAATATGAGGAGCAAGAAACGGTCTGAAAAATAGGAGGAGCTTGAAATGGTGTTGAAAACATTAAGAGCATGAAAAGGTGTGAAAAATAGGAAGAGCTTCAAAAGGTGTCAAAAAAAGGAGGAGCATGAAACGGTCTGAATAATAGGAGGAGCATGAAGTGGTGTTGAAAACATGAAGAGCCTGAAAAGGTGTGAAAAATATGAAGAGGTTCAAAAGGTGTCAAAAATATGAGGAGCATGAAACGGCCTGAAAAATAGCAGGAGCATGAAGCGGTGTTCCAAAACATGAATAGCCTTAAAAGGTGTGAAAAGTATGAAGAGCCTCAAAAGGTGTCAGAAATATGAGAAGCATGAAACGACTGAAAAATAGGAGGAGCATGAAGAGGTGTTGAAAAACATGAAGAATCTGAAAAGGTGTGAAATATATGAATAGCTTCAAAAGTTGTCAAATATATGAGGAGCATGAAACTGTCTGAAAAATAAGAGGAGCATGAAGCGCTGTTTAAAAACATGAAGAGCCTGAAAAGGTGTGAAAC
Source organism: Dama dama (assembly GCF_033118175.1). Classification (NCBI taxonomy): domain Eukaryota; kingdom Metazoa; phylum Chordata; class Mammalia; order Artiodactyla; family Cervidae; genus Dama; species Dama dama. Next base: position 9,453,305 of record NW_026870910.1, read on the forward strand.
TTATGAAGAGCTTCAAAAGGTCTCAAAAATATGAGGAGAACGAAACGTTCTGAAAAATAGGAGGAGCATGAAGCAGTGTTAAAAAACATGAAGAGCCTGAAAAGTATGAAAAATATAAAAAGGGTGTCAAAAATATGAGGAGCATGAAACGGTCTGAAAAATAGGAGGCTCATGAAACGGTGTTGAAAAACATGAATAGCCTGAAAACGTGTCAAAAATATGAAGAGCTTCAGGCTGGCAGGTAAAGCTGGGATGTCCTGGCCGGGGGCGCCGGTTGGAGACATGATTACTATGTGGGCCTTAGGATTTGAGCCAAAGAAAGAAGAAATTAAAAAGATGATAGCTGAAACTGACAAAGAAGGAATTGGCACCATTAATTTTGAAGAATTTTTTGCCATAATGAGTGTAAAAATGAGTGAACGGATGAAAAAGAAGAAATATTGAAGGCTTTCAAACTATTTGATGATGATGATACAGGAAGTATATCACTGAACAATATCAAGAGGGTTGCTAAAGAGCTAGGGGAAAATTATCAGATGATGAACTTCAGGAAATGCTTGATGAGGCTGATCATGATGGGGATGGAGAAATAAACAAGGAAGAATTTTTGAAAATGATGCAAAAGACCACTCTTTATTAACACTGTCTTTTGTGCCTTTTGGAAAGTTGTTAACAAGTTTGTATTTGCTATAAGTTCCATAATAGCTGAATATATTCATTTTCAGTGTTTAAGTTTATATACATAAACTGGTCTCTTGATGTCTAATCCATGTGAGAAGTTACATGTTGCTACCAATATGTTGTTAAATCTATAACATCAAGAAATAAAATGTAGTGACTTCCTTAAACTATGAATCTGAAGAACAGTATTAATTACAAGTGCTATTTTTAGAGCCCCAGGTTCTAAAACTTAGATTTTTTATTTAACTTATGGAAATTGGCCCCAAATCATAAGCCAGCCATCACTTTCCCTATTATTTTCCTTTTGTGCAACTCTAAAAATGAACATATGCTTTTTAACTGATTATTCAGATATGCAAAGTCTTAAATAAAACTGGCAGCAACAAAAGGTGAGAAAAATATGAAGAGCTTCAAAAGGTGTCAAAAAATGGGAAGCATGAAATGGTCTGAAAAATAGAAGGAGCATGAAGCGGCGTTGAAAAACATGAAGAGCTTGAAAAGGTGTGAAAAATATGAAGAGCTTCAAAACGTGTGAAAAATGAAAGGAGCAGGAAAAGGTCTGAAAAATAGGAGGAGCATGAAGTGGGGTTGAAAAACATGAAGAACCTGCAAAGGTGTGAAATATATGAAGAGCTTCAAAAGCTGTCAAAATTATGAGGAGCATGAAACGGTCTGAAAAAGAGGAGGAGAATGAAGCGGTGTTCAAAAACAAGAAGAGCCTGAAAAGGTGTGAAAAATATGAAGAGCTTCAAAAGGTGTCAAAATTATGAGGAGCATGAAACGTTCTGAAAAAGGAGGAGCATGAAACGGTGTTTAAAAACATGAAAAGCCTGAAAAGGTGTGAAAAACATGAAGAGCCTGAAAAGGTGTGATAATTATGAAGAGCTTCAAATGTTTGAATACATGAGAAGCAGGAAACGGTTTGAACAATAGGAGGAGCCTGAAGTGGTCTTCAAAAACATGAGGAGCCTGAAAAGTTGTGAAAAATATGAAGAGCTTCAAAAGGTGAGAAAAATATGAGTAGCATGAAACGGTCAGAAAAATATGAGGATCATGATGTGGTGTTGAAAAACATGAAGAGTCTGAAAACGTGTGAAAAATATGAAGAACTTCAAAAGGTGTGAAAAATATGAAGAGCTTCAAAAGGTGTCAAAAATATGAGGAGCATGAAACGTTCTGAAAAAGGAGGAGCATGAAACGGTGTTCAAAAACAAGAAGAACCTTAAAAGGTGTGAAAAATATGAAGAGCTTCAAAACGCGTCAAAAATATGAGGAGCATGAAACGGTCTAGAAAATAGGAGGAGCAAGAAACGGTGTTGAAAACCATGAAGAGCCTGAAAACGTGTCAAAAATATGAAGAGCTTCAAAACGTATGAAAAATATGAGCAGCATGAAACGGTCTGAAAAATAGGAGGAGCATGAAGCTGTGTTCAAAAACATGAAGAGTCTGAAAAGGTGTGAAAAATATGAAGAGCTTCAAAAGGTTTGAATACATGAGAAGCATGAAACGGTCTGAACAATAGGAGGAGCAAGAAGCGGTGTTAAAAAACATGAAGAGCCTGAAATTATGTGAAAAATATGAAGCGCTTCGAAAGGAGTCAAAAATATGAGTAGCACGAAACGGTCTGAAAAATAGGAGGAGCGTGAAACGGTGTTTAAAAACATGAAGAGCCTGAAAATGTATGAAAAATATGGAGAGCTCCAAAGGGTGTGAAATACATGAGGAGCATGAAACGGTCTGAAAAATAGGAGGAGCATGTAGCTGGGCTCAAAAACCTGAAGAGCCTGAAAAGGTGTGAAAAATATGAAGAGCTTCAAAAGCTGTCAAAAATATGAGGAGCATGAAACGGTCTGAAAATTAGGAGGAGCATGAAACGGTGTTCAAAAACATGAAGAGCCTGAAAACGTGTGAAAAACATGAAGAGCCTGAAAAGGTGTGAAAATTATGAAGAGCTTCAAAAGGTGTGAATACATAAGGAGCATGAAACGGTCTGAACAATAGGAGGAGCCTAAAGTGGTGTTCAAAAACATGAAGAGCCTGAAAAGGTGTGAAGTATATGAAGAGCTTCAAAAGGTGTGAAAAATATGAGTAGCGTGAAACGGTCTGAAAAATAGGAGGATCATGAAGTGGTGTTGAAAAACATGAAGAGCCTGAAAACGTTTGAAAAATATGAAGAACTTAAAAAGGTGTGAAAAATATGAAGAGCCTCAAAAGGTGTCAGAAATATGAGCAGCATGAAACCTTCTGAAAAAGGAGGAGAATGAAACGGTGTTCAAAAACATGACGAGCCTGGAAAGGTGTGAAAAATATGAAGAGCCTCAAAACCTGTCAAATATATGAGGAGCATGAAACGGTCTGAAAAATAGGAGGAGCATGAAGCAGTGTTGAAAAACATGAAGAGCCTGAATAGGTGTGAAAAAAATGAAGATCTTCAAAATGTGTAAAAAATATGAGTTGCATGAAACGGTCTGAAAAATAGGAGCAGCATGAAGCGGTGGTCAAAAATATTAAGAGCCTGAAAAGGTGTGAAAATTATGAAGAGCTTCAAAACGTGTCAAAATATGAGGAGCCTGAAACAGTCTGAAAAGTAGGAGGAGAGTGAAGCGGTGTTTAAAAACATGAAGAGCCTGAAAAGGTGTGAAAAATATGAAGAGCTACAAAAGGTGTCAAAAATATGAGAAGCATGAAACGACTGAAAAATAGGAGGAGCATGAAGCGGTGTTGAAAAGCATGAAGAGCCTGAAAAGATGTGAGAAATATGAAGAGCTTCAAAAAGTTTCAAAAATATGAGGAGCATGAAATGGTCTGAAAAATAGGAGGAGTATGAAGCGGTGGTCAAAAACATGAAGATCCTTAGAAGGTTTGAAAAATAAGAAGAGCTTCAAAAAGTGTCAAAAATATGAGGAGCATGAAACGGTCTGAAAAATAGGAGGAGCATGAATCGGTGTTGAAAAACATGAAGAGCCTGAAAAGGTGTGAAAATATGAAGAGCTTCAAAACGTGTCAAAAATATGAGGAGCATGAAACGGTCTGTAAAATAGGAGGAGCAAGAAATGGTTTTGAAGAAGATGAAGAGCCTGAAAATGTGTGAAAAATATGAAGAGGTTCAAAAGGTGTCAAAAATATGAGGAGCATGAAACGGCCTGAAAAATAGCAGGAGCATGAAGCGGTGTTCCAAAACATGAATAGCCTTAAAAGGTGTGAAAAGTATGAAGAGCCTCAAAAGGTGTCAGAAATATGAGAAGCATGAAACGACTGAAAAATAGGAGGAGCATGAAGAGGTGTTGAAAAACATGAAGAATCTGAAAAGGTGTGAAATATATGAATAGCTTCAAAAGTTGTCAAATATATGAGGAGCATGAAACTGTCTGAAAAATAAGAGGAGCATGAAGCGCTGTTTAAAAACATGAAGAGCCTGAAAAGGTGTGAAACTTATGAAGAGCTTCAAAAGGTCTCAAAAATATGAGGAGAACGAAACGTTCTGAAAAATAGGAGGAGCATGAAGCAGTGTTAAAAAACATGAAGAGCCTGAAAAGTATGAAAAATATAAAAAGGGTGTCAAAAATATGAGGAGCATGAAACGGTCTGAAAAATAGGAGGCTCATGAAACGGTGTTGAAAAACATGAATAGCCTGAAAACGTGTCAAAAATATGAAGAGCTTCAGGCTGGCAGGTAAAGCTGGGATGTCCTGGCCGGGGGCGCCGGTTGGAGACATGATTACTATGTGGGCCTTAGGATTTGAGCCAAAGAAAGAAGAAATTAAAAAGATGATAGCTGAAACTGACAAAGAAGGAATTGGCACCATTAATTTTGAAGAATTTTTTGCCATAATGAGTGTAAAAATGAGTGAACGGATGAAAAAGAAGAAATATTGAAGGCTTTCAAACTATTTGATGATGATGATACAGGAAGTATATCACTGAACAATATCAAGAGGGTTGCTAAAGAGCTAGGGGAAAATTATCAGATGATGAACTTCAGGAAATGCTTGATGAGGCTGATCATGATGGGGATGGAGAAATAAACAAGGAAGAATTTTTGAAAATGATGCAAAAGACCACTCTTTATTAACACTGTCTTTTGTGCCTTTTGGAAAGTTGTTAACAAGTTTGTATTTGCTATAAGTTCCATAATAGCTGAATATATTCATTTTCAGTGTTTAAGTTTATATACATAAACTGGTCTCTTGATGTCTAATCCATGTGAGAAGTTACATGTTGCTACCAATATGTTGTTAAATCTATAACATCAAGAAATAAAATGTAGTGACTTCCTTAAACTATGAATCTGAAGAACAGTATTAATTACAAGTGCTATTTTTAGAGCCCCAGGTTCTAAAACTTAGATTTTTTATTTAACTTATGGAAATTGGCCCCAAATCATAAGCCAGCCATCACTTTCCCTATTATTTTCCTTTTGTGCAACTCTAAAAATGAACATATGCTTTTTAACTGATTATTCAGATATGCAAAGTCTTAAATAAAACTGGCAGCAACAAAAGGTGAGAAAAATATGAAGAGCTTCAAAAGGTGTCAAAAAATGGGAAGCATGAAATGGTCTGAAAAATAGAAGGAGCATGAAGCGGCGTTGAAAAACATGAAGAGCTTGAAAAGGTGTGAAAAATATGAAGAGCTTCAAAACGTGTGAAAAATGAAAGGAGCAGGAAAAGGTCTGAAAAATAGGAGGAGCATGAAGTGGGGTTGAAAAACATGAAGAACCTGCAAAGGTGTGAAATATATGAAGAGCTTCAAAAGCTGTCAAAATTATGAGGAGCATGAAACGGTCTGAAAAAGAGGAGGAGAATGAAGCGGTGTTCAAAAACAAGAAGAGCCTGAAAAGGTGTGAAAAATATGAAGAGCTTCAAAAGGTGTCAAAATTATGAGGAGCATGAAACGTTCTGAAAAAGGAGGAGCATGAAACGGTGTTTAAAAACATGAAAAGCCTGAAAAGGTGTGAAAAACATGAAGAGCCTGAAAAGGTGTGATAATTATGAAGAGCTTCAAATGTTTGAATACATGAGAAGCAGGAAACGGTTTGAACAATAGGAGGAGCCTGAAGTGGTCTTCAAAAACATGAGGAGCCTGAAAAGTTGTGAAAAATATGAAGAGCTTCAAAAGGTGAGAAAAATATGAGTAGCATGAAACGGTCAGAAAAATATGAGGATCATGATGTGGTGTTGAAAAACATGAAGAGTCTGAAAACGTGTGAAAAATATGAAGAACTTCAAAAGGTGTGAAAAATATGAAGAGCTTCAAAAGGTGTCAAAAATATGAGGAGCATGAAACGTTCTGAAAAAGGAGGAGCATGAAACGGTGTTCAAAAACAAGAAGAACCTTAAAAGGTGTGAAAAATATGAAGAGCTTCAAAACGCGTCAAAAATATGAGGAGCATGAAACGGTCTAGAAAATAGGAGGAGCAAGAAACGGTGTTGAAAACCATGAAGAGCCTGAAAACGTGTCAAAAATATGAAGAGCTTCAAAACGTATGAAAAATATGAGCAGCATGAAACGGTCTGAAAAATAGGAGGAGCATGAAGCTGTGTTCAAAAACATGAAGAGTCTGAAAAGGTGTGAAAAATATGAAGAGCTTCAAAAGGTTTGAATACATGAGAAGCATGAAACGGTCTGAACAATAGGAGGAGCAAGAAGCGGTGTTAAAAAACATGAAGAGCCTGAAATTATGTGAAAAATATGAAGCGCTTCGAAAGGAGTCAAAAATATGAGTAGCACGAAACGGTCTGAAAAATAGGAGGAGCGTGAAACGGTGTTTAAAAACATGAAGAGCCTGAAAATGTATGAAAAATATGGAGAGCTCCAAAGGGTGTGAAATACATGAGGAGCATGAAACGGTCTGAAAAATAGGAGGAGCATGTAGCTGGGCTCAAAAACCTGAAGAGCCTGAAAAGGTGTGAAAAATATGAAGAGCTTCAAAAGCTGTCAAAAATATGAGGAGCATGAAACGGTCTGAAAATTAGGAGGAGCATGAAACGGTGTTCAAAAACATGAAGAGCCTGAAAACGTGTGAAAAACATGAAGAGCCTGAAAAGGTGTGAAAATTATGAAGAGCTTCAAAAGGTGTGAATACATAAGGAGCATGAAACGGTCTGAACAATAGGAGGAGCCTAAAGTGGTGTTCAAAAACATGAAGAGCCTGAAAAGGTGTGAAGTATATGAAGAGCTTCAAAAGGTGTGAAAAATATGAGTAGCGTGAAACGGTCTGAAAAATAGGAGGATCATGAAGTGGTGTTGAAAAACATGAAGAGCCTGAAAACGTTTGAAAAATATGAAGAACTTAAAAAGGTGTGAAAAATATGAAGAGCCTCAAAAGGTGTCAGAAATATGAGCAGCATGAAACCTTCTGAAAAAGGAGGAGAATGAAACGGTGTTCAAAAACATGACGAGCCTGGAAAGGTGTGAAAAATATGAAGAGCCTCAAAACCTGTCAAATATATGAGGAGCATGAAACGGTCTGAAAAATAGGAGGAGCATGAAGCAGTGTTGAAAAACATGAAGAGCCTGAATAGGTGTGAAAAAAATGAAGATCTTCAAAATGTGTAAAAAATATGAGTTGCATGAAACGGTCTGAAAAATAGGAGCAGCATGAAGCGGTGGTCAAAAATATTAAGAGCCTGAAAAGGTGTGAAAATTATGAAGAGCTTCAAAACGTGTCAAAATATGAGGAGCCTGAAACAGTCTGAAAAGTAGGAGGAGAGTGAAGCGGTGTTTAAAAACATGAAGAGCCTGAAAAGGTGTGAAAAATATGAAGAGCTACAAAAGGTGTCAAAAATATGAGAAGCATGAAACGACTGAAAAATAGGAGGAGCATGAAGCGGTGTTGAAAAGCATGAAGAGCCTGAAAAGATGTGAGAAATATGAAGAGCTTCAAAAAGTTTCAAAAATATGAGGAGCATGAAATGGTCTGAAAAATAGGAGGAGTATGAAGCGGTGGTCAAAAACATGAAGATCCTTAGAAGGTTTGAAAAATAAGAAGAGCTTCAAAAAGTGTCAAAAATATGAGGAGCATGAAACGGTCTGAAAAATAGGAGGAGCATGAATCGGTGTTGAAAAACATGAAGAGCCTGAAAAGGTGTGAAAATATGAAGAGCTTCAAAACGTGTCAAAAATATGAGGAGCATGAAACGGTCTGTAAAATAGGAGGAGCAAGAAATGGTTTTGAAGAAGATGAAGAGCCTGAAAATGTGTGAAAAATATGAAGAGCTTCAAAAGGTGTCAAAATGTGAGAAGCATGAAATGACTGAAAAATAGGAGGAGCATGAAGCGGTGTGAAAAACATGAAGAGCCTGAAAAGGTGTGAAAAAAATGAAGAGCTTCAAATGTTGTAAAAAATATGAGGAGCATGAAACAGTCTGAAAATTAGGATGAGAATGAAACGGTTGTGAAAAAGATGAACAGCATAAAAAGTGTGAAATATATGAAGAGCTTCAAAAGGTGTAAAAAATATGAGAAGCATGAAATGGTGTTGAAACACATGAAGAGCGTGAAAAGTTGTGAAATATATGAAGAGCCTCAAAATGTTTGAAAAATATGAAGAGTTTCAAAAGGTGTCAAAAATATGAGGAGCATGAAACCATCTGAAAAACAGGGGGATCATGAAACGGTGTTAAAAAACATGAGGAGCCTGAAAAGTTGTGAAAAATATGAAGAACTTCAAAAGGTGTCAAAATATGAGGAGCATGAAACAGTTTGAAAAATAGGAGGAGCATGCAGCGGTGTTCAAAAACATGAAGAGCCTGAAATGGTGTGAAAAATATGAGGAGCATGAAATGTCTGAAATTTTGGAGGAGCATGAAGTGGTGTTGAAAAAAATGAAGAGCCTGAAAAGGTGTGAAAAATATGAAGAGCCAGAAAAGGTGTTACATATATGAGAGCTTCAAAAGGTGTTAAAAATATGAAGAGCTTCAAAAGGTTCAAAAATATGAGGAGCATGAAACGATCTGCAAAATAGGAGGAACATGAAACGGTTTTGAAACACTTTAAGAATGGGAAAAGGTGTGAAATATATGAAGAACTTCAAAACGTGTAAAAAATTTGAAGAGTATCCAAAGGTGTGAAAAATATGAGGAGCATGAAGCGGTGTTCAAAACTTGAAGATACTGAAAAGGTGTGAAAAATATGAAGAGCTTCAAAAGGTGTGAAAAATATGAGGAGCATGAAACGGTGTTCAAAAACATGAAGAGCCTGAAAAGGTGTGAAAATATGAAGAGCTTCAAAAGGTGTCAAAAATATGAGGAGCATGAAACGGTCTGAAAAATAGGAGGAGCATGAAATGATGTTCAAAAACATGAAGAGCCTGAAAATATGTGAACAATATGAACAGCTTCAGAAGGTGTGAGAAATATGAGTAGCATGAAATGGTCTGAAAAATAGGAGGAGCATGAAGCGCTGTTGAAAAACATGAAGAGCCTGAAAAGGTTGGAAAAATATGAAGAGCTTCAAAAGGTGTCAAAAATATGAGGAGCATGAAACGGTCTTAAAAATAGGAGGAGCATGAAAAGATGTTGAAAACATGAAGAGCCTGAAAAGGTGTGAAATATATGAAGAGCTTCAAAATGTGTCAAAAATATTAGGAGCAAGAAACGGTCTGAAAAATAGGAGGAGCATGAAGTGGTGTTGAAAAACATGAAGAGCCTGAAAAGGTGTGAAAAATATGAAGAGCCAGAAAAGATGTTAAAAATATGAAGAGCCTCAAAAGGTGTTAAAAATATGAAAAGCTTCAAAAGGTTCAAAATATGAGCAGCATGAAATGGTCTGAAAAATAAAGGAGCATGAAAGGGTGTTGAATCACATGAAGATAGTGAAAAGGTGTGAAATATATGAAGAGCTTCAAAATGTGTGAAAAATATGAAGAGTTTCAAAACGTTGAAAAATATGTGGAGCTTGAAGTGGTGCTCAAAACTTGAAGATACTGAAAAGGTGTGAAAAATATGAAGAGCTTCAAAAAGTGTGAAAAATATGAGGAGCATGAAATGGTGTTGAAACACATGAAGAGCGTGAAAAGGTGTGAAATATATGAAGAGCCTCAAAATGTGTGAAAAATATGAAGAGTTTCAAAAGGTGTGAAAAATATGAGGAGCATGAAGCAGTGTTCAAAATTTGAAGATACTGAAAAGATGTGAAAAATATGAAGAGCTTCAAAATTTCTCAAAAATATGAGGAGCATGAAACAGTCTGATAAATAGGAGGAGCATGAAGCAGAGTTGAAAAACATGAAGAACCTGAGAAGGTGTGAAAAATATGAAGAGCTTCAAAAGGTGTCAAAAATATGAGGAGCATGAAACAGTCTGATAGATAGGAAGAGCATGAATCGGAGTTGAAAAACATGAAGAGCCTGAGAAGGTGTGAAAAATATGAAGAGATTCAAAAGGTGTCAAAAATATGAGGAGCATTAAACGGTCTGAAATATAGGAGGATCATGATGTGGTGTTGAAAAACATGAAGAGCATGAAAAGGTGTGAAAAATATGAAGAGCTTCAAAAGGTGTGAAAAATATGAGGAGCATGAAATGGTCTGAAAAAGAGGAGGAGCATGAAGCGGTGTTCAAAACATGAAGAGCCTGAAAAGGTGAGAAAAATATGAGATCTTCAAAAGTGTCAAAAATATGAGGAGCATGAAACGGTCTGAAAAATAGGAGGAGCAAAGTGGTGTTGAAAAACTTGAGGAGCCTGAAAAGGTGTGAAAAATATGAAGAGCTTTAAAAGGTGTGAAAAATATGAGGAGCATGAAACAGTCTGAAAAATAGGAGGAGCATGAAACGGTGTTCAAAAACATGAAGAGTGTTTTGCCTATGTTCTCCTCTAGGAGTTTTATAGTTTATTCTTACATTTAGATCTTTAATCGATTTTGAGTTTATTTTTGTGTATGGTGTTAGAAAGTGTTCTAGTTTCATTCTTTTACAAGTGGTTGACCAGTTTTCCCAGCACCACTTGTTAAAGAGTTTGTCTTTTTTCCATTGTATATCCTTGCCTCCTTTGTCAAAGATAAGATGTCCATAGGTTCATGGATTTATCTCTGGGCTTTCTATTCTGTTCCATTGATCTATATTTCTGTCTTTGTGCCAGTACAATACTGTCTTGTTGACTGTGGCTTTGTAGTAGAGTCTGAAGTCAGGCAGGTTAATTCCTCCAGTTCCATTCTTCTTTCTCAAGATTACTTTGGCTATTCGAGGTTTTTTGTATTTCCATACAAATTGTGAAATTCTTTGGTCTAGTTCTGTGAAAAATACCGTTGGTAGCTTGATAGGGATTGCATTGAATCTATAGACTGCTTTGGGTAGAATAGCCATTTTGACAATATTAATTCTTCCAATCCACGAACACGGTATGTTTCTCCATCTGTTTGTGTCCTCTTTGATTTCTTTCATCAGTGTTTTATAGTTTTCTATGTATAGGTCCTTTGTTTCTTTAGGTAGATATACTCCTAAGTATTTTATTCTTTTTGTTGCAATGGTGAATGGTATTGTTTCCTTAATTTCTCTGTCTGTTTTTTCATTGTTAGTATATAGGAATGCAAGGGATTTCTGTGTGTTAATTTTATATCCTGCAACTTTACTATATTCATTGATTAGCTCTAGTAATTTTCTGGTAGAGTCTTTAGGGTTTTCTATGTAGAGGATCATGTCATCTGCAAACAGTGAGAGTTTTACTTCTTCTTTTCCTATCTGGATTCCTTTTACTTCTTTTTCTGCTCTGATTGCTGTGGCCAGAACTTCCAACACTATGTTGAATAGTAGTGGTGAGAGTGGGCACCCTTGTCTTGTTCCTGATTTCAGGGGAAATGCCTTCAATTTTTCACCATTGAGGGTGATGCTTGCTGTGGGTTTGTCATATATAGCTTTTATTATGTTGAGGTATGTTCCTTCTATTCCTGCTTTTTGGAGAGTTTTAATCATAAATGAGTGTTGAATTTTGTCAAAGGCTTTCTCTGCATCTATTGAGATAATCATATGGTTTTTATCTTTCAATTTGTTAATGTGGTGTATTACATTGATTGATTTGCGGATATTAAAGAATCCTTGCATTCCTGGGATAAAGCCCACTTGGTCATGGTGTATGATTTTTTTAATATGTTGTTGGATTCTGTTTGCTAGAATTTTGTTAAGGATTTTTGCATCTATGTTCATCAGTGATATTGGCCTGGAGTTTTCTTTTTTTGTGGCATCTTTGTCTGGTTTTGGAATTAGGGTGATGGTGGCCTCATAGAATGAGTTTGGAAGCTTACCTTCTTCTGCAATTTTCTGGAAGAGTTTGAGTAAGATAGGTGTTAGCTCTTCTCTAAATTTTTGGTAGAATTCAGCTGTGAAGCCATCTGGTCCTGGGCTTTTGTTTGCTGGAAGATTTTTGATGACAGTTTCGATTTCCTTGCTTGTGATGGGTCTGTTAAGATCTTCTATTTCTTCCTGGTTCAGTTTTGGAAAGTTATACTTTTCTAAGAATTTGTCCATTTCATCCAAGTTGTCCATTTTATTGGCATAGAGCTGCTGGTAGTAGTCTCTTATGATCCTTTGTATTTCAGTGTTGTCTGTTGTGATCTCTCCATTTTCATTTCTAATTTTGTTAATTTGGTTTTTCTCTCTTTGTTTCTTAATGAGTCTTGCTAATGGTTTGTCAATTTTGTTTATTTTTTCAAAAAACCAGCTTTTAAATTCCATATACATGTGAATTTAGAAAGGTGATAATGATAACCCTATATGCAGAACAGAAAAAGAGACACAGAAATACAGAACAGACTTTTGAACTTTGTGGGAGAATGTGAGGGTGGGATATTTCAAAAGAACAGCATGTATACTATCTATGGTGAAACAGATCACCAGCCCAGGTGGGATGCACGAGACAAGTGCTCCGGCCTGGTGCACTGGGAAGACCCAGAGGAATCGGGTGGAGAGGGAGGTGGGAGGGGGGATCGGGATTGGGAATACATGTAAATCCATGGCTGATTCATATCAATGTATGACAAAACCCACTGGAAAAAAAAAATAATAATAATAAAAATTAAAAAAATAAAAAATAAAAAAAAGAAAGATTAAGACTAAAAAAAATAAATAAATAAATAAATAAATCACTTAGATGGGGCAAACAAAAAAAAAAAAAAAACCAGCTTTTAGCTTTGTTGAATTTTGCTATGGTCACTTTAGTTTCTTTTGCATTTATTTCTGCCCTGATTTTTAAGATTTTTTTCCTTCTGCTAACTCTGGGGTTCTTCATTTCTTCCTTCTCTAATTGCTTTAGGTGTAGAGTTAGGTTATTTAATTGTTTTTTTTTTTCCTGTTTCTTGATGTAAGCCTGTAATGCTATGAACCTTCCCCTTAGCACTGCTTAAAGATCTAAATGTAAGACCAGAAACTATAAAACTCCTAGAGGAGAACATAGGCAAAACACTCTCCGACATAAATCACAGCAAGATCCTCTATGACCCACCTCCCAGAATATTGGAAATAAAAGCAAAACTAAACAAATGGGACCTAATGAAACTTAAAAGCTTTTGCACTACAAAGGAAACTATAAGTAAGGTGAAAAGACAGCCCTCAGATTGGGAGAAAATAATAGCAAATGAAGAAACAGACAAAGGATTAATCTCAAAAATATACAAGCAACTCCTGCAGCTCAATTCCAGAAAAATAAATGACCCTATCAAAAAATGGGCCAAAGAACTAAACAGACATTTCTCCAAAGAAGACAAACAGATGGCTAACAAACACATGAAAAGATGCTCAACATCACTCATTATTAGAGAAATGCAAATCAAAACCACAATGAGGTACCATTACATGCCAGTCAGGATGGCTGCTATCCAAAAGTCTACAAGTAATTAATGCTGGAGAGGGTGTGGAGAAAAGGGAACCCTCTTACACTGTTGGTGGGAATGCAAACTAGTCCAGCCGCTGTGGAAAACAGTGTGGAGATTTCTTAAAAAACTGGAAATAGAACTGCCATATGACCCAGCAATCCCACTTCTGGGCATACACACTGAGGAAACCAGAACTGAAAGAGACACGTGTACCCCAATGTTCATCGCAGCACTGTTTATAATAGCCAGGACATGGAAGCAACCTAGATGCCCATCAGCAGATGAATGGATAAGGAAGCTGTGGTACATATACACCATGGAATATTACTCAGCCATGAAAAAGAATTCATTTGAACCAGTCCTAATGAGATGGATGAAGCTGGAGCCCATTATACAGAGTAAAGTAAGCCAGAAAGATAAAGAACATTACAGCATACTGACACATGTATATGGAATTTAGAAAGGTGATAACGATAACCCTATATGCAGAACAGAAAAAGAGACACAGAAATACAGAACAGACTTTTAAACTTTGTGGGAGAATGTGAGGGTGGGATTTTTCAAAATAACAGCATGTATACTATCTATGGAGAAACAGATCACCAGCCCAGGTGGGATGCACGAGACAAGTGCTCCGGCCTGGTGCACTGGGAAGACCCAGAGGAATCGGGTGGAGAGGGAGGTGGGAGGGGGGATAGGGACTGGGAATACATGTAAATCCATGGCTGATTCATATCAATGTATGACAAAAACCACTGGAAAAAAAATAATAATAATAAAAATTAAAACAAACAAACAAACAAACAAACAAAAAAAAACATGAAGAGCCTGAAAAGTAGTGAAAAATATGAAGAGCTTCAAAAGGTGTCAAAAATATGAGGAGCATGAAACGGTCTGAAAAACAGGAGGAGCATGAACTTGTGTTGAAAAACATGAAGAGCATGAAAAGGTGTGAAAATTATGAAGAGCTTCAAAATTTCTAAAAAATATGAGGAGCATGAAACAGTTTGATAAATAGGAGGAGCATGAAGCGGAGTTGAAAAACATGAAGAGCCTGAAAAGGTGTGAAATATATGAAGAGCTTCAAAAGGTGTCAAAAATATAAGGAGCATGAAACGGTCTGAAAAATAGGAGGAGTATGAAGCTGTGTTGAGAAAATGAAGAGCCTGAAAAGGTGTGAAAAATATGAAGAGCTTCAAAAGGTGTGAAAAATATGAGGAGCATGAAACGGTCTGAAAAAGTGGAGGAGCATGAAACGGTGTTCAAAAACATGAAGAGCCTGAAAATGCATGAAAAATATGAAGAGCTTCAAAAGGTGTTAAAAAATATGAGGAGCATGATACGGTCTGAAAAATAGGAGGAGCATGAAGCGGTGTTCAAGAACATGAAGAGCCTGAAAAGTTTTCAAAAATATGAAAAGCTTCAAAAGGTGTCAAAAATGAGATGAGCATGAAACGATCTGAAAAATACGAGAAGCATGAAGCGGTGTTGAAAAACATGAAGAGCCTGAAAAGTTGTGAAAAATATGAAGAGTTTCATAAGGTGTCAAAAATATGAGGAGCATGAAACGGTCTGAAAAATAGGTGGAGCATGAAGCGGTGTTCAATTACATGAAGAGCTTGAAAAGTTGTGAAAAATACGAAGAGCTTCAAAAGGTGCGAAAACTATGAGGAGAATGAAACGGTCTGAAATATAGGAGGAGCATGAAGCGGTGTTCAAAAACAGTAAGAGCCTGAAAAGGTGTGAAAAATATGAAGAGCTTCAAAAGGTGTGAAACCCATGAGGAACTTGAAACGGTCTGAAAAACAGGAGGAGCATGAAATGCTGATCAAACACATGAAGGGCCTGAAAAGTTATGAAAAATATAAAGAGCTTCAAAAGGTGTGAAATACATTTGGACATGAAACGGTCTGAAAAATAGGAGGAGCATGAGGCGGTTTTCAAATACATGAAGAGCCTGAAAAGTGTGAAAAATATGAAGTGCTTCAAAAGGTGTCAGAAACATGAGGAGCATGAAACGGTCTGTAAAATAGGAGGAGAATGAAGCTGTGTTGAAAAACAAGAAGAGCCTGAAAAGCTGTGAAATATATGAAGAGCTTCAAAAGGTGTCAAAAATATGAGGAGAATGAAACGGTCTGAAAAATAGGAGGAGCATGAAGTGGTGTTGAAAAACATGAAGAGCCTGAAATGGTGTGAAATATATGAAGAGCTTCAAAATGTGTGAAAAATATGAGGAGCTTCAAAATGTGTCAAAATTTTGAGGAGCAAGAAACTGTCTGAAAAATACGAGGAGCATGAAGAGGTGTTGAAGAAAATGAAGAGCCTGAAAAGGTGTGAAAAATATGAAGAGCTTCTAAAGGTGTCAAAAATATGAGGAGCATGAAGGTCTGAAAAATAGGAGGAGCATGAAGTGGTGTTGAAAAACATGAAGAGCCTGAAAAGTGTGAAAAATATGAAGAGCTTCAAAAGGTGTGAAGAATATGAAGAGCTTAAAAAGGTGTCAAAAATGAGATGAGCATGAAACGGTCTGAAAAAAAGGAGGAGCATGAAGTGGGTTTGAAAAAAAAAGAAGAGCCTGAAAAGATGTGAAATATATGAAGAGCTTCAAAAGGTGTCAAAAATATGAGGAGCATGAAACGGTCTGAAATATAGGAGGAGCATGAAGCGGTGTTCAAAAACCTGAAGAGCCTGAAAAGGTGTGAAAAATATGAAGAGCTTCAAAAGGTGTCAAAAATATGAGGAGCATGATACGGTCTGAATAATAGGAGTAGCATGAAGCGGTGTTGAAAAACATGAAGAGCCTGAAAACGTGTGAAAAAAGATGAAGAGCTTCAAAAGGTGTGAAAAATATGAAGAGATTCAAAAGGTGTCAAAAATGCCATGCGCATGAAACGGTCTGAAAAATAGGAGGAGCATGAAGTCTTGTTGAAAAAAAAGAGGAACCTGAAAAGGTGTGAAATATATGAAGAGCTTCAAAAGGTGTCAAAAATATGAGGAGCACGAAACGGTCTGAAAAATAGGAGGAGCATGAAGCGGTGTTGAAAAACCTGAAGAGCGTGAAAAGGTGTGAAAAATATGAAGAGCTTCTAAAGGTGTCAAAAATATGAGGAGCATGAAAAGATCTAAAAAATAGGAGGAGCATGAAGCGGTGTTCAAAAACCTGAAGAGCCTGAAAAGGTGTGAAAAATATGAAGAGCTTCAAAACATGTGAAAATTAGGAGGAGCATGAAACGGTCTGAAAAATAGGAGGTGCATGAAACATTGATCAAAAACATGAAGAGCCTGAAAAGGTGTGAAAAATATGAAGAGTTTCAAAAGGTGTGAAATACATGATGAGCATGAAACGGGTTGAAAAATAGGAGAAGCATGCAGTGGTGTGGAAAATCTTGAAGAGCCTGAAAAGGTGTGAAAAATATGAAGAGCTTCAAAAGGTGTGAAATACATGAGGAGCATGAAACTCTCTGAAAAATATGAGGAGCATGAAGCGGTGCTCAAAAAGATGAAGATCCTGAAAAGTTGTGAAAAATATGAAGAGCTTCAAAAGGTGTCAACAATATGAGGAACATAAAAGGGTCTGAAAAATAGGAGGAGCCTGATGCGGAGTTCAAATACATGAAGAGCATGAAATGCTGTGAAAAATATGAAGAGCTTGAAAAGGTGTCAAAAATATGAGGAGCATGAAAAGGTCTGAAAAATAGGACGAGCATGAAGCGGTGTAGAAAAACAAGAAGAGCCTGAAAATGTGTGAAAAATATGAAGAGCTTCAAAAGATGTGAAAAATATGAAGAGCTTCAAAAGGTGACAAAAATATGAGGAGCATGAAACGGTCTGAAAAATAGGAAAGGCATGAAGTTGTGTTGAAAAACTTGAAGAGCCTGAAAAGGTGTGAAATATATGAATAGCTTCAAAAGGTGTAACAAATATGAGGACCATGAAACGGTTTGAAAAATAGGAAGAGCATGAAATGGTGTTCAAAAACATGAAGAGCCTGAAAAGGTGTGAAAAATATGAAGAGCTTCAAAATGTGTGAAAACTATGAGGTGCATGAAAAGTCTGAAAAATAGGAGGAGCATGAAGCGGTGTTGAAAAACATGAACAGCCTGAAAAGTTGTGAAAAATATGAAGAGCTTCAAAACGTGTCAAAAATATGAGGAGCATGGAACGGTCTGAAAAATAGGAGGAGCATGAAGGTGTGTTCAAAAACAGGAAGAGCCTGAAAAGGTGTGAAAAATACGAAGAGCTTGAAAAGGCGTGAAAAATATGAGGAACATGAAACGGTCTGAAAAATAGAAGCAGCATGAAAAGGTGTTGAAAAACATGAAGAGCCTGAAAACGTGTGAAAAATATGAAGAGCTTCAAAAGATCTGAAAACTATGAAGAGCTTCAAAGGTGTCAAAAATGAGATGAGCATGAAACGGTCTGAAAAATAAGAGAAGCACGAAGTGGTGTTGAAAAACACGAAGAGCCTGAAAATGTGTAAAAATATGAAGAGCTTCAAAAGGTGTTTAAATATGAGGAGCATGAAACGGTCTGAAAAATAGGAGGAGCATGAAACAGTCTGAAAAATAGTAGGAGCATGAAGCGGTGTTGAAAAACATGAAGAGCATGAAAAGGTGTGAAATATATGAAGAGCTTCGAATGGTGTCAAAATTATGAGGAGCATAAAACGGTCTGAAAAATAGGAGGAGCATGAAGCAGTGTTGAAAAACATGAAGAGCCTGAAAAGGTGTGAAATATATGAAGAGCTTCAAAAGGTGTCAAAAATATGAGGAGCATGAAACGGTCCGAAAAAAAGGAGGAGCATGAAGCCGTGTTAAAAAACATGAAGAGCATTAAAAGGTGTGAAATACATGAAGAGGTTCAAAAGGTGTCAAAAACATGAGGAGTATGAAACACTCTGAAATCTAGGAGGAGCATGATGTGGTATTGAAAAACATGAAGAGCCTGAAAAGGTGTGAAAAATATGAAGAGCTTCAAAAGGTGTCAAAAATAGGAGGAGTATGAAACGGTCTGAAATCTAGGAGGAGCATCAAGTGGTTTTGAAAAATACGAAGAACCTGAAAAGGTGTGAAAAATATGAAGAGCTTCAAAAGGTGTCAAAAATGTGAGGAGCATGAAACAGTCTGAAAAATAGGAGGAGCATGAATCGGTGTTGAAAAACATGAAGAGCTTGAAAAGGGGTGAAATATATGAAGAGCTTCAAAAGGTGACAAAAATGAAATGAGCATCAAACGGTCTGAAAAATAAGAGGAGCATGAAGCGGTGTTCAAAAACATGAAGAGCCTGAAAAGATATGACAAATATGAAGAGCTTCAAAAGGTGTCAAAAATATGAGGAGCATGAAACGGTCTGAAAAATAGGAAGAGCATGAAGCGGTGTTCAAAACCATGAAGAGCCTGAAAAGGTGTGAAAAATATGAAGAGGTGAAAATGTGTGAAATATATGAAGAGCTTCAAAAGGTGTCAAAAATGAGATGAGCATGAAACGGTCTGAAAAATAAGAGGAGCATGAAATGGTGATGAAAACGTGAAGAGCCTGAAAAGGAGTGAAAAATATGAAGAGCTTCAAAAGGTGTGAAATACATGAGGAGCATGAAACGGGCTGAAAAATAGGAGGAACATGAAGCGGTGTTGAAAAACCTGAAGAGCCTGAAAAGGTATGAAAAATATGAAGAGCTTCAAAAGTTGTGAAATTCATGAGGAGCATGAAACTCTCTGAAAAGTAGGAGGAGCATGAAGAGGTGTTCAAAAACATGAAGAGCCTGAAAATGCATGAAAAATATGAAGAGCTTCAAAAGGTGTTAAAAAATATGAGGAGCATGATACGGTCTGAAACATAAAAGGAGCATGAAGTGGTGTTCAAGAACATGAAGAGCCTGAAAAGTTTTCAAAAATATGAAAAGCTTCAAAAGGTGTCAAAAATGAGATGAGCATGAAACGATCTGAAAAATACGAGAAGCATGAAGCGGTGTTGAAAAACATGAAGAGCCTGAAAAGTTGTGAAAAATATGAAGAGCTTCATAAGGTGTCAAAAATATGAGGAGAATGAAACGGTCTGAAACATAGGTGGAGCATGAAGCGGTGTTCAATTACATGAAGAGCTTGAAAAGTTGTGAAAAATACGAAGAGCTTCAAAAGGTGCGAAAACTATGAGGAGAATGAAACGGTCTGAAATATAGGAGGAGCATGAAGTGGTGTTCAAAAACAGTAAGAGCCTGAAAAGGTGTGAAAAATATGAAGAGCTTCAAAAGATGTGAAAATTATGAGGAGCATGAAACGGTCTGAAAAATAGGAGGTGCATGAAACATTGATCAAAAACATGAAGAGCTTGAAAAGCTGTGAAAAATAAGAAGAGGTTCAAAAGGTGTGAAAAATATGAAGAGCTTAAAATGGTGTCAAAAATGAGATGAGCATGAAACGGTCTGAAAAATAGGAGCAGCATGAAACAGTGTTCAAAAACAGTAAGAGCCTGAAAAGGTGTGAAAAATATGAAGAGCTTCAAAAGGTGTCAAAAATATGAGGAGCATGAAACGGTCTGAAAAGTAGGAGGAGCATGAAACGGTCTGAAAAAGAGGAGGAGCATGAAGTGGTGTTGAAAAACATGAAGTGCCTGAGAAGGTGTGAAAAATATGAAGAGCTTCTAAAGGTGTCAAAAATATGAGGAGCATGAAACGGTCTGAAAAATAGGAGGGGCATGAAGTGGTGTTGAAAAACATGAAGAGCCTGAAAAGGTGTGAAAAATATGAAGAGCTTCAAATGTGTCAAAAATGAGATGAGCATGAAACGGTCTGAAAAATAGAGGGGCAGGAAGTGGTGTTGAAAAATATGAAGAGCCTGAAAAGGTGTGAAAAATATGAAGAGCTTCAAAAGGTGTGAAATACATGAGGAGCATGAAACTCTCTTAAAAATAAGAGGAGCATGAAGCGGTGTTCAAAAACATGAAGAGCCTGAAAAGTTGTGAAAAATATGAAGAGCATCATAATGTGTGAACAAAAAAGAAGAGCTTCAAAAGGTGTCAAAATTACGAGGAACATGAAACGGACTGAAAAATAGGAGGAGCACGAAGCGGTGTTCAAAAACATGAAGAGACTGAAAAGGTGTGAAAAATGTGAAGAGTTTCAAAAGGTGTGAAAAATATGAAGAGTTTCAAAAGGTGTCAAAAAATAGATGAGCATGAAACGGTCTGAAAATTAGGAGGAGGATGAAACGGTGTTCAAAAACATGAAGAGACTGAAAAGGTGTGAAAAATATGAAGAGCTTCAAAAGTTGTGAAATACATAAAAGCATTAAACGGTGTGATAAATAGGAGGAGCATGAAGCAGTGTCCAAAAACATGAAGAGACTGAAAAGGTGTAAAAAATATGAAGAGTTTCAAAAGGTGTGAAATAAATGAGGAGCATTAAACGGTCTGATAAATAGGAGGAGCATGAAGCGGTGTTCAAAAACATGAAGAGCCTCAAAAGGTGTGAAAAATATGAAGAGCTTCAAAAGGTGTGAAATACATGAGGAGCATGAAACGGGCTGAAAAATAGGAGAAGCATGAAGTGGTGTGGAAAAACATGAAGAACCTGAAAAGGTGTGAAAAATATGAAAAGCTTCAAAAAGTGTCAAAATTATGAGGAGCATGAAACGGTCTGAAAAATAGGAGGAGCATGAAGTGGTGTTGAAAAACATGAAGAGCCTGAAAAAGTGTGAAAAATATGAAGAGCTTCAAAAAGTGTGAAAAAAAAAGAAGAGATTCAAAAGGTGTCAAAAATATGAGGAGCAAGAAACGGTCTGAAAAATAGGGGGAGCATGAAACGGTCTGAAAAAGAGGAGGAGCATGAAGTGCTGTTCAAAAACATGAAGAGCCTGAAAAGGTGTGAAAAATATGAAGAGCTTCAAAAATATGAAAAATATTAAGAGCTTCAAAAGCTGTGACAAATATGAAGAGCTTCAAAAGGTGTCAAAAATGAGATGAGCATGAAAAGGTCTGAAAAATAGGAGGAGCATGAAGCGCTGTTGAAAATCATGAAGAGCCAGAAAAGGTGTGAAAAATATGAAGAGCTTCAAAACGTGTCAAAAATATTAGGAGCATGAAACGGTCTGAAAAATAGGAGGAGCATGAAGCGGTCGTCAAAATCATGAAGATCCTGAAAGGGTTTGAAAAATAAGAAGAGCTTCAAAAGGTGTCAAAAATATGAGGAGCATGAAATGCTATGAAAAATAGGCGGAGCCTGAGCAGTGTTGAAAAACGTGAAGAGCCTGAAAAGGTGTGAAAAATATGAAGAGCTTCAAAGGGTGTCAAAAATATGAGGAGCATGTAACGGTCTGAAAAATAGGAGGAGCACGAAGCGGTGTTCATAAACTTGGAGACCCTGAAAAGGTGTGAAAAATATGAAGAGCATCAAAAGATGTCAAAAATATGAGGAGCATGAAACGGTCTGAAAAATAGGAGGAGCATGAAGCGGTGTTCAAAAATATGAAGAGCCTGAAAAGGTGTGAAAAATATGAAGAGCTTCAAAAGGTGTGAAAAATATGTGGAGCATGAAACGGTCTGAAAAATAGCAGGAGCATGAAGCGGTGTTGAAAATCATGAAGAGCTGAAAAGGCGTGAAAAATATGAACAGCTTCAAAAGATGTGAAAAATATGAAGAGCTTCAAAACGGGTCAAAATGAGATGAGCATGAAACGGTCTGAAAAATAGGAGGAGCATGATGTGGTGTTGAAAAAAATGAAAAGCCTGAAAAGGTGTGAAATATAGGAGGAGCTTTAAAAGGTGTCAAAAAAATGAAGAGAATGAAACGCTCTGTAAAAGAGGCGGAGCATGAAGCAGTGGTCAGAAACATGAAGAGCCTGAAAAGGTGTGAAAAATATGAAGAGCTTCAAAAGGTGTGAAAAAATATGAGGAGCATGAAACGGTCTGAAAAATAGGAGGAGCATGAAGCGGTGGTCAGAAACATGAAGTGCCTGAAAACGTGTGAAAAATATGAAGAGCATCAAAAGGTGTGAAAAAATATGAGGAGCATGAAACGTTCTGAAAAATAGGAGGAGCAGGAAGCGGTGTTCAAAAACATCAAGAGCCTGAAAAGGTGTGAAAAATATCAAGAGCTTCAAAAGGTGTCAAAAATATGAGGAGAATGAAACGGTCTGAAAATTAGGAGGAGTATGAAGCGGTGTTGAAAAACATGACGAGCCTGAAAAGGTTTTGAAAAATATGAAGAGCTTCACAAGGTATGAAATATAGGAGCAGCATGAAGCGGTGTTCAAAAACATAAAAAGCCTGTTAAGGTGTGAAAAATATGAAGAGCTTCAAAACGTGTCAAATATATGTGGAGCATGAAACGGTGTGAAAAATTGGAGGAGCATGAAGCGGTGTTGTAAAACATGAAGAACCTGAAAACTTGTGAAAAATATGAAGATCTTCAAAAGGTGTAAAAATATGAGGAGCATGAAAAGATCAGAAAAACAGGAGGAGCATGAAGCGGTGTTGAAAAACATGAAGTGCCTGAAAAGGTGTGAAAAATATGAAGAGCTTCAAAAGGTGTCAAAAATATGAGGAGCATGAAACGCTCTGAAATATACGAGGAGCATGAAGTGGTGTTGAAAAACTTGAAGAGCTGAAAAGGTGGAAAAATATGAAGAGCTTCAACAGGCGTCAAAAATATGAGGAGCATGAAATGGACTGAAAAATAGGAGGAACATGAAGCGGTGTTGAAAAACATGAAGAGCCTGAAAAGTTTTGAAAAACGTGAAAAGCTTCAAAAGGTGTGAAATACATGAGGAGCATGAAACGCTCTGAAAAACAGGAGGAGCATGAAGCGGTGTTGAAAAACATGAAGAACCTGAAAACTTGTAAAAATATGAAGAGCTTCAAAAGGTGTGAAATATATGAACAGTTTCAAAAGTGTGAAAAATGAGATGAGCATGAAGCGGTCTTAAAAATAGGAGGAGCATGAAGTGTTGTTGAAAAACATAAAGATCCTGAAAATGTGTGAAATATATGAAGAGCTACAAAAGGTGTCAAAAACGTGAGGAGCATTAAACGGTCTGAAAAATAGGAGGAGCATGAAACGGTGTTGAAAGACATGAAGAGCCTGAAAAGGTGTGAAAAACATGAAGAGCTTCAAAACGTGTCAAAAATATGTGGAGCATGAAAGGGTCTGAAAATTAGCAGAAGCATGAAGCGGTGTTGAAAAACATGAAGAACCTGAAAACGTGTGAAAAATATGAAAAGCTTCAAATGGTGTGAAAAATATGAACAGCTTCAAAAGGTGTGAAAAATATGAAGAGCTTCAAAAGGTGTCATAAATATGAGGAACAAGAAATGGTCTGAAAAATAAGAGAGCATGAAACGGTGTTCAAAAATATGAAGAGCCTGAAAAGGTGTGAAAAATATGAAGAGCTTCAAAAGGTGTGAAATACATGAGGAGCATGAAACTCTCTGAAAAATAAGAGGAGCATGAAGCGGTGTTCAAAAACATGAAGAGCCTGAAAAGTTGTGAAAAATATGAAGAGCTTCAAAATGTGTGAACAAAAAACAAGAGCTTCAAAAGGTGTCAAAATTACGAGGAACATGAAACGGACTGAAGAATAGGAGGAGCACGAACAGGTGTTCAAAAACATGAAGAGACTGAAAAGGTGTGAAAAATGTGAAGAGTTTCAAAAGGTGTGAAAAATATGAAGAGTTTCAAAAGGTGTCAAAAAATAGATGAGCATGAAACGGTCTGAAAATTAGGAGGAGGATGAAACGGTGTTCAAAAACATGAAGAGACTGAAAAGGTGTGAAAAATATGAAGAGCTTCAAAAGTTGTGAAATACATGAGAAGCTTTAAACGGTGTGATAAATAGGAGGAGCATGAAGCAGTGTCCCAAAACATGAAGAGACTGAAAAGGTGTGAAAAATATGAGGAGTTTCAAAAGGTGTGAAATAAATGAGGAGCATTAAACGGTCTGATAAATAGGAGGAGCATGAAGCGGTGTTCAAAAACATGAAGAGCCTCAAAAGGTGTGAAAAATATGAAGAGCTTCAAAAGGTGTGAAATACATGAGGAGCATGAAACGGGCTGAAAAATAGGAGAAGCATGAAGTGGTGTGGAAAAACATGAAGAACCTGAAAAGGTGTGAAAAATATGAAAAGCTTCAAAAAGTGTCAAAATTATGAGGAGCATGAAACGGTCTGAAAAATAGGAGGAGCATGAAATGGTGTTGAAAAACATGAAGAGCCTGAAAAAGTGTGAAAAATATGAAGAGCTTCAAAAAGTGTGAAAAAAAAGAAGAGATTCAAAAGGTGTCAAAAATATGAGGAGCAAGAAACGGTCTGAAAAATAGGGGGAGCATGAAACGGTCTGAAAAAGAGGAGGAGCATGAAGTGCTGTTCAAAAACATGAAGAGCCTGAAAAGGTGTGAAAAATATGAAGAGCTTCAAAAATATGAAAAATATTAAGAGCTTCAAAAGCTGTGACAAATATGAAGAGCTTCAAAAGGTGTCAAAAATGAGATGAGCATGAAACGGTCTGAAAAATAGGAGGAGCATGAAGCGCTGTTGAAAATCATGAAGAGCCAGAAAAGGTGTGAAAAATATGAAGAGCTTCAAAAGGTGTCAAAAATATTAGGAGCATGAAACGGTCTGAAAAATAGGAGGAGCATGAAGCGGTCGTCAAAATCATGAAGATCCTGAAAGGGTTTGAAAAATAAGAAGAGCTTCAAAAGGTGTCAAAAATATGAGGAGCATGAAATGCTATGAAAAATAGGCGGAGCCTGAGCGGTGTTGAAAAACGTGAAGAGCCTGAAAAGGTGTGAAAAATTGAAGAGCTTCAAAGGGTGTCAAAAATATGAGGAGCATGTAACGGTCTGAAAAATAGGAGGAGCACGAAGCGGTGTTCATAAACTTGGAGACCCTGAAAAGGTGTGAAAAATATGAAGAGCATCAAAAGATGTCAAAAATATGAGGAGCATGAAACGGTCTGAAAAACAGGAGGAGCATGAAGCGGTGTTCAAAAATATGAAGAGCCTGAAAAGGTGTGAAAAATATGAAGAGCTTCAAAAGGTGTGAAAAATATGTGGAGCATGAAACGGTCTGAAAAATAGCAGGAGCATAAAGCGGTGTTGAAAATCATGAAGAGCTGAAAAGGCGTGAAAAATATGAACAGCTTCAAAAGGTGTGAAAAATATGAAGAGCTTCAAAACGGGTCAAAATGAGATGAGCATGAAACGGTCTGAAAAATAGGAGGAGCATGAAGCGGTGTTCAAAAACATGAAGAGCCTGAAAAAGTGTGAAAAATATGAAGAGTTTATAAAATTGTCAAAATATGAGGAGCATGAAACGGTCTGAAAAATACGAGCAGCCTGAAACCGTCTGAAAAATAGGAGGAGCATGAAGCGGTGTTCAAAAACATGAAGGGCCTGAAAACGTGTGAAAAATATGAAGAGCTTCAAAAGGAGTCAAAAATATGCGGAGCCTGAAACGATCTGAAAATTAGGAGGAGCATGAAGCGGTGTTGAAAACCATGAAGAGCCGGAAAAGGTGTGAAAAATGTGAATAGCTTCAAAATGTCTCAAAAATATGAGGAGCATGAAACGCTCTGAAATATAGGAGGATCATGAAGCGGTGTTGAAAAACATGAAGAGCCTGAAAAGGTGTGATAAATGTGAAGAGCTTCAAAAGGTGTCAAAAATATGACGAGCATGAAACGGTCTGAAAAATAGGAGGAGCATGAAACGGTAATCAAAAACATGAAGAGTCTGAAAACGTGTGAAAAATATGAAGAGCTTCAAACGGTGTGAAAAATATCAGGAGGATGAAACGGTCTGAAAAAGATGAGGAGCATGAAGTGGTCTTCAAAAACATGTACAGCCTGAAATGGTGTGAAAAATATGAAGAGCTTCAAAAGGTGTGAAATACATGAGTATCATGAAACGGTATAAAAAATAGGAGGAGCATGAAGCTGTGTTCAAAAACATGAGAGCCTGAAAAGGTGTGCAAAATATGAAGAGCTTTAAAAGGTGTGAAAAATACGAGGAGCATGATACGGTCTGAAAAATAGGAGGAGCATGAAACGGTGTTCAAAACATGAAGAGCCTGAAATGGTGTGAAAAATATGAAGAGCCTCAAAACGTGTCAAAAATATGAGGAGGATGAAACTGTCTGAAAAATAGGAGGTGCATGAAGCGATGTTGAAAAACTTGAAGAGCCTGAAAACGTGTAAAATATGAAGAGCTTCAAAACGTGTGAAAAATATGAAGAGCTTCAAAGGTGTCAAATATATGAAGAGCTTCAAAAGGTGTCCAAATTATGAGGAGCATGAAACGGTCTAAAAAATAGGAGGAGCATGAAGCGGGGTTGAAAAACATGAAGAGCCTGAGAACGTGTGAAAAATATGAAGAGCTTCAAAATGTGTGAAAAATATGAGGAGCTTCAAAAGGTGTCAAAAATATGAGGAGCATGAAACGGTCTGAAAAATAGGAGGAGCATGATGCAGTGTTGAAAAATATGAAGAGCCCGAAAACGTGTGAAAAATATGAAGATCTTCAAAAGGTATGAAAAATATGAAGAGCTTCAAAAGTTGTCAAAAAAGAGATGAGCATGAAACGGTCTGAAAAATAGGAGGAGCATGAAATTGTGTTCAAAAAAATGAAGAGCCTGAAAAGGTGTCTAGTATATGAAGATTTCAGAAGGTGTCAAAATATGAGGAGCATGAAAAGGTCTGAAAAATAGGAGGAGCATGAAGTGATGTTGAAAAACATGAAGAGCCTGAAAACGTGTAAAATATGAAGAGCTTCAAAACGTGTGAAAAATATGAAGAGCTTCAAAAGGTGTCAAAAATGAGATGAGCATGAAACGGTCTGAAAAATAGGAGGAGAATGAAACGGTGTTGAAAAACTTGAAGACCCTGAAAAGCTGTGAAAAATATGAAGAGCTTCAAAAGTTGTGAAAAATATGAAGAGCTTCCAAAGGTGTCAAAAATATGAGGAGCATGAAAAGGTCAGAAAAAGAGGAGGAGCATGAGCGGAGTTGAAAAACATGAAGAGACTGAAAAGGTGTGAAAAATGTGAAGAGCTTCAAAAGGTTTGAAAAATAGGAGGAGCATGAAGCGGTTTTCAAAAACATGAAAAGCCTGAAAAGGTGTGAAAAATACGAAGACCTTCAAAATGTGTCAAAAATATGACGAGCATGAAAGAGTCTGAAAAATAGGAGCAGCATGAAACGGTGTTCAAAAACATGAAGAGCCTGAAAAGGTGTAAAAAACATGAAGAGTTTCAAAAGGTGTCAAAATGAGATGAGCATGAAACGGTCTGAAAAATAGGAGGATCATGAAGCGGTGTTCAAAAAGATGAAGAGCCTGAAAAGGTGTGAAAATCATGAAGAGTTTCAAAAGGTGTCAAAAATATGAGGAGCATGAAACGGTCTGACAAAGAGGAGGAGCATAAAGTGGTGTTTAAAAACATGAAGGGCCTGAAAAGGTGTGAACAGTATGAAGAGCTTCAAAAGGTGTCAAAAATGATATGAGCATGAAACGGTCTGAAAAATAGGAGGAGCATGAAGCGGTGTTCAAAAACATGAAGAGCCTGAAAAGGTGTGAAAAATATGAAGAGCTTCAAAAGGTGTGAAAAATGAGAGGATCATGAAACGGTCTGAAAAAAAAGGAGGAGCATGAAGCGGTGTTCAAAAACATGAAGAGCCTGAAAAGGTGTGAAAAATATGAAGAGCTTCAAAAGGTGTGAAAAATGAGAGGATCATGAAACGGTCTGAAAAATAGGAGGAGCATGAAGCGGTGTTCAAAAACATGAAGAGCCTGAAAAGGTATGAAAAATATGAAGAGCTTCAAAAAGTGTCAAAAATATGAGGAGCATGAAACGGTCTCAAAAATAGGAGGAGCATGAAGCGGTGTTGAAAAACATGAAGAGCCTGAAAAGGTGTGAAAAATATGAAGAGCTTCCAAAATTGTCAAAAATATGAGGAGCATGAAATGGTTTGAAAAATAGGAGGAGCCTGAAACAGTCGGAAAAAAAGGAGGACATTGAAACGGTGTTGAAAAACATGAAGAGCCCGAAAACGTGTGAAAAATAGGAGGAGCGTCAAAACGTGTCAAAAATATGAGGAGCATGAAACGGTCTGAAAAATAGGAGGAGCAAGAAGCGGCGTGCAAAAACAAGAAGAGCCTGAAAAGGTGTGAAAAATATGAAGAGCTTCAAAAGGTGTGAAAAATGAAAGGAGCATGAAACGGTATGAAAAATAAAAGGAGCATGAAGTGGTGTTGAAAAAAAAGAAGAGCCTGAAAAGGTGTGAAAAATATGAAGAGCTTCAAAAGGTGTGAAATACATGAGGAACATTAAACGTTCTGAAAAATAGGAGGAGCATGAAGCGGTGTTGAAAAACATGAAGAGCCTGAAAAGGTTTGAAAAATATGAAGAGCTTCAAACGGTCTGAAATACATGAGGAGCATGAAACGGTCTGAAAAATAGGAGGAGAATCAAACGGTGTTCAAAAATAAGAAGAGCCTGAAAATCTGTGAAAAATATGAAGACCTTCAAAAGGTGTCAAAATTATGAGGAGCATGAATCGGTCTGAAAAATAGGAGTAGCATGAAGCGGTGTTCAAAAACATGAAAATCCTGAAAAGGTGTGAAAAATATAGAGCTTCAAAAGGTGTCAAAGATATGAGGAGCATGAAACGGTCTGAAAAATAGGAGGAGCATGAAACGGTGTTCGAAAACACGAACAGCCTGAAAAGTTGTGAAAAATATGAAGAGCTTCAAAAGGTGTCAAAAACATGAGGAGCATGAAAAGGTCTGAAAAATAGGAGGAGCATGAAACGGTGTTCCAAAACATCAATAGCCTGAAAAGGTGTGAAAATATGAAGAGCATCAAAAGGTGTGAAAAATATCAGGAGCATGAAACGGTCTGAAAAATAGGAGGAGCATGAAGCGGTGTTCAAAAACATGAAGAGCCTGAGAACGTGTGAAAAATATGAAGAGCTTCAAAAGGTGTGAAATACATGAGAGAAATGAAACTATCTGAAAAATAGGAGGAGCATGAAGCCGTGTTGAAAAACATGAAGAGCCTGAAAAGTTGTGAAAAATATGAAGAGCTTCTAAAGGTGTCAAAAATAAGAGGACAATGAAACGGTCTGGAAAATAGGAGGAGCATGAAGTGGTGTTGAATATGATGAAGAGCCTGAAAAGGTGTGAAATATATGAGGAGCTTGAAAATGTGTCAAAAATATGAGGAGCATGAAACGATCTGAAAAATAGGAGGTGCATGAAGTGGTGTTGAAAAACATGAAGAGCCTGAAAAGGTGTGAAAAATATGAAGAGCTTCAAAAGGTGTCAAAAATGACATGAGCTTGAAACGGTCTCAAAAATTGGAGGCGCATGAAGCGATGTTGAAAAACATGAAGTCCTGAAAAAGTGTGAAAAATATGAAGAGCTTCAAAAGGTGTTAAATATATGAGGAGTAAGAAACGGTCTCAAAAATAGGAGGAGCATGAAATTGTGTTCAAAAAAATGAAGAGCCTGAAAAGGTGTCTAGTATATGAAGATTTCAGAAGGTGTCAAAATATGAGGAGCATGAAAAGGTCTGAAAAATAGGAGGAGCATGAAGTGATGTTGAAAAACATGAAGAGCCTGAAAACGTGTAAAATATGAAGAGCTTCAAAACGTGTGAAAAATATGAAGAGCTTCAAAAGGTGTCAAAAATGAGATGAGCATGAAACGGTCTGAAAAATAGGAAGAGAATGAAACGGTGTTGAAAAACTTGAAGACCCTGAAAAGCTGTGAAAAATATGAAGAGCTTCAAAAGGTGTGAAAAATATGAAGAGCTTCCAAAGGTGTCAAAAATATGAGGAGCATGAAAAGGTCAGAAAAAGAGGAGGAGCATGAGCGGAGTTGAAAAACATGAAGAGACTGAAAAGGTGTGAAAAATGTGAAGAGCTTCAAAAGGTTTGAAAAATAGGAGGAGCATGAAGCGGTTTTCAAAAACATGAAAAGCCTGAAAAGGTGTGAAAAATACGAAGAGCTTCAAAAGGTGTCAAAAATATGACGAGCATGAAAGAGTCTGAAAAATAGGAGCAGTATGAAACAGTGTTCAAAAACATGAAGAGCCTGAAAAGGTGTAAAAAACATGAAGAGTTTCAAAAGGTGTCAAAATGAGATGAGCATGAAACGGTCTGAAAAATAGGAGGATCATGAAGCGGTGTTCAAAAAGATGAAGGGCCTGAAAAGGTGTGAAAATCATGAAGAGTTTCAAAAGGTGTCAAAAATATGAGGAGCATGAAACGGTCTGACAAAGAGGAGGAGCATAAAGTGGTGTTTAAAAACATGAAGGGCCTGAAAAGGTGTGAACAGTATGAAGAGTTTCAAAAGGTGTCAAAAATGATATGAGCATGAAACGGTCTGAAAAATAGGAGGAGCATGAAGCGGTGTTCAAAAACATGAAGAGCCTGAAAAGGTGTGAAAAATATGAAGAGCTTCAAAAGGTGTGAAAAATGAGAGGATCATGAAACGGTCTGAAAAAAAAGGAGGAGCATGAAGCGGTGTTCAAAAACATGAAGAGCCTGAAAAGGTGTGAAAAATATGAAGAGCTTCAAAAGGTGTGAAAAATGAGAGGATCATGAAACGGTCTGAAAAATAGGAGGAGCATGAAGCGGTGTTCAAAAACATGAAGAGCCTGAAAAGGTATGAAAAATATGAAGAGCTTCAAAAAGTGTCAAAAATATGAGGAGCATGAAACGGTCTCAAAAATAGGAGGAGCATGAAGCGGTGTTGAAAAACATGAAGAGCCTGAAAAGGTGTGAAAAATATGAAGAGCTTCCAAAATTGTCAAAAATATGAGGAGCATGAAACGGTTTGAAAAATAGGAGGAGCCTGAAACAGTCGGAAAAAAAGGAGGACATTGAAACGGTGTTGAAAAACATGAAGAGCCCGAAAACGTGTGAAAAATAGGAGGAGCTTCAAAACGTGTCAAAATATGAGGAGCATGAAACGGTCTGAAAAATAGGAGGAGCAAGAAGCGGCGTGCAAAAACAAGAAGAGCCTGAAAAGGTGTGAAAAATATGAAGAGCTTCAAAAGGTGTGAAAAATGAAAGGAGCATGAAACGGTATGAAAAATAGAAGGAGCATGAAGTGGTGTTTAAAAAAAAGAAGAGCCTGAAAATGTGTGAAAAATATGAAGAGCTTCAAAAGGTGTGAAATACATGAGGAACATTAAACGTTCTGAAAAATAGGAGGAGCATGAAGCGGTGTTGAAAAACATGAAGAGCCTGAAAAGGTTTGAAAAATATGAAGAGCTTCAAACGGTCTGAAATACATGAGGAGCATGAAACGGTCTGAAAAATAGGAGGAGAATCAAACGGTGTTCAAAAATAAGAAGAGCATGAAAAGCTGTGAAAAATATGAAGACCTTCAAAAGGTGTCAAAATTACGAGGAGCATGAATCGGTCTGAAAAATAGGAGTAGCATGAAGCGGTGTTCAAAAACATGAAGATCCTGAAAAGGTGTGAAAAATATAGAGCTTCAAAAGGTGTCAAAGATATGAGGAGCATGAAACGGTCTGAAAAATAGGAGAAGCATGAAACGGTGTTTGAAAACACGAACAGCCTGAAAAGTTGTGAAAAATATGAAGAGCTTCAAAAGGTGTCAAAAATATGAGGAGCATGAAAAGGTCTGAAAAATAGGAGGAGCATGAAACGGTGTTCCAAACATCAATAGCCTGAAAAGGTGTGAAAAATATGAAGAGCTACAAAAGGTGTGAAAAATATCAGGAGCATGAAACGGTCTGAAAAATAGGAGGAGCATGAAGCGGTGTTCAAAAACATGAAGAGCTTGAGAACGTGTGAAAAATATGAAGAACTTCAAAAGGTGTCAAAAATGACATGAGCTTGAAACGGTCTGAAAAATTGGAGGCGCATGAAGCAATGTTGAAAAACATGAAGTCCTGAAAAAGTGTGAAAAATATGAAGAGCTTCAAAAGGTGTTAAATATATGAGGAGTAAGAAACGGTCTCAAAAATAGGAGGAGCATGAAGCGGTGTTCAAAACCATGAAGAGCCTGAAAAGGTGTGAAAAATATGAAGAGGTTCAAAAATGTGAAAAATATGAAGAGCTTCAAAGGTGTCAAATATATGAAGAGCTTCAAACGGTGTCCAAATTATGAGGAGCATGAAACGGTCTAAAAAAAAGGAGGAGCATGAAGCGGGGTTGAAAAACATGAAGAGCCTGAGAACGTGTGAAAAATATGAAGAGCTTCAAAATGTGTGAAAAATATGAGGAGCTTCAAAAGGTGTCAAAAATATGAGGAGCATAAAACGGTCTGAAAAAGAGGAGGAGCATGATGCAGTGTTGAAAAATATGAAGAGCCTGAAAAGGTGTGAAAAATATGAAGAGCTTCTAAAGGTGTCAAAAATATGAGGACAATGAAACGGTCTGGAATATAGGAGGAGCATGAAGTGGTGTTGAATATGATGAAGAGCCTGAAAAGGTGTGAAATATATGAGGAGCTTGAAAATGTGTCAAAAATATGAGGAGCATGAAACGATCTGAAAAATAGGAGGTGCACGAAGTGGTGTTGAAAAACATGAAGGGCCTGAAAAGGTGTGAAAAATATGAAGAGCTTCAAAAGGTGTCAAAAATGACATGAGCTTGAAACGGACTGAAAAATTGGAGGAGCATGAAGCGATGTTGAAAAACATGAAGAGCCTGAAAAAGTGTGAAAATTATGAAGAGCTTCAAAAGGTGTTAAATATATGAGGAGCAAGAAACGGTCTGAAAAATAGGAGGTGCATGAAGTGGTGTTGAAAAACATGAAAAGGTGTGAAAAATATGAAGAGCTTCAAAAGGTGTCAAAAATATGAGGAGCATGAAACGATCTGAAAAATAGGAGAATCATGCAGTGGAGTTGAAAAACATGAACAGCCTGAAAAGGTGTGTAAAATATGAAGAGCTTGATAAGGTGTCATAAATATGAGGAGCATGAAACGGTTGGAAAAATAGGAGGAGCATGAAGCGGTGTTCAAAAACATGAAGAGCCTGAAAAGGTGTGAAAAATATGAAGAGCTTCAAAAGGTGTCAAAAATATGAGGAGTATGAAACGGTCTGAAAAATAGGAGGAGCATGAAGCGGTGTTGAAAAACATGAAGAGCCTGAAAACGTGTCAAAAATATGAAGAGCTTCAAAGGTGTGAAAAATAGGCAGCACTTCAAAAGGTGTCAAAAATTAGAAGAGCATGAAACAGTCTGGAAAATAGGAGGAGCATGAAGTGGTGTTGAAAAATATGAAGAGATTGAAAAGGTGTGAAAAATATGAAGAGCTTCAAAAAGTGTCAAAAATATGAGGAACAAGAAACGGTCTGAAAAATAGGAGAATCATGCAGCGGTGTTGAAAACTATAAACAGCTTGAAAAAGTGTGAAAATATGAATAGCTTCAAAAGGTGTCAAAAATATGAGTATAAGGAAACGATCTGAAAAATAGGAGGAGCATAAAGCGGTGTTCAAAAATATGAAGAGCCTGAAAAGGTGTGAAAAATATGAAGAGCATCAAAAGGTGTGAAAAATATGAGGAGCATGAAACGGTCTGAAAAATAGGAGGAGGATGAAGCGGTGTTCAAAACCATGAAGAGCCTGTGAACGTGTGAAAAATATGAAGAGCTGCAAAAGGTGTGAAATCATGAGGAGCATGAAACTGTCTGAAAAATAGGAGGAGGATGAAGTGGTGTTCAAAAACATGAAGAGCCTGAGAAGGTGTGAAAATATGAAGAGCTTCAAAAGGTGTGAAATACATGAGAGAAATGAAACTATCTGAAAAATAGGAGGAGCATGAAGCCGTGTTGAAAAACATGAAGAGCCTGAAAAGGTGTGAAAAATATGAAGAGATTCTAAAGGTGTCAAAAATATGAGGACAATGAAACGGTCTGGAAAATAGGAGGAGCATGAAGTGGTGTTGAATATGATGAAGAGCCTGAAAAGGTGTGAAATATATGAGGAGCTTGAAAATGTGTCAAAAATATGAGGAGCATGAAACGATCTGAAAAATAGGAGGTGCACGAAGTGGTGTTGAAAAACATGAAGACCCTGAAAAGGTGTGAAAAATATGAAGAGCTACAAAAGGTGTCAAAAGTGACATGAGCTTGAAACGGTCTAAAAAATTGGAGGAGCATGAAGCGATGTTGAAAAACATGAAGAGCCTGAAAAAGTGTGAAAATTATGAAGAGCTTCAAAAGGTGTTAAATATATTAGGAGCAAGAAACGGTCTGAAAAATAGGAGGTGCATGAAGTGGTGTTGAAAAACATGAAAAGGTGTGAAAAATATGAAGAGCTTCAAAAGGTGTCAAAAATATGAGGAGCATGAAACGATCTGAAAAATAGGAGAATCATGCAGTGGTGTTGAAAAACATGAAGAGCCTGAAAAGGTGTGTAAAATATGAAGAGCTTGATAAGGTGTCATAAATATGAGGAGCATGAAACGGTCGGAAAAATAGGAGGAGCATGAAGCGGTGTTCAAAAACATGAAGAGCCTGAAAAGGTGTGAAAAATATGAAGAGCTTCAAAAGGTGTCAAAAATATGAGGAGTATGAAACGGTCTGAAAAATAGGAGGAGCATGAAGCGGTGTTCAAAAACATGAAGAGACTGAAAAGGTGTGAAAAATATCAAGAGCTTCAAAAAGTGTCAAAAATATGAGGAGCATGAAACGGTCTGAAAAATAGGAGGAGCATGAAGCGGTGTTGAAAAACATGAAGAGCCTGAAAACGTGTCAAACATATGAAGAGCTTCAAAGGTGTGAAAAATATGAAGCACTTCAAAAGGTGTCAAAAATTAGAAGAGCATGAAACGGTGTGGAAAATAGGAGGAGCATGAAGTGGTGTTGAAAAATATGAAGAGACTGAAAAGGTGTGAAAAATATGAAGAGATTCAAAAAGTGTCAAAAATATGAGGAGCAAGAAACGGTCTGAAAAATAGGAGAATCATGCAGCGGTGTTGAAAACAATAAACAGCCTGAAAAAGTGTGAAAAATATGAAGAGCTTCAAAAGGTGTCAAAAATATGAGTATAATGAAACGATCTGAAAAATAGGAGGAGCATAAAGCGGTGTTCAAAAATATGAAGAGCCTGAAAAGGTGTGAAAAACATGAACAGCCTCAAAACGTGTCAAAAATATGAGGAGCATGAAACGGTCTGAAAAATATGAGCAGTATGAAACGGTGTTCAAAAACATGAAGAGCCTGAAAAGGTGTGACAAATATGAAGAGGTTCAAAAGGTGTGAAATTCATGAGGAGTATGAAACGGTCTGAAAAATAGGAGGAGCATGAAGCGGTGTTTAAAAACATGAAGAGCCTGAAAAGGTGTGAAAAATATGAAGAGCTTCAAAAGGTGTGAAAAATATGAGGAGCTTCAAAAGGTGTGAAAAATATAAGGAGCAAGAAACGGTAGGAAAAATAGGAGGGACATGAAGCGGTGTTCAAAATCATGAAGAGCCTGAAAAGCTGAGAAATATATGAAGAGCTTCAAAGGGTGTCAAAATTATGAGGAGCATGAAACGGTCTGAAAAATACAAGAAGCATGAAACAGTGTTGAAAAATATGAAGAGCCTGAAAAGGTGTGAAATATATGAAGAGCTTCAAAAGGTGTGCAATACATGAGGAGCATGTAACAACCTTAAAAACAGGACGAGCATGAAGCTGTGTTCAAAAACATGAGAGCCTGAAAAGGTGTGAAAAATATGAAGAGCTTCAAAAGGTGTGAAATACATGAGAAGCATGAAACGGTCTGAAAAATAGGAGGAGCATGAAGCAGTGTTCAAAAATATGAAGAGCCTGAAAAGGTGTCAAAATAAGAGTAGCATGAAACGTTCTGAAAAATAGGAGGAGTTTGAAGCGGTGTTCAAAAACATGAAGAGCCTGAAAAGGTGTGAAAAATATGAAGACCTTCAAAAGGTGTGAAAAATAGGAGGAGCATGAAGCGGTGTTCAAAAACATGAAGAGCCTGAAAAGGAGTGAAAAATACGAAGAGCTTCAAAAGGTGTCAAATACAAGAGGAGCATTAAACGGTCTGAAAAATAGGAGGAGCATGAAGCGGTGTTCAAAAACAGGAAGAGCCTGAAAAGGTGTGAAAAATATGAAGAGCTTCAAAAGGTGTGAAAAATAGGAGGAGCATGAAGCGGTGTTCAAAAACATGAAGAGCCTGAAAACGTGTGAAAATCATGAAGAGCTTCAAAAGATGTGAAAAATATAAAGAGCTTCAAAAGGTATCAAAAATGAGATGAGCATGAAACGTTCTGAAAAATAGGAGGAGCATGAAGTGGTGTTGAAAATCATGAAGAGCCTGAAAAGGTGTGAAAAATATGAAGAGCTTCAAAAGGTGTCAAAAATATGAGCAGCAAGAATCGGTCTGAAATATAGGAGGAGCATGAAACGGTGTTCAAAAACATGAATAGCCTGAAAAGATGTGAAAAATATGAAGAGCTTCAAAAGGGGTGAAAAATATGAAGAACTTTAAAAGGTGTCAAAAATGAGATGAGCATTAAACGGTCTGAAAAATAGGAGGAGCATGAAGCGGTGTTCAAAAACATGAAGAGCCTGAAAAGGTGTGAAAAATATGTAGAGCTTCAAAAAGTGTGAAAACTGTGAAGAGCTTCAAAACGTGTCAAAAATATGAGGAGCATGAAACGATCTGAATAATAGCAGGAGCATGAAGCGGTGTTGAAAAACATGAAGATTGTGAAAACGGGTGAAATTATGAAGAGCTTCAAAAATATGAAAAATATGAAGAGCCTAAAAAGGTGTGAAAAATATGAAGCGCTTCAAAAGGTTTGAAAAATATGAAGAGCTTCAAAAAGTGTGAAATACATGAGGAGGATTAAACGGTTTGAAAAATAGGAGGAGCATGAAGCGGTGTTGAAAAACATGAAGAG
Organism: Dama dama; assembly: GCF_033118175.1. NCBI lineage: Eukaryota > Metazoa > Chordata > Mammalia > Artiodactyla > Cervidae > Dama > Dama dama. The sequence continues at coordinate 9,490,670 of NW_026870910.1, forward strand.
CCTGAAAAGGTGTGAAAAATATGAAGAGCTTCAAAAGGTGTCAAAAATATGAGGAGCATGTAACGGTCTGAAAAATAGGAGGAGCACGAAGGGTGGTAAAAAAATGAAGAGACTGTAAAGGTGTGAAAAATATGAAGAGCTTCAAAAGGCGACAAAAATATGAGGAGCATGAAACGGTCTGAAAAGTAGGAGGAGCATGAAGCGGTGTTGAGAAACATGAAGAACCTGAAAAGGTGTGAAAAATATGAAGAGCTGCAAAAAGTATCAAAATTATGAGGAGCATGAAAAGGTCTGAAAAATAAGAGGAGCAAGAAGGGGTGTTGAAAAATATGAAGAGCCTGAAAACGTGTGAAAAATATGAAGAGCTTCAAAAGATGTGGAAAAATATGAAGAGTTTCAAAAGGTGTCAAAAATATGAGGATAATGAAACCGTCTGAAAAATAGGAGGAGCATGAAGCGGTGTTGAAAAACATGAAGAGCCTGAAAAGGTGTGAAAAATATGAAGAGCTTCAAAAGGTTTGAAAAATATGAAGAGCTTCAAAAAGTGTGAAATACATGAGGAGGATTAAACGGTTTGAAAAATAGGAGGAGCATGAAGCGGTGTTGAAAAACATGAAGAGCCTGAAAAGGTGTGAAAAATATGAAGAGCTTCAAAAGGTGTGAAAAATATGAAGAGCTTCAAAAGGTGTCAAAAATTTGATGAGCATGAAACGGTCTGAATAATAGGAGGAGCATGAAGTGGTGTTGAAAAAAATGAAGAGCCTGAAAAGGTTTGAAAAATATGAAAAGCTTCAAAAGGTGTCAAAAATATGAGGAGCATGAAACTGTCTCAAAAATAGGAGGAGCATGAAGCGGTGTTCAAAAACAAGAAGAGCCTGAAAAGGTGTGAAAAATATGAAGAGCTTCAAAAGGTGTCAAAAATATGAGGAGCATGAAACGGTTTTGAGAAACATGAATAGCCTGAAAATATGTGAAAAATATGAAGAGCATAAAAATATGTGAAAAATATGAGGAGCATGAAACTGTGTTCAAATCATGAAGAGCCTGAAAAGGTGTGAAAAATATGAAGATCTTCAGAAGGTGTCAAAATTGAAGGCATTTCCCCTGAAATCAGGAACAAGACAAGGGTGCCCACTCTCACCACTACTATTCAACATAGTGTTGGAAGTTCTGGCCACAGCAATCAGAGCAGAAAAAGAAGTAAAAGGAATCCAGATAGGAAAAGAAGAAATAAAACTCTCACTGTTTGCAGATGACATGATCCTCTACATAGAAAACCCTAAAGACTCTACCAGAAAATTACTAGAACTAATCAATGAATATAGTAAAGTTGCAGGATATAAAATTAACACACAGAAATCCCTTGCATTCCTATATACTAACAATGAAAAAACAGACAGAGAAATTAAGGAAACAATACCATTCACCATTGCAACAAAAAGAATAAAATACTTAGGAGTATATCTACCTAAAGAAACAAAGGACCTATACATAGAAAACTATAAAACACTGATGAAAGAAATCAAAGAGGACACAAACAGATGGAGAAACATACCGTGTTCATGGATTGGAAGAATTAATATTGTCAAAATGGCTATTCTACCCAAAGCAGTCTATAGATTCAATGCAATCCCTATCAAGCTACCAATGGTATTTTTCACAGAACTAGACCAAAGAATTTCACAATTTGTATGGAAATACAAAAAACCTCGAATAGCCAAAGTAATCTTGAGAAAGAAGAATGGAGCTGGAGGAATCAACCTGCCTGACTTCAGACTCTACTACAAAGCCACAGTCATCAAGACAGTATGGTACTGGCACAAAGACAGAAATATAGATCAATGGAACAGAATAGAAAGCCCAGAGATAAATCCACGAACCTATGGAAACCTTATCTTTGACAAAGGAGGCAAGGATATACAATGGAAAAAAGACAACCTCTTTAACAAGTGGTGCTGGGAAAACTGGTCAACCACTTGTAAAAGAATGAAACTAGAACACTTTCTAACACCATACACAAAAATAAACTCAAAATGGATTAAAGATCTAAATGTAAGACCAGAAACTATAAAACTCCTAGAGGAGAACATAGGCAAAACACTCTCTGACATAAATCAAAGCAAGATCCTCTATGACCCACCTCCCAGAATATTGGAAATATAAGCAAAACTAAACAAATGGGACCTAATGAAACTTAAAAGCTTTTGCACTACAAAGGAAACTATAAGTAAGGTGAAAAGACAGCCCTCAGATTGGGAGAAAATAATAGCAAATGAAGAAACAGACAAAGGATTAATTTCAAAAATATACAAGCAACTCCTGCAGCTCAATTCCAGAAAAATAAATGACCCAATCAAAAAATGGGCCAAAGAACTAAACAGACATTTCTCCAAAGAAGACATACAGATGGCTAACAAACACATGAAAAGATGCTCAACATCACTCATTATTAGAGAAATACAAATCAAAACCACAATGAGGTACCATTACACGCCAGTCAGGATGGCTGCTATCCAAAAGTCTACAAGCAATAAATGCTGGAGAGGGTGTGGAGAAAAGGGAACCCTCTTACACTGTTGGTGGGAATGCAAACTAGTACAGCCGCTATGGAAAACAGTGTGGAGATTTCTTAAAAAACTGGAAATAGAACTGCCATATGACCCAGCAATCCCACTTCTGGGCATACACACTGAGGAAACCAGAACTGAAAGAGACACGTGCACCCCAGTGTTCATCGCAGCACTGTTTATAATAGCCAGGACATGGAAGCAACCTAGATGCCCATCAGCAGATGAATGGATAAGGAAGCTGTGGTACATATACACCATGGAATATTACTCAGGCATTAAAAAGAATTCATTTGAACCAGTCCTAATGAGATGGATGAAGCTGAAGCCCATTATACAGAGTGAAGTAAGCCAGAAAGATAAAGAACATTACAGCATACTGACACATGTATATGGAATTTAGAAAGGTGATAACGATAACCCTATATGCAGAACAGAAAAAGAGACACAGAAATACAGAACAGACTTTTGAACTTTGTGGGAGAATGTGAGGGTGGGATATTTCAAAAGAACAGCATGTATCCTATCTATGGTGAAACAGATCACCAGCCCAGGTGGGATGAACGAGACAAGTGCTTCGGCCTGGTGCACTGGGAAGACCCAGAGGAATCGGGGGGAGAGGGAGGTGGGAGGGGGGATCGGGATTGGGAATACATGTAAATCCATGGCTGATTCATATCAATGTATGACAAAACCCACTGGAAAAAAAAATATGAGAAGCATGAAACAGTCTGAAAAATAGGAGTAGCATGAAACGGTGATCAAAAACATGAAGAGCCTGAAAAGGTGTGAAAAATATGAAGAGTTTCAAAAGGTGTGAAAAATATGAAGAGCTTCAAAAGGTGTCAAAAAGTAGATGAGCATGAAACGGTCTGAAAAATAGCAGCAGCATGAAGAGGTGTTGAAAAACATGAAGAGCCTGAAAATGTGTGAAAAATATGAAGACTTTCAAAAGGTGTGAAAAATATGAAGAGCTTCAAAAGGTGTCAAAAAGTAGATGAGCACGAAACGGTCTGAAAAATAGGAGGAGCATGAAGTGGTGTGGAAAAAAATGAAGAGCTTGAAAAGGTGTGAAAAATATGAAGAGTTTCTAAAGGTGTCAAAAATAAGAGGAGCGTGAAACGGTCTGAAAAATAGGATTAGCATGAAACGGTGTTCAGAAACATGAAAAGCCTGAGAAGGTGTGAAAAATATGAAGAGCATAAAAGGTATCAAAAATATGAGGAGCATGAAATGGTGTTGAAAAACATGAAGAGCCTGAAAAGGTGTGAAAAATATGAAGAGCTTCAAAAGGTGTCAAAAATATGAGGAGCATGAAACGGTCTTAAAAATAGGAGGAGGATGAAGCGGTGTTCAAAACATGAAGAGCCTGAAAAGGTGTGAAAATTAGGAAAAGCCTCAAAAGGTGTCAAAAATATGAGGAGCATGAAACGGTCTGAAAAATTGCAGGAGCATGAAGCGGTGTTGAAAAACATGAATAGTTTGAAAACGTGTGAAAATATGAAGAGGTTCAAAAGTTCTGAAAAATATGAAGAGCTTCAAAAGGGGTCAAAAATTAGATGAGCATGACGGTCTGAAAAATACGAAGAGCATGAAGCACTGTTGAAAATCATGAAGAGTCTGAAAAGGTGTGAAAAATATGAAAAGCTTCAAAAGATGTGAAAAATATGAAGAGCTTCAAAAAGTGTGAAATACATGAGGAGGATTAAACGGTCTGAAAAATAGGAGGAGCATTAAGCGGTGTTGAAGAACATGAAGGCCTGAAAACATGTGAAAAATATGAAGAGATTCAGAAGGTGTGAAAAATATGAAGATCTTCAAAAGTTGTCAAAAATTAGAAGAGCATGAAACGGTCTGAAAAATAGGAGGAGCATGAAGTGGTGTTGAAAAAAATGAAGAGCCTGAAAAGGTTTGAAAAATATGAAAAGCTTCAAAAGGTGTCAAAATATGGGGAGCATGAAACTGTCTCAAAAATAGGAGGAGCATGAAGCGGTGTTCAAAAACAAGAAGAGCCTGAAAAGGTGTGAAAAATATGAGGAGCTTCAAAAGGTGTGAAATACATGTGGAGCATTAAACGGTCTGAAAAATAGGAGCAGCATGAAGCGGTGTTGAAAAACATGAAGAGCTTGAAAAGGTGTGAAAAATATGAAGAGTTTCTAAAGGTGTCAAAAATAAGAGGAGCGTGAAACGGTCTGAAAAATAGGATTAGCATGAAACGGTGTTCAGAAACATGAAAAGCCTGAGAAGGTGTGAAAAATATGAAGAGCATAAAAGGTATCAAAAATATGAGGAGCATGAAATGGTGTTGAAAAACATGAAGAGCCTGAAAAGGTGTGAAAAATATGAAGAGCTTCAAAAGGTGTCAAAAATATGAGGAGCATGAAATGGTCTGAAAAATAAGAGGAGGATCAAATGGTCTGAAAATTAAGAGGAGCATGAAACGGTGTTGAAAAACGTGAAGAGCTTCAAAAGGTGTCAAAAATATGAGGAGCATGAAACGGCCTGAAAATTATGAGGAGTATCAAACGGTGTTCAAAAACATGAAGAGCCTGAAAAGGTGTGAAAAATCTGAAGAGCTTCAGAAAGTCTGAAAAATATGAGGAGCATGAAACTGTCTGAAAAATAGGAGGAGCAAGAAGCGGTGTTGAAAAACATGAAGAGCCTGAAAACGTGTGAAAAATATGAAGAGCTTCAAACGGTGTCAAAAATATGAGGAGCATGAAACAGTCTGAAAAATAGGAGGAAAATGAAGCGGTGTTGAAAAACTAGAAGAGCCTGAAAATGTGTGAAAAATATGAAGAGCTTCAAAAGGTGTGAAAATTATGAGTAGCATGAAACGGTCTGAAAAATAGGAGTAGCATGAAGCAGTATTGAAAAGCATGCAGAGCCTTAAAAGGTGTGAAAAATATGAAGAGCTTCAAAAGGTGTCAAAAATATGAGAAGCATGAAACTATCTCCAAAAATTAAGGAGCAAGAAGTGGTGTTCAAAAACATGAAGAGCCTGAAAAGGTGTGAAAAATATGAAGAGCTTCAAAAGGTGTCAAAAATATGAGGAGCATGAAACAGTCTGAAAAATAGGAGGAGCATGAAGCGGTGTTGAACAACATGAAGAGCCTGAAAATGTGTGAAAAATATCAAAAGCTTCAAAAGGTGTCAAAATTATGAGGAGCATGAAATGGTCTGAAAAACAGGAGGAGCATCAAGCGGTGTTGAAAAAATGAAGAGCCTGAAAAGATGTTCAAAAATATAAAGAGGCTGAAAAGTTTTGAAAAATATGAAGTGCTTAAAAAAGTGTAAAAAATATAAAGAGCTTCAAAATGTGTAAAAAATATGAAGAGCTTCAAAAGGTGTCAAAAATGAGAGGAGCATGAAACGGTCTGAAAATAGGAGGAGCATGAAGTGGTGTTGAAAAACAAGAAGAGACTGAAAAGGTGTGAAAAATATGAAGAGCTTCTAAAGGTTTCAAAAAGATGAGGAGCATGAAAAGGTGTTCAAAAACATGACGAGCCTGAAAAGGTGTGAAAAATATGAAGAGCTTCAAAAGGTGTGAAAAATATGAAGAGTTTCAAAAGGTGAGAAAAATATGAAGAGCTTCAAAAGGTGTCAAAAATTAGAGGAGCAAGAAACGGTCTGAAAAATAGGAGGATCATGAAGTGGTGTTGAAAAACATGAAGAGCCTGAAAAAGTGTGAAATATATGAAAATCTCCAAAAGGTGTCAAAAATATGAGGAGCATGAAACGGTCTGAAAAATAGGAGGAGCATGTAACGATGTTGAAAAAAATGAAGAGCCTGAAAAGGTGTGAAAAATATGAAGAGCTTCAAAAGGTGTCAAAAATATCAGTAGCATGAATGGGTCTGAAAGATAGGAGGAGCATGAAATGGTATTGAAAAACATGAACAGCCTGAAAAGGTGTGAAAAATATGAAGAGCTTCAAAAGGTGTCAAAAATATGAGGATCATGAAACGGTCTGAAATATAGGAGGAGTATGAAACGGTGTTGAAAAACATAAAGAGCATGAAAAGGTGTGAAAAATATGAAGAGCTTCAAAAGGTTTCAAAATTATTAGTCGCATGAAACGGGTAAAAAAAATAGGAGGAGCATGAGACAGTGTTGAAAAACATGAAGATGCTGAAAAGGTGTGAAATATATGAAGAGCTTCAAAAGGTTTCAAAAAAAGGAGGAGCATGAGACGGTGTTGAAAAACATGAAGATCCTGAAAAGGTGTGAAAAATTTGAAGAGCTGCAAAAGGTGTCAAAAATATGAGGAGCATGTAACGGTGTTGAATAACATGAAGAGCATTAAAAGTGTGAAAAATATGAAGATCTTCAAAAGGAGTCAAAAATATGAGGAGCATGGAACGGTCTGAAAAAAAGTAGGAGCATGAGATGGTGTTGAAAAACATGAAGAACCTGAAAAGGTTGGAAATATATGAAGAGCTTTCAAGGTGTCAAAAATATGAGGAGCATGAAACGGTCTGAAAAATAGGAGGAGCATGAAACGGTCTAAAAAATAGGATGAGCATGAAACGGTGTTGAAAAACATGAGGAGCATTAAAAGTGTGAAAAATATAAACAGCTTCAAAAGCTGTCAAAAATATGAGGAGCAAGAAACGGTCTGGAAAAGAGGAGGAGCATGAAACGGTGTTGAAAAACATGAAGAGAATGAAAAGGTGTGAAAAATATGAAGAGCTTCAAAAGGTGCCAAAAATATGAGGAGCATGAAACGGTCTTAAAAATAGGAGAAGCATGAGACGGTGTAAAAACATGAAGAACCTGAAAACGTTGGAAAAATATGAAGAGCTTCAAAGGTGTCAAAAATATGAGGAACATGAAACTGTCAGAAAAATATGAGGACCATGAAACGGTCTAAAAAATAGGACGAGCATGAAACGGTGTTGAAAAACATGAAGAGCTTCAAAAGGTGTCAAAAATATGAGGAGCCTGAAACCATCTGAAAAATAGGAGGAGCATGAAACGGTGTTGAAAATCATGAAGAGCCTGAAAAGCTGTGAACAATAAGAAGAGCTTCAGAAGGTGTCAATAATATGAGGAGCATGAAAGGGTCTGAAAAATAGGAGGAGCATAAAATGGTGTTGAACATATGAATTGCTTGAAAAGGTATGAAAAATATGAAGAGCTTCAAAAGATGTTAAAAATATGAGGAGCATGAAAGGGTCATAAACATTGGAGGAGCATGAAATGGTCTGAAATGTAGGAGGAGCATGAAGCGTTGTTCAAAAACATGAAGAGCCTAAAAAGGTGTGAAAAATATGAAGAGCTTCAAAAGTTGTCAAAAATATTAGGAGCATGAAACGGTCTGAAAAATAGGAGGAGCATGAAGCGGTGTTGAAAAACATGAAGAGCCTGAAAAGGTGTGAAAAATATGAAGAGCTTCAAATCGTCTCAAAATTATCAGTAGCATGAAACGTTCTGAAAAATAGGAGCAGTATGAAACGGTGTTGAAAAACATGGAAACCGTGAAAATGTGTGAAAAATATGAAGAGCTTCAAAATGTGTAAAAAATAGGAGGAGCATGAAACGGTGTTCAAAAACATGAAGAGCCTGAAAAGGTGTGAAAAATATGAAGAGCTTCAAAAGGTGTCAAAAATATGAAGAGCTTCAAAAGGTGTCATAATATGAGGAGCATGAAACAGTCTGAAAAATAGGAGGAGCATGAAATTGTATTGAAACAATGAAGAGACTGATAAGGTGTGAAAAGTATGAAGAGCTTCAAAAGGTGTCAAAAATATGAGGAGCATGAAACGGTCTGAAAAATTGGAGGAGCATGAAGCGGTGTTGACAAACATGAAGAGCCTGAAAGGCAGTGAAAAATATTAAGTAAGAGCTTCTAAAGGTGTCAAAGTATGAGGAGCATGAAACGGTCAGAAAAATAGGAGGAGCATGAAGCGGTTTACAAAAATATGAAGAGCCTGAAAATGTGTGAAAAATATGAAGAGCTTCCAAATGTGTGAAAAATATGAGGAGCATGAAACGGTCTGAAATATAGGAGGAGCATGAAGCGTAGTTGTAAAACATGAAGAGCCTGAAAATGTGTGAAAAATATGAAGAGCTTCAAAAGGTGTCAAAAATATGAGGAGCAAGAAACGGTCTGAAAAATCGGAGGACCACGAAACATTCTGAAAAATGGTAGGCCATTAAACGGTGTTGAAAAACATGAAGAGCATGAAAGGGTGTGAAAAACATGAAGAGCTGCAAAAGGTGTCAAAAATATGAGGAGCATGAAACGGTCAAAAAATAGGAGGAACATGAGACGGCATTGAAAATCAGGAAGAGCATGAAAAGCTGTGAAAAATATGAGGTGTTTTAAAAGGTGTCAAAAATATGAGGAGCATGAAACGGTGTTGAAAAAAATGAAGATCATGAAAAGGTGTGAAAAATATGAAGAGCTTCAAAAGTTGTCAAAAATATTAGGAGCATTAAACGGTCTGAAAAATAGGAGGAGCATGAAGCGGTGTTGAAAAACATGAAGAGCCTGAAAAGGTGTGAAAAATATGAAGAGCTTCAAATCGTCTCAAAAATATCAGTAGCATGAAACGTTCTGAAAAATAGGAGCAGCATGAAACGGTGTCGAAAAACATGGAAAGCGTGAAAATGTATGAAAAATATGAAGAGCTTCAAAATGTGTAAAAAATAGGAGGAGCATGAAACGGTGTTCAAAAACATGAAGAGCCTGAAAAGGTGTGAAAAATATGAAGAGCTTCAAAAGGTGTCAAAAATATGAAGAGCTTCAAAAGGTGTCATAATATGAGGAGCATGAAACAGTCTGAAAAATAGGAGGAGCATGAAATGGTGTTGAAACAATGAAGAGCCTGATAAGGTGTGAAAAATATGAAGAGCTTCAAAAGGTGTCAAAAATATGAGGAGCATGAAACGGTCTGAAAAATTGGAGGAGCATGAAGTGGTGTTGAAAAACATGAAGAGCCTGAAAAGCAGTGAAAAATATTAAGTAAGAGCTTCCAAAGGTGTCAAAGTATGAGGAGCATGAAACGGTCAGAAAAATAGGAGGAGCATGATGCGGTTTTCAAAAATATGAAGAGCCTGAAAATGTGTGAAAAATATGAAGAGCTTCCAAAGGTGTGAAAAATATGAGGAGCATGAAACGGTCTGAAATATAGGAGGAGAATGATGTGGTGTTGAAAAACATGAAGAGCCTGAAAAGGTGTGAAAAATATGAAGAGCTTCAAAAGGTGTGAAAAATATGAGGAGCATGAAATGTTCTGAAAAATAGGAGGAGAATGATGTGGTGTTGAAAAACATGAAGAGCCTGAAAAGGTGTGAAAAATATGAAGAGCTTCAAAAGGTGTCAAAAATATGAGGAGCAAGAAACGGTCTGAAAAATCAGAGGACCACGAAACGTTCTGAAAAATAGTAGGCCATTAAACGGTGTTGAAAAACATGAAGAGCATGAAAAGGTGTGAAAAACATGATGAGCGTCAAAAGATGTCAAAAATATGATGAGCACGAAATGGCCTAAAAAATACGAGGAGCATGAAACGTTCTGAAAAGTAGGAAGAGCATGAAACGGTTTTGAGAAATATGAGGAGCGTCAAAAGGTGTGAAAAATATGAGGACCATGGATCGGTCTGAAAAATATGAGGAGCCTGAAACGATGTGAAAAATAGGAGGAGCATGAAACGGTGTTGAAAAACATGAAGAACTTCAAAAGGTGTCAAAAAATTGAGGAGCATGAAACGGTCTGAAATATAGGAGGAGCATGAAACCGTGTTGAAAAACATGAAGAGCATGAAAGGGTGTGAAAAACATGAAGAGCTGCAAAAGGTGTCAAAAATATGAGGAGCATGAAACGGTCAAAAAATAGGAGGAACATGAGACGGCGTTGAAAATCAGGAAGAGCATGAAAAGGTGTGAAAAATATGAGGTGTTTTAAAAGGTGTCAAAAATATGAGGAGCATGAAACGGTGTTGAAAAAAATGAAGATCATGAAAAGGTGTGAAAAATATGAAGAGCTTCAAAAGGTGTCACATATATGAAGAACATGAAACGGTCTGAAAAATAAGAGGAGCATGAAACAGTCTGAAAAAAAGTAAGAGTATGAAACTGTGTTGAAAAACATGAAGAGCTTCAAAAGGTGTGAAATACATGAGGAGCATGAAACGGTCTGAAAAGTAGGAGGAGCATGAAGCGTTGTTCAAAAACATGAAGAGCCTAAAAAGGTGTGAAAAATATGAAGAGCTTCAAAAGTTGTCAAAAATATTAGGAGCATGAAACGGTCTGAAAAATAGGAGGAGCATGAAGCGGTGTTGAAAAACATGAAGAGCCTGAAAAGGTGTGAAAAATATGAAGAGCTTCAAATCGTCTCAAAAATATCAGTAGCATGAAAGGTTCTGAAAAATAGGAGCAGCAGGAAACGGTGTTGAAAAACATGGAAAGCGTGAAAATGTGTGAAAAATATGAAGAGCTTCAAAAATGTGTAAAAAATAGGAGGAGCATGAAGCGGTGTTCTAAACATGAAAAGCCTGAAAAAGTGTGAAAAATATGAAGAGCTTCACTGGTTTGAAAAATAAGAAGAGCCTGAAAAGGTGTGAAAATTGACATGAGCATGAAACGGTCTGAAAAATAGGAAGAGCATGAAGAGGTGTTCAAAAACATGAAGAGCCTGAAAACGTGTGAAAAATATGAAGAGCTTCAAAAGGTGTGAAAAATAGGAGAAGCATGAAGCGGTTTTGAAAAACATGAAGAGCCTGAAAACGTGTGAAAAACATGAAGAGCTTCAAAAGGTGTGAAAAACATGAACAGTTTCAAAAAGTGTCAAAAATGAGATGAGCATGAAGCGGTCTCAAAAATGGTGGAGCATGAAGTGTTGTTGAAAAACATGAAGAGCCTGAAATCGTGTGAAAAATATGAAGAGCTTCAAAAGGTGTGAAATACATGAGGAGCATTAATCGGTCTGAAAAATAGGAGTAGCATGAAGCAGTGTTGAAAAACATGAAGAGCTTGAAAAGGAGTGAAAAATATGAAGAGCTTCAAAAGGTGTGAAATATATGAAGAGCTTCAACAGGTTTCAAAAATATGAGGAGCATGAAAAGGTCTGAAAAATAGGAGGAGCATGAAGCGGTGTTCAAAAAAAGAAGAGCATGAAAAAGTGTGAAAAATATGAAGAGCTTCAAAAGGTTTGAAAAATATGAAGAGCCTGAAAAGGTGTCAAAAATGAGATGAGCATGAAAGGGTCTGAAAAATAGGAGGAGCATGAAGCGGTGTTCTAAACATGAAAAGCCTGAAAAAGTGTGAAAAATATGAAGAGCTTCACTGGTTTGAAAAATAAGAAGAGCCTGAAAGGTGTGAAAATTGACATGAGCATGAAACGGTCTGAAAAATAGGAAGAGCATGAAGAGGTGTTCAAAAACATGTACAGCCTGACAAGGTGTGAAAAATATGAAGAGCTTCAAAAGGTGTCAAAAATATGAGGAGCATGAAACGTTCTGAAAAATAGGAGGAGCATGAAGTGGTGTTGAAACAAATGAAGAGCCTGAAAATGTGTGAAAAACATGAAGAGCTTCAAAACGTGTCAAAAATATGAGAAGGATGAAACGGTCAGAAAAATAGGAGCAGCATGAAGCGCTGTTCAAAAACATGAAGAGCCTGAAAAGGTGTGAAAAATATGAAGAGCTTCAAAAGGTGTGAAAAATATGAACACTTTCAAAAAGTGTCAAAAATGAGATGAGCATGAAGCGGTCTGAAAAATGGTGGAGCATGAAGTGTTGTTGAAAAACATGAAGAGCCTGAAATCATGTGAAAAATATGAAGAGCTTCAAAAGGTGTCAAAAATGTGAGGAGCATGAAACGGTCTGAAAAATAGGAGGAGCATGAAACCGTGTCAAAAACATGAAGAGCCTGGAAAGGTGTGAAAAATGAAGAGCTTCAAAAGGTGTGAAATACATGAGGAGCATGAAACGGTCTGAAAAATAGGAGGAGCATGAAGTGGTGTTTAAAAACATGAAGAGCCTGAAAAGCTGTGAAAAATATGAAGAGCTTCAAAACGTGTCAAAACTATGAGGAGCATGAAACGGTCTGAAAAAGAGAAGGAGCATGAAGCATTGATGAAAAACATGAGGAGGCTGAAAACGTGTGAAAAATATGAAGAGCTTCAAAAGGTGTGAAATACATGAGGAGCATGAAACGGTCTGAAAAATAGGAGGATCATGAAGCGGTGTTGAAAAATATGAAGAGCCTGAAAAGCTGTGAAAAATATGAAGAGCTTCAAAAGCTTTCAAAAATATGAGGAGCATGAAACGGTCTGAAAAATAGGAGCAGCATGAAGTGGTGTTGAAAAACATGAAGAGCCTGAAAAGTTGTGAAATTTATGAAGAGCTTCAAAAGTTGTGAAAAATAGGAGGAGCATGAAGCGGTGTTGAAAAACATGAAGAGCCTGAAAAGGTGTGAAAAATACGAAGAGCTTCAAAAGGTGTCAAAATTATGAGGAGCATGAAACGGTCTGAAAAATAGGAGGATCATGAAACAGTATTGAAAAACATGAAGAGCCTGAAAAGTTGTGAAATTTATGAAGAGCTTCAAAAGGTGTGAAATATAGGAGGAGCATGAAGCGGTGTTGAAAAACATGAAGAGCCTGAAAACGTGTGAAAAATATGAAGAGTTTCAAAAGGCGTGAAAAATATGAACACTTTCAAAAAGTGTCAAAAATGAGATGAGCATGAAGCGGTCTGAAAAATGGTGGAGCATGAAGTGTTGTTGAAAAACATGAAGAGCCTGAAATCATGTGAAAAATATGAAGAGCTTCAAAAGGTGTCAAAAATGTGAGGAGCATGAAACGGTCTGAAAAATAGGAGGACCATGAAACCGTGTCAAAAACATGAAGAGCCTGGAAAAGTGTGAAAAATGAAGAGCTCAAAAGGTGTGAAATACATGAGGAGCATGAAACGGTCTGAAAAATAGGAGGAGCATGAAGTGGTGTTTAAAAACATGAAGAGCCTGAAAAGCTGTGAAAAATATAAAGAGCTTCAAAACGTGTCAAAACTATGAGGAGCATGAAACGGTCTGAAAAAGAGAAGGAGCATGAAGCATTGATGAAAAACCTGAGGAGGCTGAAAACGTGTGAAAAATATGAAGAGCTTCAAAAGGTGTGAAATACATGAGGAGCATGAAACGGTCTGAAAAATAGGAGGATCATGAAGCGGTGTTGAAAAATATGAAGAGCCTGAAAAGGTGTGAAAAATATGAAGAGCTTCAAAAGTTGTGAAAAATAGGAGGAGCATGAAGCGGTGTTGAAAAACATGAAGAGCCTGAAAAGGTGTGAAAAATACGAAGAGCTTCAAAAGGTGTGAAAAATATGAAGAGCTTCAAAAGGTGTGAAAAATAGGAGGAGCATGAAGCGGTGTTGAAAAACATGAAGAGCCTGAAAAGGTGTGAAAAATACGAAGAGCTTCAAAAGGTGTGAAAAATATGAAGAGCTTCAAAAGGTGTCAAAAATATGAGGAGCATGAAGAGGTCTGAAAAATTCGAGGAGCATGAAGTGGTGTTAAAAACATGAAGAGCCTGAAAAGATGTGAAAAATATGAAGAGCTTCAAAATGTGTCAAAAATATGAGGAGCATGAAACGGTCTGAAAAACAAGAGAAGCATGAAGCGGTGTTGAAAAACATGAGGAGCCTGAAAACGTGTGAAAAATTTGAAGAGCTTCAAAAATGTGAAAAATATGAAGAGCTCCAAAAGGTGTGAAATATATGAAGAGCTTCAAAAGGTGTGAAAAATATGAACAGCTTCAAAAGGTGTCAAAAATATGAAGAGCATGAAACGATCTGAAAAATAGGAGGAGCATGAAGTGGTGTTGAAAAACATGAAGAGCCTGAAAATGTGTGAAATATATGAAGAGCTTCAAAAGGTGTGAAAAATATGAAGAGCTTCAAAAGGTGTCAAAAATATGAAGAGCATGAAACGGTCGCACAATTAGGAGGAACTTGAAGTGGTTTTCGAAAACATGAAGTGTCTGAGAATGTGTGAAATATAAGAGGAGCTTCAAAAGGTGTCAAAATTATGAGGAGCATGAAACGGTCTGAAAAATAGGAGGATCATGAAACAGTGTTGAAAAACATGAAGAGCCTGAAAAGGTGTGAAAAATATGAAGAGCTTCAAAACGTGTCAAAAATATGAGGAGCATGAAACGGTCTGAAAAATAGGAGGAGTATGATGCGGTGTTGAAAAATATGAAGAGCTTCAAAAGCTGTCAAAAATGAGATGACCATGAAACGGTCTGACAAATAGAAGGAGCATGAAGTTCTTTTCAAAAAAATGAAGAACCTGAAAAGGTGTGAAGTATATGAAGATTTCAAAAGGTGTCAAAAATATGAGGAGAATGAAACGGTCTGAAAAATAGGAGGAGCATGAAGTCATGTTGAAAAACATGAAGAGCCTGAAAATGTGAGAAAAATACGAAGAGCTTCAAAAAGTGTCACAAATATGAGGAGCATGAAACGGTCTGCAAAATAGGAGGAGCATGAAGTGGTGTTCAAAAATTTGAAGAGCCTGAAATGGTGTGAAATATATTAAGAGTTTCAAAAGGTGTCAAATATATGAGGAGCAAAAACGGTCTGAAAATGGAGGAGCATGAAGTGGTGTTGAAAATCATGACGAGCCTTAAAAGGTGCGTAAAATATGAAGAGCTTCAAAATGTGTGAAATACATGAGGAGCATGAAACGGTCTGAAAAATAGGAGGAGCATGAAGCGGTGTTCAAAAATATGAAGAGCCTGAAAATTTGTGAAAACTATGAAGAGCTTCAGAAGGTGTCAAAAATTAGATGAGCATGAAACGGTCTGAAAAATAGGAGGAGCATGAAGCGGTGTTGAAAAACATTAAGAGCCTGAAAAGGTGTGAAATATATGAAGAGCTTCAAAAGGTGTGAAAAATATGAAGAGCATCAAAAGGTGTCAAAAATATGAGGAGCATGAAACGGTCTGAAAAATAGGAGGAGCATTGTAGCATTGTTCAAAAACTTGAAGAGCCTGAAATGGTGTGAAAAATATGAAGAGCTTCAAAAGGTGTCAAAAATATGAGGAGCATGAAACGGTCTGAAAAATAGGAGGAGCATGAAACGGTCTGAAAAACAGGAGGAGCATGAAGCAGTGTTGAAAAACATGAAGATCCTGAAAAGGTGTGAAAAATACGAAGAGCTTCAAAAGATGTGAAATACATGAGGAGCATGAAACTGTCTGAAAAATAGGAGGAGCATGAAGCGCTGTTCAAAAACATGAAGAGCTTGAAAAGGTGTAAAAAATATGAAGAGCTTCAAAAGATGTGAAATACATTAGGAGCATGAAACTGTCTGAAAAATAGGAGGAGCATGAGACGGTGTTGAAAATCATGAAGAGCCTGAAAAGGTGTTAAAAATATAAAGAGCCTCAAAACGCGTCAAAATATGAGGATCATGAAACGGTCTGAAAAATAGGAGGAGCATGAAACGGTGTTCAAAAACATGAAGAGCCTAAAAAGGTGTGAAAAATATGAAGAGCTTCAAAACGCGTCAAAATATGAGGAGCATGAAACGGTCTGAAAAACAGGAGGATCATGAAGCCGTGTTGAAAAACATGGGGAGCCTGAAAAGGTGTGAAAAATATGAAGAGCTTCAAAAGCTTTCAAAAATATGAGGAGCATGAAACGGTCTGAAAAATAGGAGGAGCATGAAGTGGTGTTGAAAAACATGAAGAGCCTGAAAAGATGTGAAAAATATGAAGAGCTTCAAAATGTGTCAAAAATATGAGGAGCATGAAACGGTCTGAAAAACAGGAGAAGCATGAAGCGGTGTTGAAAAACATGAGGAGCCTGAAAACGTGTGAAAAATATGAAGAGCTTCAAAAATATGAAAAATATGAAGAGATTCAAAAGGTGTGAAAAATATGAAGAGCTTCAAAAGATGTCAAAAATGAGATGAGCATGAAACGGTCTGAAGAAAAGGAGGAGCATGAAGCGGTGTTCAAAAACATGAAGAGCCTTAAAAGGTGTGAAAAATATGAAGAATTTTAAAAGGTGTCAAAAATATGAAGAGCATGAAACGTTCTGAAAAAGAGGAAGATCATGAAACGGTGTTCAAAAACATGAAGAGCATGAGAAGTTGTGAAAAATATGAAGAGCTTCAAAAGGTGTCAAAAATATGAAGAGCCTGAAAAGGTGTGAAATATATGAAGAGCTTCAAAAGGTGTCAAAATATGAGAACCAAGAAACGACTGAAAAATAGGAGGAGCATGAAGCGGTGTTGAAAAACATGAAGAGCCTGAAAAGGTGTGACAAATATGAAGAGCTTCAAAAGGTGTCAAAAATATGAGGAGCAGGAAACGGTCTGAAAATTAAGAGCAGCATAAAATTGTGTTAAAAAATATGAAGAGCCTGAAAAGGTGTGAAAAATATGAAGAGCTTCAAAGGGTGTCAGAAATATGGGGAGCATGAAATGGTCTGAAAAGTAGGAGGAGCATGAAGTGGTTGTGAAAAACTTCAAGAGCCTGAAAAGGTGTGCAAAATATGAAGAGCTTCAAAAGGTGTGAAATTCATGAGGAGATGAAACGATCTGACAAAGAGGAGGGTCATGAAGCGGTGTTCAAAAACCTGCAGAGGCTGAAAAGGTGTGAAAAATACGAAGAGCTTCAAAAGGTGTCAAAAATATGAGGAGCATGAAACGGTCTGAAAAAGAGGAGGAGCATGAAGGGGTGTTGAAAAACATGAAGAGCCTGAAAACGTGTGAAAAATATGAAGAGCTTCAAAAATGTGAAAAATATGAAGAGCTTCAAAAGGTGTGAAAAATACGACGAGCTTCAATAGGTGTCAAAAATGAGATGAACATGAAACGGTCTGAAACATAGGAGGAGAATGAAGCGGTTTTGAAAATCATGAAGAGCCTGAAAGGGTGTGAAAAATATGAAGAGCTTCAAAAGTTGTGAAAAATATGAAGAGTTTGAAAAGGTGTCAAAAATATGAGGAGCATGAAACGGTCTGAAAAATAGGAGGAGCATGAAACTGTGTTCAAAAACATGAAGAGCCTGAAAATGTGTGAAAAATATGAAGAGCTTCAAAAATGTGAAAAATATGAAGAGCTTCAAAAGGTGTGAAAAATAGGAAGAGCTTCAAAAGGTGTCAAAAATGAGATTACCATGAAACGGTCTGAAAAATAGGAGGAACATGAAGCGGTGTTGAAAATCATGAAGAGCCTGAAAAGTTGTGAAAAATATGAAGAGTTTCAAAAGGTGTGAAAAACATGAACAGCTTCAAAAGGTGTCAAAAAGAGATGAGCCTGAACGGTCTGAAAAATAGGAGGACCATGAAACTGTGTTCAAAAACATGAAGAGCCTGAAAATGTGTGAAAAATATGAAGAGCTTCAAAAATGTGAAAAATATGAAGAGCTTCAAAAGGTGTGAAAAATAGGAAGAGCTTCAAAAGGTGTCAAAAATGAGATTACCATGAAACGGTCTGAAAAATAGGAGGAGCAATAAACGGTGTTCAAACAAATGAAGAGCGTGAAAAGGTGTGAAAAATATGAAGAGCTTCAAAAGCTGTCAAAAATATGAGGAGCATGAAACGGTCTGAAAAATAGGAGGAGCATCAAGCGGTGTTCAAAAACATGAAGAGCTTGAATAGGTGTGAGAAATATGAAGAGCATCCAAAGGTGTCAATAATATGAGGAGCATGAAATGGTCTGAAAAATAGGAGGAGGATGAAGCGATGTTCAAAAACATGAAGAGCCTGAAAAGATGTGAAAAATATGAAGAGATTAAAAATGTGTGAAAAATATGAGGAGCATGAAACGTTCTGAAAAATAGGAGGACCATGAAGCGGTGTTCAAAAACATGAAGAGACTGGAAACGTGTGAAAAATATGAAGACTCTCAAAAAATATCAAAAATATGAGGAGTATGAAACAGTCTGAAAAATAGGAGGAGCATGAAGCGGTGTTGAAAAACATGAAGAGCCTGAAAATAAGTGAAAAATATGAAGAGCTTCAAAAATGTGAAAAATATGAAGAACTTCAAAAGGTGTGAAAAATATGAAGAGCTTCAAAAGGTGTCAAAAATGAGATGAGCATGAAACTGTCTGAAAAATAGGAGGAGCATAAAGCGGTGTTGAAAATCATGAAGAGCCTGAAAAGGTGTGAAAAATATGAAGAGCTTCAAAAGATGTGAAAAACATGAAGAGCTTCAAAAGGTGTCAAAATGAGATGAGCATGAAACGGTCTGAACAATAGGAGGAGGATGAAGCGGTGTTGAAAAACATGAAGAGCCTGAAAATGTGTGAAAAATGTGAAAAGCTTCTAAAGGTGTTCAAAAATATTAGGAGAATGAAACGGTCTGAAAAATAGGAGGAGCATGAAGCGGTGCTGAAAAACATGAAGAGCTTGAAAACGTGTGAAAAATATGAAGAACTTCAAAAGGTGTGAAAAATGTGAAGAGCTTGAAAAGGTGTCAAAAATGAGATGAGCATGAAACGGTCTGAAAAATAGGAGGAGCATGAGGTGGTGTTGAAAAAAATGACGAGCCTGAGAAGGTGTCAAAAATATGAAGAGCTTCAAAAGGTGTCAAATATATGAGGAGCATGAAACGGTCTGAAAAATAGGAGGAGCATGAAGCGGTGTTGAAAAAGATGAAGGGCCTGAAAAGGTGTCAAAAAAATGAAGAGCTTCAAAAGGTGTCAAAATATGAGGAGCATGAAACGGTCTGAAAAATAGGAGGAGCATGAAGCGGTGTTGAAAAACATGAAGAGCCTGAAAAGTTGTGAAAAATAGGAAGATCTTCAAAAGGTGGCAAAAATATGAGGAGCATTATACGGTCTGAAAAATAGGAGGAGAATGAAACGGTGTTCAAAAAGAAGAAGAGCCTGAAAAGGTGTGAAAAATATGAAGAGCTTCAAAAGGTGTCAAAATATGAGGAGCATGAAACCGTCTGAAAAGTAGGAGGAGCATTAAGCGGTGCTGAAAAACATGAAGAGCCTGAAAAGGTGTGAAAAATAGGAAGATCTTGAAAAGGTGTCAAAAATATGAGTAGCATGAAACGGTCTGAAAAATAGGAGGAGCATGAAGTCGTGATGAAAAACATGAAGAGCCTGAAAAGGTGTGAAAAATATGAAGAGCTTCCAAAATTGTGAAAATATGAGGAGAATGAAACGGTTTGAAAAATAGGAGGAGCATGAAACGGTCTCAAAAATAGGAGGAGCATGATGCGGTGTGGAAAAACAAGAAGAGCCTGAAAAGGTGTGAAAAATATGAAGAGCTTCAAAAGGTGTGAAAAATATGAAGAGCTTCAAAAGGTGTGAAAAATATGAAGAGCTTCAAAAGTTGTCAAAAATGAGATGTGCATGAAATGGACTGAAATATAGAAGGAGCATGAAGTGATGTTGAAAAACATGAAGAGCCTGAAAATGTGTGAAATATAGGAAGTGCTTCAAAAGGTGTCAAAAATATGAGGAGCATGAAACGGTCTGAAAACTAGGAGGAGCATGAAGCGGTGTTGAGAAACATGAAGAGCCTGAAAAGGTGTGAAAAATATGAAGAGATTCAAAAGGTGTCAGAAATATGAGGAGCATGAAATGGTCTCAAAAATAGGAGGAGGATGAAGCGATGTTCAAAAACATGAAGAGCCTGAAAAGATGTGAAAAATATGAAGAGATTAAAATGTGTGAAAAATATGAGGAGCATGAAACGTTCTGAAAAATAGGAGGACCATGAAGCGGTGTTCAAAAACATGAAGAGACTGGAAACGTGTGAAAAATATGAAGACTCTCAAAAAATATCAAAAATATGAGGAGTATGAAACAGTCTGAAAAATAGGAGGAGCATGAAGCGGTGTTGAAAAACATGAAGAGCCTGAAAATAAGTGAAAAATATGAAGAGCTTCAAAAATGTGAAAAATATGAAGAACTTCAAAAGGTGTGAAAAATATGAAGAGCTTCAAAAGGTGTCAAAAATGAGATGAGCATGAAACTGTCTGAAAAATAGGAGGAGCATAAAGCGGTGTTGAAAATCATGAAGAGCCTGAAAAGGTGTGAAAAATATGAAGAGCTTCAAAAGATGTGAAAAACATGAAGAGCTTCAAAAGGTGTCAAAATGAGATGAGCATGAAACGGTCTGAACAATAGGAGGAGGATGAAGCGGTGTTGAAAAACATGAAGAGCCTGAAAATGTGTGAAAAATGTGAAAAGCTTCTAAAGGTGTTCAAAAATATTAGGAGAATGAAACGGTCTGAAAATAGGAGGAGCATGAAGTGGTGGTGAAAAACATGAAGAGCTTGAAAACGTGTGAAAAATATGAAGAACTTCAAAAGGTGTGAAAAATGTGAAGAGCTTGAAAAGGTGTCAAAAATGAGATGAGCATGAAACGGTCTGAAAAATAGGAGGAGCATGAAGCGGTGTTCAAAAACATGAAGAGCCTGAAAAGGTGTGAAAAATATGAAAAGCTTCAAAAGTTGTGAAAATTATGAAGAGTTTGAAAAGGTGTCAAAAATATGAGGAGCATGAAACGGTCTGAAAAATAGGAGGAGCATGAAGCGGTGTTCAAAAACATGAAGAGCCTGAAAAGGTGTGAAAAATATGTGGAGCTTCAAAAGCTGTCAAAAATATGAGGAGCATGAAACGGTCTGAAAAATAGGAGGAGCATGAAGCGGTGTTCAAAAACATGAAGAGCTTGAATAGGTGTGAGAAATATGAAGAGCTTCCAAAGGTGTCAATTATATGAGGAGCATGAAACGGTCTGAAAAATAGGAGGAGGATGAAGCGGTGTTCAAAAACATGAAGAGCCTGAAAAGATGTGAAAAATAGGAAGAGATTTAAAATGTGTGAAAAATATGAGGAGCATGAAACGTTCTGAAAAATAGGAGGAGCATGAAGCGGTGTTCAAAAACATGAAGAGACTGAAAAGGTGTGAAAAATACGAAGACTCTCAAAAAATATCAAAAATATGAGGAGTATGAAACGGTCTGAAAAATAGGAGGAGCATGAAGCGGTGTTGAAAAACATGAAAGCCTGAAAATAAGTGAAAAATATGAAGAGCTTCAAAAATGTGAAAAATATGAAGAACTTCAAAAGGTGTGAAAAATATGAAGAGCTTCAAAAGGTGTCATAAATAAGATGAGCATGAAACTGTCTGAAAAATGGGAGGAGCATAAAGCGGTGTTGCAAATCATGAAGAGCCTGAAAAGGTGTGAAAAATATGAAGAGCTTCAAAAGATGTGAAAAACATGAAGAGCTTCAAAAGGTGTCAAAATGAGATGAGCATGAAATGGTCTGAACAATAGGAGGAGCATGAAGCAGTGTTGAAAAACATGAAGAGCCTGAAAAGGTGTGAAAAATATGAAGAGCTTCTAAAGGTGTCAAAAATATGAGGAGAATGAAACGGTCTAAAATATAGGAGGAGCATGAAGTGGTATTGAAAAACATGAAGAGCCTGAAAAGTGTAAAAAATACAAAGATCTTCAAAAAGTGTCAAAAATATGAGGTGCATGAAACGGTCTGAAAAATAGGAGGAGCATGAAGCGGTGTTGAAAAACATGAAGAGCCTGAAAACGTGTCAAAAATATGAAAAACTTCAAAAGGTGTGAAAAATGTGAAGAGCTTCAAAAGGTGTCAAAAATGAGATGAGCATGAAACGGTCTGAAAAATAGGAGGAGCATGAAGTGGTGTTGAAAAAAATGAAGAGCCTGAGAAGGTGTGAAAAATATGAAGAGTTTCAAAAGATGTGAATAATATGAAGAGCTTCAAAAGGTGTCAAAAATAAGATGAGCATGAAACGGTCTGAAAATAAGAAGGAGCATGAAGCGGTGTTCAGAAACATGAAGAGCCTGAAAAGGTGTGAAAAATATGAGGAGCTTCAAAAGGTGTCAAAAATATGAGGAGCATGAAATTATCTGGACAATAGAGGAGCATGAAGCGGTGTTGAAAAACATGAAGAGCCTGAAAAGGTGTGAAAAATATGAAGAGCTTCAAAAGGTGTCAAAAATATGAGGAGCATGAAACGGTCTGAAAAATAGGAGGAGCATGAAGCGGAGTTGAAAAACTTGAAGAGCCTGAAAACGTGTGAAAAATATGAAGAGCTTCAAAAGGTGTGAAATATATGAAGAGCTTCAAAAGGTGTCAAAAATATGAGGAGAATGAAACGGTCTGAAATATAGGAGGAGCATGAAGTGGTATTGAAAAACATGAAGAGCCTGAAAAGTGTAAAAAATACAAAGATCTTCAAAAAGTGTCAAAAATATGAGGTGCATGAATCGGTCTGAAACATAGGAGGAGCATGAAGCGGTGTTGAAACACATGAAGAGCCTGAAAACGTGTGAAAAATACGAAGAACTTCAAAAGGTGTGAAAAATGTGAAGAGCTTCAAAAGGTGTCAAAAATGAGATGAGCATGAAACGGTCTGAAAAATTGGAGGAGCATGAAGTGGTGTTGAAAAAAATGAAGAGCCTGAGAAGGTGTGAAAAATATGAAGAGTTTCAAAAGATGTGAATAATATGAAGTGCTTCAAAAGGTGTCAAAAATAAGATGAGCATGAAACAGTCTGAAAATAAGAAGGAGCATGAAGCGGTGTTCAGAAACATGAAGAGCCTGAAAAGGTGTGAAAAACATGAAGAGCTTCAAATTGTGTCAAGTATATGAGGAGCATGAAACCGTCTGAAAAATAGGAGGAGCATGAAACGGTCTGAAAAATAGGAGGAGCATGAAGCGGTGTTGAAAAACATGAAGAGCCTGAAATGGCGTCAAAATTAGGAAGAGCTTCAAAGGTGTCAAAAATATGAGGAGCAAGAAAAGGTCTGAAAAATAGGAGGAGCATGAAACGGTGTTCAAAAACATAAAGAGCCTGAAAAGGTGTGAATAATTTGAAGAAATTCAAAAGGTGTGAAAAATATGAAGAGGTTCCAAAGGAGTCAAAAATGAGATGAGCATGAAACGGTCTGAAAAATAGGAGTAGCATGAAGTGGTGTTGAAAAACATGAAGTGCCTGAAAAGGTGTGAAATATATGAAGAGCTTCAAAAGGTGTGAAAAATAAGAGGAGCATCAAAAGGTGTCAAAAATATGAGGAGCCTGAAACGGTCTGAAAAATAGGAGGAGCATGAAACGGTGTTCAAAAACATATAGAGCCTGAAGATGTGTAAAAAATATGAAGAGCTTCAAAAAGACTGAAATACATGAGGAGCATGGAACGTTGAAAATACGAGGAACATGAAGCGGTTCTCAAAAACATGAAGATCCTGAAAAGGTGTGAAAATTATGAAGAGCTTCAAAAGTTGTCAAAAATATAAGAAGCATGAAACGGTCTGAAAAATAGGAGGAGCATGAAGCGATGTATAAAAACATGACGAGCCTGAAAGGTGTGAAGAATATGAAGAGCTTCAAAAGGTGTCACAAATATGAGGAGCATGAAAAGGTCTGAAAAATAGGAGGAGCTTGAAACGGTGTTCAAAAACATGAAGAGCCTGAAAAGGTGTGAAAAATATGAAGAGCTTCAAAAGGTGTCAAAAATATGAGGAGCATGTACCTGTCTGAAATATAGGAGGAACAAGAAGCAGTGTTCAAAAACATGTAGAGCCTGAAAAGGTGTGAAAAATATGAAGAGCTTCAAAAGGTTTCAAAAATATGAGGAGCATGACACGGTCTGAAAAATTGGAGGAACATGAAGCGGTGATCAATAACATGTAGAGCCTGAAAAGGTGTGGAGAAATATGAAGAGCTTCAAAAGGTGTCAAAAATATGAGGAGCATGAAACGGTCTGAAAAATTAGAGGAGCATGAAACGGTGTTCAAAATCAAGAAAACCCTGAAAAGGTGTGAAATATATGAAGAGCTTCAAAAGATATCAAAAATAGGAGGAGCAGGAAGCGGTGTAGAAAAACATGAACAGCCTGAAAAGGTGTGAAATATATGAAGAGCTTCAAAATGTGTCAAAAATATGAGGACCATGAAACGGTCTGAAAAATAGGAGGAGCATGAAGCGGTGTTCAAAAACATGAAGAGCCTGAAAAGGTGTGAAATATATGAAGAGCTTCAAAAGGTGTAAAAAATATGAGGAGTTTGAAACGGTCTGAAAAATAAGAGGATCTGGTTTCCTCAGTGTGTATGCCCAGAAGTGGAATTGCTGGGTCATATGGCAGTTCTCTTTCCAGTTTTTTAAGAAATCTCTACACCGTTTTCCATAGCGGCTATACTAGTGTGCATTCCCACCAACAGTATAAGAGGGTTCCCTTTTCTCCACTCCCTCTCCAGCATTTATTGCTTGTAGACTTTTGGATAGCAGCCATCCTGACTGGCATGTAATGGTACCTCATTGTGGTTTTGATTTGCATTTCTCTAATAATGAGTGATGTTGAGCATCTTTTCATGTGTTTGTTATCCATCTGTATGTCTTCTTTGGAGAAATGTCTGTTTAGTTCTTTGGCTCATTTTTTATTGGGTCATTTATTTTTCTGGAATTGAGCTGCAGGATTTGCTTGTATATTTTTGAGATTAATCCTTTGTCTGTTTCTTCATTTGCTATTATTTTCTCCCAATCTGAGGGCTGTCTTTTCACCTTACTTATAGTTTCCTTTGTAGTGCAAAAGCTTTTAAGTTTCATTAGGTCCCATTTGTTTAGTTTTGCTTTTATTTCCAATATTCTGGGAGGTGGGTCATAGAGGATCTTGCTTTGATTTATGTCAGAGAGTGTTTTGCCTATGTTCTCCTCTAGGAGTTTTATAGTTTCTGGTCTTACATTTAGATCTTTAATCCATTTTGAGTTTATTTTTGTGTATGGTGTTAGAAAGTGTTCTAGTTTCATTCTTTTACAAGTGGTTGACCAGTTTTCCCAGCACCACTTGTTAAAGAGGTTGTCTTTTTTCCATTGTATATCCTTGCCTCCTTTGTCAAAGATAAGGTGTCCATAGGTTCGTCTGAAAGAGACACGTGCACCCCAATGTTCATCGCAGCACTGTTTATAATAGCCAGGACATGGAAGCAACCTAGATGCCCATCAGCAGATGAATGGATAAGAAAGCTGTGGTACATATACACCATGGAATATTACTCAGCCGTTAAAAAGAATTCATTTGAATCAGTCCTAATGAGATGGATGAAGCTGGAGCCCATTTTACAGAGTGAAGTAAGCCAGAAAGATAAAGAACATTACAGCATACTGACACATGTATATGGAATTTAGAAAGGTGACAACGATAACCCTATATGCAGAACAGAAAAAGAGACACAGAAATACAGAACAGACTTTTAAACTTTGTGGGAGAATGTGAGGGTGGGATATTTCAAAAGAACAGCATGTATGCTATCTATGGTGAAACAGATCACCAGCCCAGGTAGGATGCACGAGACAAGTGCTCCGGCTTGGTGCACTGGGAAGACCCAGAGGAATCGGGTGGAGAGGGAGGTGGGAGGGGGAATCGGGACTGGGAATGCATGTAAATCCATGGCTGATTCATATCAAAGTATGACAAAACCAACTGGAAAAAAAATAAAAATAATAAAAAAAATTTAAAAAAATAACAATAAAAAAAAAATAAGAGGAGCATGAAACGGTGTTCAAAAACATGAAGAGCCTGAAAAGGTGTGGAAATTATGAAGAGCTTCAAAAGGTGTCAAATATATGAGGAGCATAAAACGGTCTGATAAAAAAGAGGAGCATGAAATGGTGTTGAAAAACATGAAGAGCCTGAAAAGGTGTGGAAATTATGAAGAGCTTCAAAATGTGTCAAATATATGAGGAGCATAAAACGGTCTGAAAAAAAGGAGGAGCATGAAGTGGTGTTGAAAACCATGAAGAGCCTGTAAGGTGTGAAAAAAATGAAGAACTTCAAAAGGTGTCAAAAATATAAGGAGCATGAAACGGCCTGAAAAATAGGAGGAGCATGAAGGGGTGTTCAAAAACCTGAAAAGCCTGAAAAGGTGTGAAAAACATGAAGAGTATCAAAAGGTGTCAAAAATGAGATGAGCATGAAACGGTCTGAAAAATAGGAGGAGCATGAAGCGGTGTTCAAAAACATGAAGAGCCTGAAAAAGTGTGAAAAATATGAAGAGCTTATAAAATTGTCAAAAATATGAGGAGCATGAAGAGATGTTCAAAAACATGAAGAGGGTATTAAGGTGTGAAAAACATGAAGAGCTATAAAAGGTTTGAAAAATAGGAGTAGCATGAAGCGGTGTTCAAAAACATGAAGAGCCTGAAAAAGTGTGAAAAATATGAAGAGCTTATAAAATTGTCAAAATATGAGGAGCATGAAACGGTCTGAAAATTACGAGCAGCCTGAAACCGTCTGAAAAATAGGAGGAGCATAAAGCGGTGTTCAAAAACATGAAGGGCCTGAAAACGTGTGAAAAATATGAAGAGCTTCAAAAGGAGTCAAAAATATGCGGAGCCTGAAACGATCTGAAAATTAGGAGGAGCATGAAGCGGTGTTGAAAACCATGAAGAGCCGGAAAAGGTGTGAAAAATGTGAAGAGCTTCAAAAGGTGTCAAAAATATGAGGAGCATGAAACGCTCTGAAATATAGGAGGATCATGAAGCGGTGTTGAAAAACATGAAGAGCCTGATAAGGTGTGATAAATGTGAAGAGCTTCAAAAGGTGTCAAAAATATGAGGAGCATGAAACGGTCTGAAAAATAGGAGGAGCATGAAACGGTGATCAAAAACATGAAGAGTCTGAAAACGTGTGAAAAATATGAAGAGCTTCAAACGGTGTGAAAAATATCAGGAGGATGAAACGGTCTGAAAAAGATGAGGAGCATGAAGTGGTCTTCAAAAACATGTACAGCCTGAAAAGGTGTGAAAAATATGAAGAGCTTCAAAAGGTGTGAAATATATGAGTATTATGAAACGGTATAAAAAATAGGAGGAGCATGAAGCTGTGTTCAAAAACATGAGAGCCTGAAAAGGTGTGCAAAATATGAAGAGCCTCAAAACGTGTCAAAAATATGAGGAGGATGAAACGGTCTGAAAAATAGGAGGCGCATGAAGCGATGTTGAAAAACTTGAAGAGCCTGAAAACGTGTAAAATATGAAGAGCTTCAAAACGTGTGAAAAATATGAAGAGCTTCAAAAGGTGTCAAAAATGAGATGAGCATGAAACGGTCTGAAAAATAGGAGGAGAATGAAACGGTGTTGAAAAACTTGAAGACCCTGAAAAGCTGTGAGAAATATGAAGAGCTTCAAAAGGGGTGAAAAATATGAAGATCTTCCAAAGGTGTCAAAAATATGAGGAGCATGAAAAGGTCAGAAAAAGAGGAGGAGCATGAGCGGAGTTGAAAAACATGAAGAGACTGAAAAGGGGTGAAAAATATGAAGAGCTTCAAAAGGTTTGAAATATAGGAGGAGCATGAAGCGGTTTTCAAAAACATGAAAAGCCTGAAAAGGTGTGAAAAATACGAAGAGCTTCAAAAGGTGTCAAAAATATGACGAGCATGAAAGAGTTTGAAAAATAGGAGCAGCATGAAACGGTGTTCAAAAACATGAAGAGCCTGAAAAGGTGTGAAAAATATGAAGAGCTTCAAAAGGTGTGAAAATAGGAGGAGCATGAAGGGGTGTTCAAAAACATGATAAGCCTGAAAAGGTGTAAAAAACATGAAGAGTTTCAAAAGGTGTCAAAAATGAGATGAGCATGAAACGGTCTGAAAAATAAGAGGATCATGAAGCGGTGTTCAAAAAGATGAAGAGCCTGAAAAGGTGTGAAAAACATGAAGAGTTTCAAAAGGTGTCAAAAATATGAGGAGCATGAAACGGTCTGACAAAGAGGAGGAGCATAAAGTGGTGTTTAAAAACATGAAGGGCCTGAAAAGGTGTGAACAGTATGAAGAGCTTCAAAAGCTGTCAAAAATGATATGAGCATGAAACGATCTGAAAAATAGGAGGAGCATGAAGCGGTGTTCAAAAACATGAAGAGCCTGAAAAGGTGTGAAAAATATGAAGAGCTTCAAAAGGTGTGAAAAATGAGAGGATCATGAAACGGTCTGAAAAATAGGAGGAGCATGAAGCGGTGTTCAAAAACATGAAGAGCCTGAAAAGGTGTGAAAAATATGAAGAGCTTCAAAAGGTGTGAAAAATGAGAGGATCATGAAACGGTCTGAAAAATAGGAGGAGCATGAAGCGGGGTTCAAAAACATGAAGAGCCTGAAAAGGTATGAAAAATATGAAGAGCTTCAAAAAGTGTCAAAAATATGAGGAGCATGAAACGGTCTCAAAAATAGGAGGAACATGAAGCGGTGTTGAAAAACATGAAGAGCCTGAAAAGGTGTGAAAAATATGAAGAGCTTCCAAAATTGTCAAAAATATGAGGAGCATGAAACGGTTTGAAAAATAGGAGGAGCCTGAAACAGTCGGAAAAAAAGGAGGACATTGAAACGGTGTTGAAAAACATGAAGAGCCCGAAAATGTGTGAAAAATAGGAGGAGCTTCAAAAGGTGTCAAAAATATGAGGAGCATGAAACGGTCTGAAAAATAGGAGGAGCAAGAAGCGGCGTGCAAAAACAAGAAGAGCCTGAAAAGGTGTGAAAAATATGAAGAGCTTCAAAAGGTGTGAAAAATGAAAGGAGCATGAAACGGTATGAAAAATAGAAGGAGCATGAAGTGGTGTTGAAAAAAAAGAAGAGCCTGAAAATGTGTGAAAAATATGAAGAGCTTCAAAAGGTGTGAAATACATGAGGAACATTAAACGTTCTGAAAAATAGGAGGAGCATGAAGTGGTGTTGAAAAACATGAAGAGCCTGAAAAGGAGTGAAAAATATGAAGAGCTTCAAAAAGTGTGAAAAATAGGAGGAGCATGAAGCGGTGTTCAAAAACATGAAGAGCCTGAAAAGGTTTGAAAAATATGAAGAGCTTCAAACGGTCTGAAATACATGAGGAGCATGAAACGGTCTGAAAAATAGGAGGAGAATCAAACGGTGTTTAAAAATAAGAAGAGCCTGAAAAGCTGTGAAAAATATGAAGACTTTCAAAAGGTGTCAAAATTATGAGGAGCATGAATCGGTCTGAAAAATAGGAGTAGCATGAAGCGGTGTTCAAAAACATGAAGATCCTGAAAAGGTGTGAAAAATATAGAGCTTCAAAAGGTGTCAAAGATATGAGGAGCATGAAAAGGTCTGAAAAATAGGAGGAGCATGAAACGGTGTTCCAAAACATCAATAGCCTGAAAAGGTGTGAAAAATATGAAGAGCATCAAAAGGTGTGAAAATTATCAGGAGCATGAAACGGTCTGAAAAATAGGAGGAGCGTGAAGCGGTGTTCAAAAACATGAAGAGCCTGAGAACGTGTGAAAAATATGAAGAGCTTCAAAAGGTGTGAAATACATGAGAGAAATGAAACTATCTGAAAAATAGGAGGAGCATGAAGCCGTGTTGAAAAACATGAAGAGCCTGAAAAGGTGTGAAAAGTATGAAGAGCTTCTAAAGGTGTCAAAAATAAGAGGAAAATGAAATGGTCTGGAAAATAGGTAGAGCATGAAGCCGTGTTGAAAAACATGAAGAGCCTGAAAAGGTGTGAAAAATATGAAGAGCTTCAAAAGGTGTCAAAAATATGAGGAGCATGAAACGATCTGAAAAATAGGAGGTGCACGAAGTGGTGTTGAAAAACATGAAGAGCCTGAAAAGGTGTGAAAAATATGAAGAGCTTCAAAAGGTGTTAAATATATGAGGAGCAAGAAACGGTCTCAAAAATAGGAGGAGCATGAAGCGGTGTTCAAAACCATGAAGAGCCTGAAAAGGTGTGAAAAATATGAAGAGGTTCAAAAATGTGAAAAATATGAAGAGCTTCAAAGGTGTCAAATATATGAAGAGCTTCAAACGGTGTCCAAATTATGAGGAGCATGAAACGGTCTAAAAAATAGGAGGAGCATGAAGCGGGGTTGAAAAACATGAAGAGCCTGAGAACGTGTGAAAAATATGAAGAGCTTCAAAATGTGTGAAAAATATGAGGAGCTTCAAAATGTGTCAAAAATATGAGGAGCATGAAACGGTCTGAAAAATAGGAGGAGCATGATGCAGTGTTGAAAAATATGAAGAGCCCGAAAACGTGTGAAAAATATGAAGATCTTCAAAAGGTATGAAAAATATGAAGAGCTTCAAAAGTTGTCAAAAAAGAGATGAGCATGAAACGGTCTGAAAAATAGGAGGAGCATGAAATTGTGTTCAAAAAAATGAAGAGCCTGAAAAGGTGTCTAGTATATGAAGATTTCAGAAGGTGTCAAAATATGAGGAGCATGAAAAGGTCTGAAAAATAGGAGGAGCATGAAGTAATGTTGAAAAACATGAAGAGCCTGAAAACGTGTGAAAAATAGGAGGAGCTTCAAAAGGTGTCAAAAATATGAGGAGCATGAAACGGTCTGAAAAATAGGAGGAGCAAGAAGCGGCTTGCAAAAACATGAAGAGCCTGAAAAGGTGTGAAAAATATGAAGAGCTTCAAAAGGTGTGAAAAATGAAAGGAGCATGAAACGGTATGAAAAATAGAAGGAGCATGAAGTGGTGTTGAAAAAAAAGAAGAGCCTGAAAATGTGTGAAAAATATGAAGAGCTTCAAAAGGTGTGAAATATAGGAGGAGCATGAAGCGGTGTTCAAAAACATGAAGAGCCTGAAAAGGTTTGAAATATATGAAGAGCTTCAAACGGTCTGAAGTACATGAGGAGGATGAAACGGTCTGAAAAATAGGAGGAGAATCAAACGGTGTTCAAAAATAAGAAGAGCCTGAAAAGCTGTGAAAAATATGAAGACCTTCAAAAGGTGTCAAAATTATGAGGAGCATGAATCGGTCTGAAAAATAGGAGTAGCATGAAGCGGTGTTCAAAAACATGAAGAGCCTGAGAACGTGTGAAAAATATGAAGAGCTGCAAAAGGTGTGAAATACATGAGGAGCATGAAACTGTCTGAAAAATAGGAGGAGGATGAAGTGGTGTTCAAAAACATGAAGAGTCTGAAAAGGTGTGAAAATATGAAGAGCTTCAAAAGGTGTGAAATACATGAGAGAAATGAAACTATCTGAAAAATAGGAGGAGCATGAAGCCGTGTTGAAAAACATGAAGAGCCTGAAAAGGTGTGAAAAATATGAAGAGCTTCTAAAGGTGTCAAAAATATGAGGACAATGAAACGGTCTGGAAAATAGGAGGAGCATGAAGTGGTGTTGAATATGATGAACAGCCTGAAAAGGTGTGAAATATATGAGGAGCTTGAAAATGTGTCAAAAATATGAGGAGCATGAAACGATCTGAAAAATAGGAGGTGCACGAAGTGGTGTTGAAAAACATGAAGCCTGAAAAGGTGTGAAAAATATGAAGAGCTTCAAAAGGTGTCAAAAATGAAATGAGCTTGAAACGGTCTGAAAAATTGGAGGAGCATGAAGCGATGTTGAAAAACATGAAGAGCCTGAAAAAGTGTGAAAATTATGAAGAGCTTCAAAAGGTGTTAAACATATGAGGAGCAAGAAACGGTCTGAAAAATAGGAGGTGCATGAAGTGGTGTTGAAAAACATGAAAACGTGTGAAAAATATGAAGAGCTTCAAAAGGTGTCAAAAATATGAGGAGCATGAAACGATCTGAAAAATAGGAGAATCATGCAGTGGTGTTGAAAAACATGAACAGCCTGAAAAGGTGTGTAAAATATGAAGAGCTTGATAAGGTGTCATAAATATGAGGAGCATGAAACGGTCGGAAAAATAGGAGGAGAATCAAACGGTGTTTAAAAATAAGAAGAGCCTGAAAAGCTGTGAAAAATATGAAGACTTTCAAAAGGTGTCAAAATTATGAGGAGCATGAATCGGTCTGAAAAATAGGAGTAGCATGAAGCGGTGTTCAAAAACATGAAGATCCTGAAAAGGTGTGAAAAATATAGAGCTTCAGAAGGTGTCAAAGATATGAGGAGCATGAAAAGGTCTGAAAAATAGGAGGAGCATGAAACGGTGTTCCAAAACATCAATAGCCTGAAAAGGTGTGAAAAATATGAAGAGCATCAAAAGGTGTGAAAAATATCAGGAGCATGAAACGGTCTGAAAAATAGGAGGAGCGTGAAGCGGTGTTCAAAAACATGAAGAGCCTGAGAACGTGTGAAAAATATGAAGAGCTTCAAAAGGTGTGAAATACATGAGAGAAATGAAACTATCTGAAAAATAGGAGGAGCATGAAGCCGTGTTGAAAAACATGAAGAGCCTGAAAAGGTGTGAAAAGTATGAAGAGCTTCTAAAGGTGTCAAAAATAAGAGGAAAATGAAACGGTCTGGAAAATAGGAGGAGCATGAAGTGGTGTTGAATATGATGAAGAGCCTGAAAAGGTGTGAAATATATGAGGAGCTTGAAAATGTGTCAAAAATATGAGGAGCATGAAACGATCTGAAAAATAGGAGGTGCACGAAGTGGTGTTGAAAAACATGAAGAGCCTGAAAAGGTGTGAAAAATATGAAGAGCTTCAAAAGGTGTCAAAAATGACATGAGCTTGAAACGGTCTGAAAAATTGGAGGAGCATGAAGCGATGTTGAAAAACATGAAGTCCTGAAAAAGTGTGAAAAATATGAAGAGCTTCAAACGGTCTGAAATACATGAGGAGCATGAAACGGTCTGAAAAATAGGAGGAGAATCAAACGGTGTTTAAAAATAAGAAGAGCCTGAAAAGCTGTGAAAAATATGAAGACTTTCAAAAGGTGTCAAAATTATGAGGAGCATGAATCTGTCTGAAAAATAAGAGTAGCATGAAGCGGTGTTCAAAAACATGAAGATCCTGAAAAGGTGTGAAAAATATAGAGCTTCAAAAGGTGTCAAAGATATGAGGAGCATGAAAAGGTCTGAAAAATAGGAGGAGCATGAAACGGTGTTCCAAAACATCAATAGCCTGAAAAGGTGTGAAAAATATGAAGAGCATCAAAAGGTGTGAAAAATATCAGGAGCATGAAACGGTCTGAAAAATAGGAGGAGCGTGAAGCGGTGTTCAAAAACATGAAGAGCCTGAGAACGTGTGAAAAATATGAAGAGCTTCAAAAGGTGTGAAACACATGAGAGAAATGAAACTATCTGAAAAATAGGAGGAGCATGAAGCCGTGTTGAAAAACATGAAGAGCCTGAAAAGGTGTGAAAAGTATGAAGAGCTTCTAAAGGTGTCAAAAATAAGAGGAAAATGAAACGGTCTGGAAAATAGGAGGAGCATGAAGTGGTGTTGAATATGATGAAGAGCCTGAAAAGGTGTGAAATATATGAGGAGATTGAAAATGTGTCAAAAATATGAG
Source organism: Dama dama (assembly GCF_033118175.1). NCBI lineage: Eukaryota > Metazoa > Chordata > Mammalia > Artiodactyla > Cervidae > Dama > Dama dama. Next base: position 9,524,426 of record NW_026870910.1, read on the forward strand.
GAGCATGAAACGATCTGAAAAATAGGAGGTGCACGAAGTGGTGTTGAAAAACATGAAGAGCCTGAAAAGGTGTGAAAAATATGAAGAGCTTCAAAAGGTGTCAAAAATGACATGAGCTTGAAACGGTCTGAAAAATTGGAGGAGCATGAAGCGATGTTGAAAAACATGAAGTCCTGAAAAAGTGTGAAAAATATGAAGAGCTTCAAAAGGTGTTAAATATATGAGGAGCAAGAAACGGTCTCAAAAATAGGAGGAGCATGAAGCGGTGTTCAAAACCATGAAGAGCCTGAAAAGGTGTGAAAAATATGAAGAGGTTCAAAAATGTGAAAAATATGAAGAGCTTCAAAGGTGTCAAATATATGAAGAGCTTCAAACGGTGTCCAAATTATGAGGAGCATGAAACGGTCTGAAAAATAGGAGGAGCATGAAACTGTGTTCAAAAACATGAAGAGCCTGAAAAGGTGTCTTGTATATGAAGATTTCAGAAGGTGTCAAAATATGAGGAGCATGAAAAGGTCTGAAAAATAGGAGGAGCATGAAGTGATGTTGAAAAACATGAAGAGCCTGAAAACGTGTGAAAAATAGGAGGAGCTTCAAAAGGTGTCAAAAATATGAGGAGCATGAAACGGTCTGAAAAATAGGAGGAGCAAGAAGCGACGTGCAAAAACATGAAGAGTCTGAAAAGGTGTGAAAAATATGAAGAGCTTCAAAAGGTGTGAGAAATGAAAGGAGCATGAAACGGTATGAAAAATAGAAGGAGCATGAAGTGGTGTTGAAAAAAAAGAAGAGTCTGAAAATGTGTGAAAAATATGAAGAGCTTCAAAAGGTGTGAAATATAGGAGGAGCATGAAGCGGTGTTCAAAAACATGAAGAGCCTGAAAAGCTTTGAAAAATATGAAGAGCTTCAAACGGTCTGAAGTACATGAGGAGCATGAAACGGTCTGAAAAATAGGAGGAGAATCAAACGGTGTTCAAAAATAAGAAGAGCCTGAAAAGCTGTGAAAAATATGAAGACCTTCAAAAGGTGTCAAAATTATGAGGAGCATGAATCGGTCTGAAAAATAGGAGTAGCATGAAGCGGTGTTCAAAAACATGAAGATCCTGAAAAGGTGTGAAAAATATAGAGCTTCAAAAGGTGTCAAAGATATGAGGAGCATGAAACGGTCTGAAAAATAGGAGGAGCATGAAACGGTGTTCGAAAACATGAACAGCCTGAAAAGTTGTGAAAAATATGAAGAGCTTCAAAAGGTGTCAAAAATATGAGGAGCATGAAAAGGTCTGAAAAATAGGAGGAGCATGAAACGGTGTTCCAAAACATGAATAGCCTGAAAAGGTGTGAAAAATATGAAGAGCATCAAAAGGTGTGAAAAATATGAGGAGCATGAAACGGTCTGAAAAATAGGAGGAGCATGAAGCGGTGTTCAAAAACATGAAGAGCCTGAGAACGTGTGAAAAATATGAAGAGCTGCAAAAGGTGTGAAATACATGAGGAGCATGAAACTGTCTGAAAAATAGGAGGAGGATGAAGTGGTGTTCAAAAACATGAAGAGTCTGAAAAGGTGTGAAAATATGAAGAGCTTCAAAAGGTGTGAAATACATGAGAGAAATGAAACTATCTGAAAAATAGGAGGAGCATGAAGCCGTGTTGAAAAACATGAAGAGCCTGAAAAGGTGTGAAAAATATGAAGAGCTTCTAAAGGTGTCAAAAATATGAGGACAATGAAACGGTCTGGAAAATAGGAGGAGCATGAAGTGGTGTTGAATATGATGAAGAGCCTGAAAAGGTGTGAAATATATGAGGAGCTTGAAAATGTGTCAAAAATATGAGGAGCATGAAACGATCTGAAAAATAGGAGGTGCAGGAAGTGGTGTTGAAAAACATGAAGCCTGAAAAGGTGTGAAAAATATGAAGAGCTTCAAAAGGTGTCAAAAATGAAATGAGCTTGAAACGGTCTGAAAAATTGGAGGAGCATGAAGCGATGTTGAAAAACATGAAGAGCCTGAAAAAGTGTGAAAATTATGAAGAGCTTCAAAAGGTGTTAAATATATGAGGAGCAAGAAACGGTCTGAAAAATAGGAGGTGCATGAAGTGGTGTTGAAAAACATGAAAAGGTGTGAAAAATATGAAGAGCTTCAAAAGGTGTCAAAAATATGAGGAGCATGAAACGATCTGAAAAATAGGAGAATCATGCAGTGGTGTTGAAAAACATGAACAGCCTGAAAAGGTGTGTAAAATATGAAGAGCTTGATAAGGTGTCATAAATATGAGGAGCATGAAAGGGTCGGAAAAATAGGAGGAGCATGAAGCGGTGTTCAAAAACATGAAGAGCCTGAAAAGGTGTGAAAAATATGAAGAGCTTCAAAAGGTGTCAAAAATATGAGGAGTATGAAACGGTCTGAAAAATAGGAGGAGCATGAAGCGGTGTTCAAAAACATGAAGAGACTGAAAAGTTGTGATAACTATCAAGAGCTTCAAAAAGTGTCAAAAATATGAGGAGCATGAAACGGTCTGAAAAATAGGAGGAGCATGAAGCGGTGTTGAAAAACATGAAGAGCCTGAAAACGTGTCAAAAATATGAAGAGCTTCAAAGGTGTGAAAAATATGAAGCACTTCAAAAGGTGTCAAAAATTAGAAGAGGATGAAACGGTCTGGAAAATAGGAGGAGCATGAAGTGGTGTTGAAAAATATGAAGAGACTGAAAAGGTGTGAAAAATATGAAGAGCTTCAAAAGGTGTCAAAAATATGAGGAGCAAGAAACGGTCTGAAAAATAGGAGAATCAGGCAGCGGTGTTGAAAACTATAAACAGCCTGAAAAAGTGTGAAAAATATGAAGAGCTTCAAAAGGTGTCAAAAATATGAGTATAATGAAACGATCTGAAAAATAGGAGGAGCATAAAGCGATGTTCAAAAATATGAAGAGCCTGAAAAGGTGTGAAAAATATGAACAGCCTCAAAACATGTCAAAAATATGAGGAGCATGAAACGGTCTGAAAAATATGAGCAGTATGAAACGGTGTTCAAAAACATGAAGAGCCTGAAAAGGTGTGACAAATATGAAGAGGTTCAAAAGGTGTGAAATTCATGAGGAGTATGAAACGGTCTGAAAAGTAGGAGGAGCATGAAGCGGTGTTCAAAAACATGAAGAGCATGAAAAGGTGTGAAAAATATGAAGAGCTTCAAAAGGTGTGAAAAATATGAGGAGCTTCAAAAGGTGTCAAAAATATAAGGAGCAAGAAACGGTAGGAAAAATAGGAGGGACATGAAGCGGTGTTCAAAATCATGAAGAGCCTGAAAAGCTGAGAAATATATGAAGAGCTTCAAAGGGTGTCAAAATTATGAGGAGCATGAAACGGTCTGAAAAATACGAGAAGCATGAAACAGTGTTGACAAATATGAAGAGCCTGAAAAGGTGTGCAAAATATGAAGAGCTTCAAAACCTGTCAAAAATATGAGAAGCATGACACGGTCTGAAAAATAGGAGGAGCATGAACCGGTGTTCAAAAACATGAAGAGACTGAAAAGGTGTGAAAAATATGAGGAGCTTCAAAAGGTGTGAAAAATATGAAGATCTTCAAAAGGTGTCAAAAATGAGATGAACATGAAACGGTCTGAAAAATATGAGGAGCATGAAGTGGTGTTGATAAACATGAAGAGCCTGAAAAGGTGTGAAATATATGAGGAGCTTGAAAAGGTGTCAAAAATATGAGGAGCATGAAACGGTCTGAAAAATAGGAGGTGCATGAAGTGGTGTTGAAAAACATGAAGAGCCTGAAAAGGTGTGAAAAATATGAAGAGCTTCAAAAGGTGTTAAATATATGAGGAGCAAGAAACGGTCTCAAAAATAGGAGGAGCATGAAGCGGTGTTCAAAACCATGAAGAGCCTGAAAAGGTGTGAAAAATATGAAGAGGTTCAAAAATGTGAAAAATATGAAGAGCTTCAAAAGGTGTTAAATATATGAGGAGCAAGAAACGGTCTCAAAAATAGGAGGTGCATGAAGTGGTGTTGAAAAACATGAAGAGCCTGAAAAAGTGTGAAAATTATGAAGAGCTTCAAAAGGTGTTAAATATATGAGGAGCAAGAAACGGTCTGAAAAATAGGAGGTGCATGAAGTGGTGTTGAAAAACATGAAAAGGTGTGAAAAATATGAAGAGCTTCAAAAGGTGTCAAAAATATGAGGAGCATGAAACGATCTGAAAAATAGGAGAATCATGCAGTGGTGTTGAAAAACATGAACAGCCTGAAAAGGTGCGTAAAATATGAAGAGCTTGATAAGGTGTCATAAATATGAGGAGCATGAAACGGTCGGAAAAATAGGAGGAGCATGAAGCGGTGTTCAAAAACATGAAGAGCCTGAAAAGGTGTGAAAAATATGAAGAGCTTCAAAAGGTGTCAAAAATATGAGGAGTATGAAACGGTCTGAAAAATAGGAGGAGCATGAAGCGGTGTTCAAAAACATGAAGAGACTGAAAAGTTGTGAAAAATATCAAGAGCTTCAAAAAGTGTCAAAAATATGAGGAGCATGAAACGGTCTGAAAAATAGGAGGAGCATGAAGCGGTGTTGAAAAACATGAAGAGCCTGAAAACGTGTCAATAATATGAAGAGCTTCAAAGGTGTGAAAAATATGAAGCACTTCAAAAGGTGTCAAAAATTAGAAGAGCATGAAACGGTCTGGAAAATAGGAGGAGCATGAAGTGGTGTTGAAAAATATGAAGAGACTGAAAAGGTGTGAAAAATATGAAGAGCTTCAAAAGGTGTCAAAAATATGAGGAGCAAGAAACGGTCTGAAAAATAGGAGAATCAGGCAGCGGTGTTGAAAACTATAAACAGCCTGAAAAAGTGTGAAAAATATGAAGAGCTTCAAAAGGTGTCAAAAATATGAGTATCATGAAACGATCTGAAAAATAGGAGGAGCATAAAGCGGTGTTCAAAAATATGAAGAGCCTGAAAAGGTGTGAAAAATATGAACAGCCTCAAAACATGTCAAAAATATGAGGAGCATGAAACGGTCTGAAAAATATGAGCAGTATGAAACGGTGTTCAAAAACATGAAGAGCCTGAAAAGGTGTGACAAATATGAAGAGGTTCAAAAGGTGTGAAATTCATGAGGAGTATGAAACGGTCTGAAAAATAGGAGGAGCATGAAGCGGTGTTCAAAAACATGAAGAGCATGAAAAGGTGTGAAAAATATGAAGAGCTTCAAAAGGTGTGAAAAATATGAGGAGCTTCAAAAGGTGTCAAAAATATAAGGAGCAAGAAACGGTAGGAAAAATAGGAGGGACATGAAGCGGTGTTCAAAATCATGAAGAGGCTGAAAAGCTGAGAAATATATGAAGAGCTTCAAAGGGTGTCAAAATTATGAGTAGCATGAAACGGTCTGAAAAATAGGAGAAGCATGAAACAGTGTTGACAAATATGAAGAGCCTGAAAAGGTGTGCAAAATATGAAGAGCTTCAAAACCTGTCAAAAATATGAGAAGCATGACACGGTCTGAAAAATAGGAGGAGCATGAACCGGTGTTCAAAAACATGAAGAGACTGAAAAGGTGTGAAAAATATGAGGAGCTTCAAAAGGTGTGAAAAATATGAGGAGTTTCAAAAGGTGTCAAAAATATGAGGAGCATGAAACGGTCTGAAAAATAGGAGGAGCTTGATGCAGTGTTGAAAAATATGAAGAGCCCGAAAACGTGTGAAAAATATGAAGATCTTCAAAAGGTATGAAATCTATGAAGAGCTTCAAAAGTTGTCAAAAAAGAGTTGAGCATGAAACGGTCTGAAAAATAGGAGGAGCATGAAATTGTGTTCAAAAAAATGAAGAGCCTGAAAAGGTGTGTAGTATATGAAGATTACAGAAGGTGTCAAAATATGAGGAGCATGAAAAGGTCTGAAAAATAGGAGGAGCATGAAGTAATGTTGAAAAACATGAAGAGCCTGAAACGGTGTGAAAAATACGAAGAGCTTCAAAGGTGTGAAAAATATGAAGCACTTCAAAAGGTGTCAAAAATTAGAAGAGCATGAAACGGTCTGGAAAATAGGAGGAGCATGAAGTGGTGTTGAAAAACATGAAGAGATTGAAAAGGTGTGAAAAATATGAAGAGCTTCAAAAAGTGTCAAAAATATGAGGAGCAAGAAACGGTCTGAAAAATAGGAGAATCATGGAGCGGTGTTGAAAACTATAAACAGCCTGAAAAAGTGTGAAAAATATGAAGAGCTTCAAAAGGTGTCAAAAATATGAGTATCATGAAACGATCTGAAAAATAGGAGGAGCATAAAGCGGTGTTCAAAAATATGAAGAGCATGAAAAAGTGTGAAAAATATAAACAGCCTCAAAAAGTGTCAAAAATATTAGGAGCATGAAACCGTCTGAAAAATACGAGCAGTATGAAACGGTGTTCAAAAACATGAAGAGCCTGAAAAGGTGTGAAAAATATGAAGAGCTTCAAAAGGTGTGAAAAATATGAGGAGCTTCAAAAGGTGTGAAAAATATGAAGATCTTCAAAAGGTGTCAAAAATGAGATGAGCATGAAACGGTAAGAAAAATAGAAGGAGCATGAAGTGGTGTTGATAAACATGAAGAGCCTGAAAAGATGTGAAATATATGAGGAGCTTGAAAAGGTGTCAAAAATATGAGGAGCATGAAACGGTCTGAAAAATAGGAGGTGCATGAAGTGGTGTTGAAAAACATGAAGAGCCTGAAAAGGTTTGAAAAATTTGAAGAGCTTCAAAGCTGTCAAAATTATGAGGAGCATGAAACGGTCTGAAAAATAGGAGGAGCATGAAGCGGTGTTCAAAAACATGAAGAGCCTGAAAAGGTGTGAAAAATATGAAGAGCTTCAAAAAGTGTGAAAAATAGGAGGAGCATGAAGCGGTGTTCAAAAACATGAAGAGCCTGAAAAGGTTTGAAAAATATGAAGAGCTTCAAACGGTCTGAAATACATGAGGAGCATGAAACGGTCTGAAAAATAGGAGGAGAATCAAACGGTGTTCAAAAATAAAAAGAGCCTGAAAAGCTGTGAAAAATATGAAGACCTTCAAAAGGTGTCAAAATTATGAGGAGCATGAATCGGTCTGAAAAATAGGAGTAGCATGAAACGGTGTTCAAAAACATGAAGATCCTGAAAAGGTGTGAAAAATATAGAGCTTCAAAAGGTGTCAAAGATATGAGGAGCATGAAACGGTCTGAAAAATAGGAGGAGCATGAAACGGTGTTCGAAAACATGAACAGCCTGAAAAGTTGTGAAAAATATGAAGAGCTTCAAAAGGTGTCAAAAATATGAGGAGCATGAAAAGGTCTGAAAATAGGAGGAGCATGAAACGGTGTTCAAAACATGAATAGCCTGAAAAGGTGTGAAAAATATGAAGAGCATCAAAAGGTGTGAAAAATATGAGGAGCATGAAACGGTCTTAAAAATAGGAGGAGCATGAAGCGGTGTTCAAAAACATGAAGAGCCTGAGAACGTGTGAAAAATATGAAGAGCTGCAAAAGGTGTGAAATACATTAGGAGCATGAAAATGTCTGAAAAATAGGAGGAGGATGAAGTGGTTTTCAAAAACATGAAGAGCCTGAAAAGGTGTGAAAATATGAAGAGCTTCAAAAGGTGTGAAATACATGAGAGAAACTAAACTATCTGAAAAATAGGAGGAGCATGAAGCCGTGTTGAAAAACATGAAGAGCCTGAAAAGGTGTGAAAAATATGAAGAGCTTCTAAAGGTGTCAAAAATATGAGGACAATGAAACGGTCTGGAAAATAGGAGGAGCATGAAGTGGTGTTGAATATGATGAAGAGCCTGAAAAGGTGTGAAATATATGAGGAGCTTGAAAATGTGTCAAAAATATGAGGAGCATGAAACGATCTGAAAAATAGGAGGTGCACGAAGTGGTGTTGAAACACATGAAGAGCCTGAAAAGGTGTGAAAAATATGAAGAGCTTCAAAAGGTGTCAAAAATGACATGAGCTTGAAACGGACTGAAAAATTGGAGGAGCATGAAGCGATGTTGAAAAACATGAAGAGCCTGAAAAAGTGTGAAAAATATGAAGAGCTTCAAAAGGTGTTAAATATATGAGGAGCAAGAAACGGTCTCAAAAATAGGAGGAGCATGAAGCGGTGTTCAAAACCATGAAGAGCCTGAAAAGGTGTGAAAAATATGAAGAGGTTCAAAAATGTGAAAAATATGAAGAGCTTCAAAGGTGTCAAATATATGAAGAGCTTCAAACGGTGTCCAAATTATGAGGAGCATGAAACGGTCTGAAAAATAGGAGGAGCATGAAGCGGAGTTGAAAAACATGAAGAGCCTGAGAACGTGTGAAAAATATGAAGAGCTTCAAAAGGTGTGAAAAATATGAGGAGCTTCAAAAGGTGTCAAAAATATAAGGAGCATGAAACGGTGTGAAAAATAGGAGGAGCATGAAGCGGGATTGAAAAACATGAAGAGCCTGAGAACGTGTGAAAAATATGAAGAGCTTCAAAATGTGTCAAAAATATGAGGAGCATGAAACGATCTGAAAAATAGGAGGTGCACGAAGTGGTGTTGAAAAACATGAAGAGCCTGAAAAGGTGTGAAAAATATGAAGAGCTTCAAAAGGTGTTAAATATATGAGGAGCAAGAAACGGTCTCAAAAATAGGAGGAGCATGAAGCGGTGTTCAAAACCATGAAGAGCCTGAAAAGGTGTGAAAAATATGAAGAGGTTCAAAAATGTGAAAAATATGAAGAGCTTCAAAGGTGTCAAATATATGAAGAGCTTCAAACGGTGTCCAAATTATGAGGAGGATGAAACGGTCTGAAAAATAGGAGGAGCATGAAGCGGGGTTGAAAAACATGAAGAGCCTGAGAACGTGTGAAAAATATGAAGAGCTTCAAAGGTGTCAAATATATGAATAGCTTCAAACGGTGTCCAAATTATGAGGAGCATGAAACGGTGTGAAAAATAGGAGGAGCATGAAGCGGGATTGAAAAACATGAAGAGCCTGAGAACGTGTGAAAAATATGAAGAGCTTCAAAATGTGTGAAAAATATGAGGAGCTTCAAAAGGTGTCAAGAATATGAGGAGCATGAAACGATCTGAAAAATAGGAGGTGCATGAAGTGGTGTTGAATATGATGAACAGCCTGAAAAGGTGTGAAATATATGAGGAGCTTGAAAAGGTGTCAAGAATATGAGGAGCATGAAACGATCTGAAAAATAGGAGGTGCATGAAGTGGTGTTGAAAAACATGAAAAGGTGTGAAAAATATGAAGAGCTTCAAAAGGTGTCAAAAACATGAGTAGCATGAAACGATCTGAAAAATAGGAGGAGCATGAAGCGGTGTTCAAAAACATGAAGAGACTGAAAAGGTTTGAAAAATATGAAGAGCTTCAAAAGGTGTCAAAAATATGAGGAGTATGAAACGGTCTGAAAAATAGGAGGAGCATGAAGCGGTGTTCAAAAACATGAAGAGACTGAAAAGGTGTGAAAAATATCAAGAGCTTCAAAAAGTGTCAAAAATATGAGGAGCATGAAACGTTCTGAAAAATAGGAGGAGCATGAACCGGTGTTGAAAAACATGAAGAGCCTGAAAACGTGTCAAAAATATGAAGAGCTTCAAAGGTGTGAAAAATATGAAGCACTTCAAAAGGTGTCAAAAATTAGAAGAGCATGAAACGGTCTGGAAAATAGGAGGAGCATGAAGTGGTGTGGAAAAACATGAAGAGACTGAAAAGGTGTGAAAAATATGAAGAGCTTCAAAAAGTGTCAAAAATATGAGGAGCAAGAAACGGTCTGAAAAATAGGAGAATCATGCAGCGGTGTTGAAAACTATAAACAGCCTGAAAAAGTGTGAAAAATATGAAGAGCTTCAAAAGGTGTCAAAAATATGAGTATCATGAAACGATCTGAAAAATAGGAGGAGCATAAAGCGGTGTTCAAAAATATGAAGAGCCTGAAAAGGTGTGAAAAATATGAACAGCCTCAAAACGTGTCAAAAATATGAGGAACATGAAACGGTCTGAAAAATATGAGCATTATGAAACGGTGTTCAAAAACATGAAGAGCCTGAAAAGGTGTGACAAATATGAAGAGGTTCAAAAGGTGTGAAATTCATGAGGAGTATGAAACGGTCTGAAGAATAGGAGGAGCACGAAGCGGTGTTCAAAAACATGAAGAGCCTGAAAAGGTGTGAAAAATATGAAGAGCTTCAAAAGGTGTGAAAAATATGAGGAGCTTCAAAAGGTGTCAAAAATATAAGGAGCAAGAAACGGTAGGAAAAATAGGAGGGACATGAAGCGGTGTTCAAAATCATGAAGAGCCTGAAAAACTGAGAAATATATGAAGAGCTTCAAAGGGTGTCAAAATTATGAGGAGGATGAAACGGTCTGAAAAATACGAGAAGCATGAAACAGTGTTGAAAAATATGAAGAGCCTGAAAAGGTGTGCAAAATATGAAGAGCTTCAAAACCTGTCAAAAATATGAAGCATGAAACGGTCTAAAAAATAGGAGGAGCATCAACCGGTGTTCAAAAACATGAAGAGACTGAAAAGGTGTGAAAAATATGAGGAGCTTCAAAAGGTGTGAAAAATATGAAGATCTTCAAAAGGTGTCAAAAATGAGATGAGCATGAAACGGTAAGAAAAATAGGAGGAGCATGAAGTGGTGTTGATAAACATGAAGAGCCTGAAAAGGTGTGAAATATATGAGGAGCTTGAAAAGGTGTCAAAAATATGAGGAGCATGAAACGGTCTGAAAAATAGGAGGTGCATGAAGTGGTGTTGAAAAACATGAAGAGCCTGAAAAGGTTTGAAAAATATGAAGAGCTTCAAAGGTGTCAAAATTATGAGGAGCATGAAACGGTCTGAAAAATAGGAGGAGCATGAAGCGGGGTTGAAAAACATGAAGAGCCTGAAAATGTGTGAAAAATATGAAGAGCTTCAAAAGGTGTGAAAAATGAAAGGAGCATGAAACGGTAAGAAAAATAGAAGGAGCATGAAGTGGTGTTGAAAAAAAAGAAGAGCCTGAAAATGTGTGAAAAATATGAAGAGCTTCAAAAGGTGTGAAATACATGAGGAACATTAAACGTTCTGAAAAATAGGATGAGCATGAAGCGGTGTTCAAAAACATGAAGATCCTGAAAAGGTGTGAAAAATATAGAGCTTCAAAGGTGTCAAAGATATGAGGAGCATGAAACGGTCTGAAAAATAGGAGGAGCATGAAACGGTGTTCGAAAACATGAACAGCCTGAAAAGTTGTGAAAAATATGAAGAGCTTCAAAAGGTGTCAAAAATATGAGGAGCATGAAAAGGTCTGAAAAATAGGAGGAGCATGAAACGGTGTTCAAAAGATGAATAGCCTGAAAAGGTGTGAAAAATATGAAGAGCATCAAAAGGTGTGAAAAATATGAGGAGCATGAAACGGTCTTAAAAATAGGAGGAGCATGAAGCGGTGTTCAAAAACATGAAGAGCCTGAGAACGTGTGAAAAATATGAAGAGCCGCAAAAGGTGTGAAATACATGAGGAGCATGAAAATGTCTGAAAAATAGGAGGAGGATGAAGTGGTGTTCAAAAACATGAAGAGCCTGAAAAGGTGTGAAAATATGAAGAGCTTCAAAAGGTGTGAAATACATGAGAGAAACTAAACTATCTGAAAAATAGGAGGAGCATGAAGCCGTGTTGAAAACCATGAAGAGCCTGAAAAGGTGTGAAAAATATGAAGAGCTTCTAAAGGAGTCAAAAATATGAGGACAATGAAACGGTCTGGAAAATAGGAGGAGCATGAAGTGGTGTTGAATATGATGAAGAGCCTGAAAAGGTGTGAAATATATGAGGAGCTTGAAAATGTGTCAAAAATATGAGGAGCATGAAACGATCTGAAAAATAGGAGGTGCACGAAGTGGTGTTGAAACACATGAAGAGCCTGAAAAGGTGTGAAAAATATGAAGAGCTTCAAAAGGTGTCAAAAAAGACATGAGCTTGAAACGGTCTGAAAAATTGGAGGAGCATGAAGCGATGTTGAAAAACATGAAGAGCCTGAAAAAGTGTGAAAAATATGAAGAGCTTCAAAAGGTGTTAAATATATGAGGAGCAAGAAACGGTCTCAAAAATAGGAGGAGCATGAAGCGGTGTTCAAAACCATGAAGAGCCTGAAAAGGTGTGAAAAATATGAAGAGTTTCAAAAATGTGAAAAATATGAAGAGCTTCAAAGGTGTCAAATATATGAAGAGCTTCAAACGGTGTCCAAATTATGAGGAGCATGAAACGGTCTGAAAAATAGGAGGAGCATGAAGCGGGGTTTAAAAACATGAAGAGCCTGAGAACGTGTGAAAAATATGAAGAGCTTCAAAGGTGTCAAATATATGAATAGCTTCAAACGGTGTCCAAATTATGAGGAGCATGAAACGGTGTGAAAAATAGGAGGAGCATGAAGCGGGATTGAAAAACATGAAGAGCCTGAGAACGTGTGAAAAATATGAAGAGCTTCAAAATGTGTGAAAAATATGAGGAGCTTCAAAAGGTGTCAAGAATATGAGGAGCATGAAACGATCTGAAAAATAGGAGGTGCATGAAGTGGTGTTGAATATGATGAACAGCCTGAAAAGGTGTGAAATATATGAGGAGCTTGAAAAGGTGTCAAGAATATGAGGAGCATGAAACGATCTGAAAAATAGGAGGTGCATGAAGTGGTGTTGAAAAACATGAAAAGGTGTGAAAAATATGAAGAGCTTCAAAAGGTGTCAAAAACATGAGTAGCATGAAACGATCTGAAAAATAGGAGGAGCATGAAGCGGTGTTCAAAAACATGAAGAGACTGAAAAGGTTTGAAAAATATGAAGAGCTTCAAAAGGTGTCAAAAATATGAGGAGTATGAAACGGTCTGAAAAATAGGAGGAGCATGAAGCGGTGTTCAAAAACATGAAGAGACTGAAAAGGTGTGAAAAATATCAAGAGCTTCAAAAAGTGTCAAAAATATGAGGAGCATGAAACGTTCTGAAAAATAGGAGGAGCATGAACCGGTGTTGAAAAACATGAAGAGCCTGAAAACGTGTCAAAAATATGAAGAGCTTCAAAGGTGTGAAAAATATGAAGCACTTCAAAAGGTGTCAAAAATTAGAAGAGGATGAAACGGTCTGGAAAATAGGAGGAGCATGAAGTGGTGTGGAAAAACATGAAGAGACTGAAAAGGTGTGAAAAATATGAAGAGCTTCAAAAAGTGTCAAAAATATGAGGAGCAAGAAATGGTCTGAAAAATAGGAGAATCATGCAGCGGTGTTGAAAACTATAAACAGCCTGAAAAAGTGTGAAAAATATGAAGAGCTTCAAAAGGTGTCAAAAATATGAGTATCATGAAACGATCTGAAAAATAGGAGGAGCATAAAGCGGTGTTCAAAAATATGAAGAGCCTGAAAAGGTGTGAAAAATATGAACAGCCTCAAAACGTGTCAAAAATATGAGGAACATGAAACGGTCTGAAAAATATGAGCATTATGAAACGGTGTTCAAAAACATGAAGAGCCTGAAAAGGTGTGACAAATATGAAGAGGTTCAAAAGGTGTGAAATTCATGAGGAGTATGAAACGGTCTGAAGAATAGGAGGAGCACGAAGCGGTGTTCAAAAACATGAAGAGCCTGAAAAGGTGTGAAAAATATGAAGAGCTTCAAAAGGTGTGAAAAATATGAGGAGCTTCAAAAGGTGTCAAAAATATAAGGAGCAAGAAACGGTAGGAAAAATAGGAGGGACATGAAGCGGTGTTCAAAATCATGAAGAGCCTGAAAAACTGAGAAATATATGAAGAGCTTCAAAGGGTGTCAAAATTATGAGGAGGATGAAACGGTCTGAAAAATACGAGAAGCATGAAACAGTGTTGAAAAATATGAAGAGCCTGAAAAGGTGTGCAAAATATGAAGAGCTTCAAAACCTGTCAAAAATATGAAGCATGAAACGGTCTAAAAAATAGGAGGAGCATCAACCGGTGTTCAAAAACATGAAGAGACTGAAAAGGTGTGAAAAATATGAGGAGCTTCAAAAGGTGTGAAAAATATGAAGATCTTCAAAAGGTGTCAAAAATGAGATGAGCATGAAACGGTAAGAAAAATAGGAGGAGCATGAAGTGGTGTTGATAAACATGAAGAGCCTGAAAAGGTGTGAAATATATGAGGAGCTTGAAAAGGTGTCAAAAATATGAGGAGCATGAAACGGTCTGAAAAATAGGAGGTGCATGAAGTGGTGTTGAAAAACATGAAGAGCCTGAAAAGGTTTGAAAAATATGAAGAGCTTCAAAGGTGTCAAAATTATGAGGAGCATGAAACGGTCTGAAAAATAGGAGGAGCATGAAGCGGGGTTGAAAAACATGAAGAGCCTGAAAATGTGTGAAAAATATGAAGAGCTTCAAAAGGTGTGAAAAATGAAAGGAGCATGAAACGGTAAGAAAAATAGAAGGAGCATGAAGTGGTGTTGAAAAAAAAGAAGAGCCTGAAAATGTGTGAAAAATATGAAGAGCTTCAAAAGGTGTGAAATACATGAGGAACATTAAACGTTCTGAAAAATAGGATGAGCAAGAAGCGGTGTTCAAAAACATGAAGATCCTGAAAAGGTGTGAAAAATATAGAGCTTCAAAGGTGTCAAAGATATGAGGAGCATGAAACGGTCTGAAAAATAGGAGGAGCATGAAACGGTGTTCGAAAACATGAACAGCCTGAAAAGTTGTGAAAAATATGAAGAGCTTCAAAAGGTGTCAAAAATATGAGGAGCATGAAAAGGTCTGAAAAATAGGAGGAGCATGAAACGGTGTTCAAAAGATGAATAGCCTGAAAAGGTGTGAAAAATATGAAGAGCATCAAAAGGTGTGAAAAATATGAGGAGCATGAAACGGTCTTAAAAATAGGAGGAGCATGAAGCGGTGTTCAAAAACATGAAGAGCCTGAGAACGTGTGAAAAATATGAAGAGCCGCAAAAGGTGTGAAATACATGAGGAGCATGAAAATGTCTGAAAAATAGGAGGAGGATGAAGTGGTGTTCAAAAACATGAAGAGCCTGAAAAGGTGTGAAAATATGAAGAGCTTCAAAAGGTGTGAAATACATGAGAGAAACTAAACTATCTGAAAAATAGGAGGAGCATGAAGCCGTGTTGAAAACCATGAAGAGCCTGAAAAGGTGTGAAAAATATGAAGAGCTTCTAAAGGAGTCAAAAATATGAGGACAATGAAACGGTCTGGAAAATAGGAGGAGCATGAAGTGGTGTTGAATATGATGAAGAGCCTGAAAAGGTGTGAAATATATGAGGAGCTTGAAAATGTGTCAAAAATATGAGGAGCATGAAACGATCTGAAAAATAGGAGGTGCACGAAGTGGTGTTGAAACACATGAAGAGCCTGAAAAGGTGTGAAAAATATGAAGAGCTTCAAAAGGTGTCAAAAAAGACATGAGCTTGAAACGGTCTGAAAAATTGGAGGAGCATGAAGCGATGTTGAAAAACATGAAGAGCCTGAAAAAGTGTGAAAAATATGAAGAGCTTCAAAAGGTGTTAAATATATGAGGAGCAAGAAACGGTCTCAAAAATAGGAGGAGCATGAAGCGGTGTTCAAAACCATGAAGAGCCTGAAAAGGTGTGAAAAATATGAAGAGTTTCAAAAATGTGAAAAATATGAAGAGCTTCAAAGGTGTCAAATATATGAAGAGCTTCAAACGGTGTCCAAATTATGAGGAGCATGAAACGGTCTGAAAAATAGGAGGAGCATGAAGCGGGGTTTAAAAACATGAAGAGCCTGAGAACGTGTGAAAAATATGAAGAGCTTCAAAGGTGTCAAATATATGAAGAGCTTCATACGGTGTCCAAATAATGAGGAGCATGAAACGGTCTGAAAAATAGGAGGAGCATGAAGCGGGGCTGAAAAACATGAAGAGCCTGAGAACGTGTGAAAAATATGAAGAGCTTCAAAAGGTGTGAAAAATATGAGGAGCTTCAAAAGGTGTCAAAAATATGAGGAGCATGAAACGGTCGGAAAAATAGGAGGAGCATGAAATTGTGTTCCAAAAAATGAAGAGCCTGAAAAAGTGTGTAGTATATGAAGATTTCAGAAGGTGTCAAAATATGAGGAGCATGAAAAGGTCTGAAAAATAGGAGGAGCATGAAGTGATGTTGAAAAACATGAAGAGCCTGAAAACGTGTGAAAAATAGGAGGAGCTTCAAAAGGTGTCTAAAATATGAGGAGCATGAAACGGTCTGAAAAATAGGAGGAGCAAGAAGCGGCGTGCAAAAACATGAAGAGCCTGAAAAGGTGTGAAAAATATGAAGAGCTTCAAAAGGTGTGAAAAATGAAAGGAGCATGAAACGGTATGAAAAATAGAAGGAGCATGAAGTGGTGTTGAAAAAAAAGAAGAGCCTGAAAATGTGTGAAAAATATGAAGAGCTTCAAAAGGTGTGAAATACATGAGGAACATTAAACGTTCTGAAAAATAGGAGGAGCATGAAGCGGTGTTCAAAAACATGAAGAGCCTGAAAAGGTGTGAAAAATATGAAGAGCTTCAAAAAGTGTGAAAAATAGTAGGAGCATGAAGCGGTGTTCAAAAACATGAAGAGCCTGAAAAGGTTTGAAAAATATGAAGAGCTTCAAACGGTCTGAAATACATGAGGAGCATGAAACGGTCTGAAAAATAGGAGGAGAATCAAATGGTGTTCAAAAATAAGAAGAGCCTGAAAAGCTGTGAAAAATATGAAGACCTTCAAAAGGTGTCAAAATTATGAGGAGCATGAATCGGTCTGAAAAATAGGAGTAGCATGAAGCGGTGTTCAAAAACTTGAAGATCCTGAAAAGGTGTGAAAAATATAGAGCTTCAAAAGGTGTCAAAGATATGAGGAGCATGAAACGGTCTGAAAAATAGGAGGAGCATGAAACGGTGTTCCAAAACATGAACAGTCTGAAAAGTTGTGAAAAATATGAAGAGCATCAAAAGGTGTGAAAAATATGAGGAGCATGAAACGGTCTGAAAAATAGGAGGAGCATGAATCGGTGTTCAAAAACATCAATAGCCTGAAAAGGTGTGAAAAATATGAAGAGCATCAAAAGGTGTGAAAAATATGAAGAGCTTATAAAGGTGTCAAAAATATGAGGACAATGAAACGGTCTGGAAAATAGGAGGAGCATGAAGTGGTGTTGAATATGATGAAGAGCCTGAAAAGGTGTGAAATATATGAGGAGCTTGAAAATGTGTCAAAAATATGAGGAGCATGAAACGATCTGAAAAATAGGAGGTGCACGAAGTGGTGTTGAAAAACATTAAGAGCCTGAAAAGGTGTGAAAAATATGAAGAGCTTCAAAAGGTGTCAAAAATGACATGAGATTGAAACGGTCTGAAAAATTGGAGGAGCATGAAGCGATGTTGAAAAACATGAAGAGCCTGAAAAAGTGTGAAAAATATGAAGAGCTTCAAAAGGTGTTAAATATATGAGGAGCAAGAAACGGTCTGAAAAATAGGAGATGCATGAAGTGGTGTTGAAAAACATGAAAAGGTGTGAAAAATATGAAGAGCTTCAAAAGGTGTCAAAAATATGAGGAGCATGAAACGGTCTGAAAAATAGGAGGAGCATGAAGCGGTGTTGAAAAACATGAAGAGCCTGAAAACGTGTCAAAAATATGAAGAGCTTCAAAGGTGTGAAAAATATGAAGCACTTCAAAAGGTGTCAAATATTACAAGAGCATGCAACGGTCTGGAAAATAGGAAGAGCATGAAGTGGTGTTGAAAAACATGAAGAGCCTGAAAAGGTGTGAAAAATATGAAGAGCTTCAAAAGGTGTCAAAAATGACATGAGCTTGAAACGGTCTGAAAAAATGGAGAAGCATGAAGCGATGTTGAAAAACATGAAGAGCCTGAGAAAGTGTGAAAAATATGAAGAGCTTCAAAAGGTGTTAAATATATGAGGAGCAAGAAACGGTCTCAAAAATAGGAGGAGCATGAAGCGGTGTTCAAAACCATGAAGAGCCTGAAAAGGTGTGAAAAATATGAAGAGGTTCAAAAAATGTGAAAAATATGAAGAGCTTCAAAGGTGTCAAATATGTGAAGAGCTTCAAACGGTGTCCAAATTATGAGGAGCATGAAACGGTCTGAAAAATAGAAGGAGCATGAAGCGGGGTTGAAAAACATGAAGAGCCTGAGAACGTGTGAAAAATATCAAGAGCTTCAAAGGTGTCAAATATATGAAGAGCTTCAAACGGTGTCCAAATTATGAGGAGCATGAAACGGTCTGAAAAATAGGAGGAGCATGAAGCGGGATTGAAAAACATGAAGAGCCTGAGAACGTGTGAAAAATATGAATAGCTTCAAAAGGTGTGAAAAATATGAGGAGTTTCAAAAGGTGTCAAAAATATGAGGAGCATGAAACGGTCTGAAAAATAGGAGGAGCTTGATGCAGTGTTGAAAAATATGAAGAGCCCGAAAACGTGTGAAAAATATGAAGATCTTCAAAAGGTATGAAATCTATGAAGAGCTTCAAAAGTTGTCAAAAAAGAGTTGAGCATGAAACGGTCTGAAAAATAGGAGGAGCATGAAATTGTGTTCAAAAAAATGAAGAGCCTGAAAAGGTGTGTAGTATATGAAGATTACAGAAGGTGTCAAAATATGAGGAGCATGAAAAGGTCTGAAAAATAGGAGGAGCATGAAGTTATGTTGAAAAACATGAAGAGCCTGAAACGGTGTGAAAAATACGAAGAGCTTCAAAGGTGTGAAAAATATGAAGCACTTCAAAAGGTGTCAAAAATTAGAAGAGCATGAAACGGTCTGGAAAATAGGAGGAGCATGAAGTGGTGTTGAAAAACATGAAGAGATTGAAAAGGTGTGAAAAATATGAAGAGCTTCAAAAAGTGTCAAAAATATGAGGAGCAAGAAACGGTCTGAAAAATAGGAGAATCATGGAGCGGTGTTGAAAACTATAAACAGCCTGAAAAAGTGTGAAAAATATGAAGAGCTTCAAAAGGTGTCAAAAATATGAGTATCATGAAACGATCTGAAAAATAGGAGGAGCATAAAGCGGTGTTCAAAAATATGAAGAGCATGAAAAAGTGTGAAAAATATAAACAGCCTCAAAAAGTGTCAAAAATATTAGGAGCATGAAACCGTCTGAAAAATACGAGCAGTATGAAACGGTGTTCAAAAACATGAAGAGCCTGAAAAGGTGTGAAAAATATGAAGAGCTTCAAAAGGTGTGAAAAATATGAGGAGCTTCAAAAGGTGTGAAAAATATGAAGATCTTCAAAAGGTGTCAAAAATGAGATGAGCATGAAACGGTAAGAAAAATAGAAGGAGCATGAAGTGGTGTTGATAAACATGAAGAGCCTGAAAAGATGTGAAATATATGAGGAGCTTGAAAAGGTGTCAAAAATATGAGGAGCATGAAACGGTCTGAAAAATAGGAGGTGCATGAAGTGGTGTTGAAAAACATGAAGAGCCTGAAAAGGTTTGAAAAATTTGAAGAGCTTCAAAGCTGTCAAAATTATGAGGAGCATGAAACGGTCTGAAAAATAGGAGGAGCATGAAGCGGGGCTGAAAAACATGAAGAGCCTGAGAACGTGTGAAAAATATGAAGAGCTTCAAAAGGTGTGAAAAATATGAGGAGCTTCAAAAGGTGTCAAAAATATGAGGAACATGAAACGGTCTGAAAAAAAGGAGGAGCATGATGCAGTGTTGAAAAATATGAAGAGCCCGAAAACGTGTGGAAAATATGAAGATCTTCAAAAGTTGTCAAAAAAGAGATGAGCATGAAACGGTCTGATAAATAGGAGGAGCATGAAATTGTGTTAGAAAAAATGAAGAGCCTGAAAAAGTGTGAAAAATATGAAGAGCTTCAAAAGGTGTTAAAAATATGAGGAGCATGAAACGGTCTGAAAAATAGGAGGAGCAAGAAGCGGCGTGCAAAAACATGAAGAGCCTGAAAAGGTGTGAAAAATATGAAGAGCTTCAAAAGGTGTGAAAAATGAAAGGAGCATGAAATGGTATGAAAAATAGAAGGAGCATGAAGTGGTGTTGAAAAAAAAGAAGAGCCTGAAAATGTGTGAAAAATATGAAGAGCTTCAAAAGGTGTGAAATATATGAGGAACATTAAACGTTCTGAAAAATAGGAGGAGCATGAAGCGGTGTTCAAAAACATGAAGAGCCTGAAAAGGTGTGAAAAATATGAAGAGCTTCAAAAAGTGTGAAAAATAGGAGGAGCATGAAGCGGTGTTCAAAAACATGAAGAGCCTGAAAAGGTTTGAAAAATATGAAGAGCTTCAAACGGTCTGAAATACATGAGGAGCATGAAACGGTCTGAAAAATAGGAGGAGAATCAAATGGTGTTCAAAAATAAGAAGAGCCTGAAAAGCTGTGAAAAATATGAAGACCTTCAAAAGGTGTCAAAATTATGAGGAGCATGAATCAGTCTGAAAAATAGGAGTAGCATGAAGCGGTGTTCAAAAACATGAAGATCCTGAAAAGGTGTGAAAAATATAGAGCTTCAAAAGGTGTCAAAGATATGAGGAGCATGAAACGGTCTGAAAAATAGGAGGAGCATGAAACGGTGTTTCAAAACATGAACAGTCTGAAAAGTGGTGAACAATATGAAGAGCATCAAAAGGTGTGAAAAATATGAGGAGCATGAAACGGTCTGAAAAATAGGAGGAGCATGAAGCGGTGTTCAAAAACATCAATAGCCTGAAAAGGTGTGAAAAATATGAAGAGCATCAAAAGGTGTGAAAAATATGAAGAGCTTCTAAAGGTGTCAAAAATATGAGGACAATGAAACGGTCTGGAAAATAGGAGGAGCATGAAGTGGTGTTGAATATGATGAAGAGCCTGAAAAGGTGTGAAATATATGAGGAGCTTGAAAATGTGTCAAAAATATGAGGAGCATGAAACGATCTGAAAAATAGGAGGTGCACGAAGTGGTGTTGAAACACATGAAGAGCCTGAAAAGGTGTGAAAAATATGAAGAGCTTCAAAAGGTGTCAAAAATGACATGAGCTTGAAACGGTCTGAAAAATTGGAGGAGCATGAAGCGATGTTGAAAAACATGAAGAGCCTGAAAAAGTGTGAAAAATATGAAGAGCTTCAAAAGGTGTTAAATATATGAGGAGCAAGAAACCGTCTGAAAAATAGGAGATGCATGAAGTGGTGTTGAAAAACATGAAAAGGTGTGAAAAATATGAAGAGCTTCAAAAGGTGTCAAAAATATGAGGAGCATGAAACGTTCTGAAAAATAGGAGGAGCATGAAGCGGGGTTGAAAAACATGAAGAGCCTTAGAACGTGTGAAAAATATGAAGAGCTTCAAAGGTGTCAAATATATGAAGAGCTTCAAACGGTGTCCAAATTATGAGGAGCATGAAACGGTCTGAAAAATAGGAGGAGCATGAAGCGGGATTGAAAAACATGAAGAGCCTGATAACGTGTGATAAATATGAATAGCTTCAAAAGGTGTGAAAAATATGAGGAGTTTCAAAAGGTGTCAAAAATATGAGGAGCATGAAACGGTCTGAAAAATAGGAGGAGCTTGATGCAGTGTTGAAAAATATGAAGAGCCCGAAAATGTGTGAAAAATATGAAGATCTTCAAAAGGTATGAAATCTATGAAGAGCTTCAAAAGTTGTCAAAAAAGAGATGAGCATGAAACGGTCTGAAAAATAGGAGGAGCATGAAATTGTGTTCAAAAAAATGAAGAGCCTGAAAAGGTGTGTAGTATATGAAGATTACAGAAGGTGTCAAAATATGAGGAGCATGAAAAGGTCTGAAAAATAGGAGGAGCATGAAACGGTGATCAAAAACATGAAGAGCCTGAAAACGTGTGAAAAATATGAAGAGTTTCAAAAGGTGTGAAAATTATGAAGAGCTTCAAAAGGTGTCAAAAAGTAGATGAGCATGAAACGGTCTGAAAAATAGCAGCAGCATGAAGAGGTGTTGAAAAATATGAAGAGCCTGAAAACGTGTGAAAAATATGAAGACTTTCAAAAGGTGTGAAAAATATGAAGAGCTTCAAAAGGTGTCAATAATATGAGGAGCATGAAAGGGTCTGAAAAACAGGAGGAGCATGAAATGGTGTTGAACACATGAATTGCTTGAAAAGGTATGAAAAATATGAGAGCTTCAAAAGATGTTAAAAATATGAGAAGCATGAAAGGGTCATAAACATTGGAGGAGCATGAAACGGTGTTGAAAAACATGAAGAGCTTCAAAGAGTGTGAAAAATATGAAGAGCTTCAAAAGCTGTCATAAATATGAGGAGCATGAGACGGTCTGAAAAATATGAGGAGCACGAAATGGTCTGAAAAATGGGAGGAGCATGAAACGTTGTATCAAAACATGAAGAGCATGAAAAGGTGTGAAAAATATGAAGAGCTTCAAAATGTGTGAAAAATATGAGGAGCATGAAACGGTCTGAAAAATAGGAGGAGCATGATACGGTGTTGAAAAACATGAAGAGCATGAAAAGGTGTGAAAAATATGAAGAGCTTCAAAAGGTGTGAAAAATCTGAGGAGCATGAAACGGTCTGAAAAATCGGAGGAGCAAGAAGTGGTGTTGAAAAACATGAAGAGCCTGAAAAGTTGTGAAAAATATGAAGAGCTTCAAAAAGTGTCAAAAATATGAGGAGCATGAAACGGTCTGAAATAAAGGAGGAGCATGAAGCGGTGTTGAAAAACATGAAGATCCTGAAAAGGTGTGAAATACATGAAGAGTTTCAAAGGGTGTCAAATATATGAGGACCAGGAAACGGTCTGAAAAATAACAGGAGCATGAAATGGTGTTCAAAAACAAGAAGAGCCTGAAAAGGTATGAAAAATATGAGGAGCTTCAAAAGGTGTGAAATACATGTGGAGCATTAAACGGTCTGAAAAATAGGAGGATCATGAAGCGGTGTTGAAAAACATGAAGAGCCTGAAAAGGTGTGAAAAATATGAGGAGCTTCAAAAGGTGTGAAATACATGTGGAGCATTAAACGGTCTGAAAAACAGGAGGAGCATGAAGTGGTGTTCAAAAACAAGAAGAGCCTGAAAAGGTGTGAAAAATATGAGGAGCTTCAAAAGGTGTGAAATACATGTGGAGCATTAAACGGTCTGAAAAATAGGAGGAGCATGAAGCGGTGTTCAAAAACAAGAAGAGCCTGAAAAGGTGTGAAAAATATGAGGAGCTTCAAAAGGTGTGAAATACATGTGGAGCATTAAACGGTCTGAAAAATAGGAGGAGCATGAAACGGTGATAAAAAATGAAGAGCGTGAAATGGTGTGAAAAATATGAAGAGCTTCAAAATGTGTCAAATATAAGAGGAACATGAAACAGTGTTCAAAAACATGAAGAGCCTGAAAAGCTGTGAAAATTATGAAGAGCTTCAAAAGGTGCCAAAAATATATGGAGCATGAAACGGTCTGAAAAATAGGAGGAGCATGAAGCGGTGTTGAAAAACATGAAGAGCCTGAAAAGGTGTGAAAAATATGTAGAGCTTCAAAAGGTGTCAAAAATATGAGGAGCATGAAACCGTATGAAATTAGGAGGAGCATGAAGCAGTGTTCACAAATATGAAGAGCCTGAAAAGGTGTGAAAAATATGAAGTGTTTCAAAACGTGTCAAAAATATGAGGAGCATGAAAAGTTCTGAAAAATGGAGGAGCATGAAGCGGTGTTCAAAAACCTGAAGAGCCTGAAAACGTGTGAAAAATATGAAGAGCTTCAAACGGTGTGAAATATATGAGGAGCATGAAACGGTCTGAAAAATACGAGGAGCATGAAGCGCTGTTAAAAAACATGAAGAGCCAGAAAAGGTGTGAAAAATATAAAGAGGTTCAACAGGCATCAAAAATTTCCAATATTCTGGGAGGTGGGTCATAGAGGATCTTGCTTTGATTTATGTCGGAGAGTGTTTTGCCTATGTTCTCCTCTAGGAGTTTTATAGTTTCTGGTCTTACATTTAGATCTTTAATCCATTTTGAGTTTATTTTTGTGTATGGTGTTAGAAAGTGTTCTAGTTTCATTCTTTTACAAGTGGTTGACCAGTTTTCCCAGCACCACTTGTTAAAGAGGTTGTCTTTTTTCCATTGTATATCCTTGCCTCCTTTGTCAAAGATAAGGTGTCCATAGGTTCGTGGATTTATCTCTGGGCTTTCTATTCTGTTCCATTGATCTATATTTCTGTCTTTGTGCCAGTACCATACTGTCTTGATGACTGTGGCTTTGTAGTAGAGTCTGAAGTCAGGCAGGTTGATTCCTCCAGCTCCATTCTTCTTTCTCAAGATTACTTTGGCTATTCGAGGTTTTTTGTATTTCCATACAAATTGTGAAATTCTTTGGTCTAGTTCTGTGAAAAATACCATTGGTAGCTTGATAGGGATTGCATTGAATCTATAGACTGCTTTGGGTAGAATAGCCATTTTGACAATATTAATTCTTCCAATCCATGAACACGGTATGTTTCTCCATCTGTTTGTGTCCTCTTTGATTTCTTTCATCAGTGTTTTGTAGTTTTCTATGTATAGGTCCTTTGTTTCATTAGGTAGATATACTCCGAAGTATTTTATTCCTTTGTTGCAATGGTGAATGGTATTGTTTCCTTAATTTCTCTGTCTGTTTTGTCATTGTTAGTATATAGGAATGCAAGGGATTTCTGTGTGTTAATTTTATATCCTGCAACTTTACTATATTCATTGATTAGCTCTAGTAATTTTCTGGTAGAGTCTTTAGGGTTTTCTATGTAGAGGATCATGTCATATGCAAACAGTGAGAGTTTTTGAAATGGTGTGAAAAATATGAAGAGCTTCAAAATGTGTCAAATATAAGAGGAGCATGAAACAGTGTTCAAAAACATGAAGAGCCTGAAAAGCGGTGAAAAATATGAAGAGCTTAAAACGGTGTCAAATATAGGAGGAACATGAAACAGTGTTCAAATCATGAAGAGCCTGAAAAGGTGTGAAAAATATGAAGAGCTTCAAAAGGTCCCAAAAATATGTGGAGCATGAAACGGTCTGAAAAATAGGAGGAGCATGAAGCAGTGTTCAAAAACATGAAGAGCCTGAAAAGCGGTGAAAATTATGAAGAGCTTCAAAAGGTTTCAAAAAGATGAGGAACATGAAACGGTGTTGAAAAACATGAAGACCCTGAAAAGGTGTGAAAAGTATGAGGAGCTTGAAAAAGTGTCAAAAATATGAGGAGCATGAAACGGTCAGAAAAATAGGAGAAGCATGAAGCGGTGCTGAAAAACGGTAGAGCCTGAAAAGATGTGAAAAATATGAAGACTTCAAAAGTTGTCAAAAATATGAGGAGCATGAAACGGTCTGAAAAATAGGAGGAGCATGAAGCAGTGTTGAAAAATATTAAGAGCCTGAAAAGGTGTGAAAAATATGAAGAGCTTCAAAATGTGTTCAAAAATATGAGGAGCATGAAACGGTCTAAAAAATAGGAAGAGCATGAAGCAGTGTTGAAAAAAAAAAAAAGCCTGAAAAGGTGTGAAAAATATGAAGAGCTTCAAAATGTGTCAAAAATATGAGGGGCATGAAACGGTCTGAAAAAAAGGAGGAGCATGAAACGTAGTTCAAAAACATGAAGAGCCTGAAAATGTGTGAAAAATATGAAGACTTTCAAAAGCTGTGAAAAATATGAAGATCATGAAACGATCTGAAAAATAGGAGGAGCATGAAGCGGTTTTGAAAAACATGAAGAGCCTGTAAAGGTGTAAAATATATGAAGAGGTTCAAAACGTGTCAAAAATGCGAGGAGCATGAAACGACTGAAATATAGGAGGAGCATGAACTGGTGTTGAAAATCATTAATAGCCTGAAAAGGTGTGAAATATATTAAGAGTTTCAAAAGGTGTGTAAAATATGAAGAGCTTCAATAGGTTGAAAAATATGAAGAGCTTAAAAAGATGTGAAACACATGAAGAGCTTCAAAAGGTGTCAAAAATGAGAGGAGCATGAAACGGTCTGAAAAAAAGGAGGAGCATGAAGTGGTGTTGAAAATCATGAAGTGCCTGAAAATGTGTAAAAAATATGAAGAGCTTGAAAAGGTGTCAAAAATATGAGGAGCATGAAACGGTCTAAAAAATAAATGGAGCATGAAACGGTGTTAAAAAACATCAAGAGCCTGAAAACGTGTGAAAAATATGAAGAGCTTCAAAAGGTGTGTAAAATATGAAGAGCTTCAATAGGTTGAAAAATCTGAAGAGCTTCAAAAGATGTGAAAAACATGAAGAGCTTCAAAAGGTGTCAAAAATGAGAGGAGCATGAAAAGGTGTTAAAAAACATGAAGAGCCTGAAAAGGGGTGAAAAATATGAAGAGCTTCAAAAGGTGTCAAAAGTACGAGGAGCATGAAATGGTCAGAAAAATAAGAGAAGCATGAAGCGGTGTTGAAAAACATGAAGAGCCTGAAACTGTGTGAAATATATGAAGAGCTTCAAAAGGTATCAAAAATATGAGGAGCATGAAAAGTTCTAAAATATAGGAGGAGCATGAAGCGGTGTTGAAAAACATGAAGAGCCTGAAACTGTGTGAAATATATGAGGAGCTTCAAAAGGTATCAAAAATATGAGGAGCATGAAAAGTTCTAAAATATAGGAGGAGCATGAAGCGGTGTTGAAAAACATGAAGAGCCTGAAACTGTGTGAAATATATGAAGAGCTTCAAAAGGTATCAAAAATATGAGGAGAATGAAAAGTTCTAAAATATAGGAGGAGCATGAAGCGGTGTTGAAAAACATGAAGAGCCTGAAAAGGTGTGAAATATATGAAGAGCTTCAAAATGTGTGAAAAATATGAGGAGCATTAAACGGTCTGAAAAATACGAGGAGAATGAAGCGGTGTTGAAAAACATGAAGAGCCTGAAAAGGTGTGAAAAATATGAAGAGCTTCAAAAGTTGTCACAAATAAGAGGAGCATGAAACGGTGTTCAAAAACATGAAGAGCCTGAAAAGGTGGGAAAAATATGAAGAGCTTCAAAGGGTGTGAAAAATATGAAGAGTTTCAAAAGGTGAGAAAAATATGAAGAGCTTCAAAAGGTGTCAAAAATTAGAGGAGCAAGAAACGGTCTGAAAAATAGGAGGATCATGAAGTGGTGTTGAAAAACATGAAGAGCCTGAAAAAGTGTGAAATATATGAAAATCTCCAAAAGGTGTCAAAAATATGAGGAGCATGAAACGGTCTGAAAAATAGGAGGAGCATGAAACGATGTTGGAAAAAATGAAGAGCCTGAAAAGGTGTGAAAAATATGAAGAGCTTCAAAAGGTGTCAAAAATATGAGGATCATGAAACGGTCTGAAATATAGGAGGAGTATGAAACGGTGTTGAAAAACATAAAGAGCATGAAAAGGTGTGAAAAATATGAAGAGCTTCAAAAGGTTTCAAAATTATTAGTCGCATGAAACGGGTAAAAAAAATAGGAGGAGCATGAGACGGTGTTGAAAAACATGAAGATCCTGAAAAGGTGTGAAATATATGAAGAGCTTCAAAAGTTTTCAAAAAAAGGAGAAGCATGAGACGCTGTTGAAAAACATGAAGAGCATGAAAAGGTGTGAAAAATATGAAGAGGTTCAAAAGTTATCAAAAATATGAGGAGCATGAAAGGGACTGAAAATAGGAGGAGCATGAAACTTTGTATGTATACATGAAGAGCATGAAAAGGTGTGAAAAATTTGAAGAGCTGCAAAAGGTGTCAAAAATATGAGGAGCATGTAACGGTGTTGAAAAACATGAAGAGGATTAAAAGTGTGAAAAATATGAAGAGTTTCAAAAGGTGTCAAAAATATGAGGAGCATGGAACGGTCTCAAAAATAGTAGGAGCATGAGATGGTGTTGAAAAACATGAAGAACCTGAAAAGGCTGGAAATATATGAAGAGCTTTCAAGGTGTCAAAAATATGAGGAGCATGAAACGGTCTGAAAAATAGGAGGAGCATGAAACGGTGTTGAAAAACATGAAGAGCATGATAAGTGTTAAAAATATAAAGAGCTTCAAAAGGTGCCAAAATTTGAGGAGCATGAAACGTTCTGAAAAATAGGAGGAGCATGAAACGGTCTGAAAAATAGGAGGAGTATGAAACCATGTTGAAAAACATGAAGAGCCTAAAAATGTGTGAGAAATATGAATAGTTTCAAAAAGTGTCAAAAATATTAGGAGCATGAAACGGTCTGAAATATAGGAGGAGCATGAAGCGGTATTCAAATACATGAAGAGCATGAAAAGGTGTGCAAAATATTAAGAGCTTCAAAAGGAGTCAAATATACGCGGAACATGAAACGGTGTTAAAAAACATAAAAACAATTAAAAGTGTGAAAAATATAAAGAGCTTCAAAAGCTGTCAAAATTATGAGGAGCAAGAAACGCTCTGAAAAATAGAAGGAGCATGAAACGGTGTTGAAAAACATGAAGAGAATGAAAAGGTGTGAAAAATATGAAGAGCTTCAAAAGGTGTCAAAAATATGAGGAGCATGAAACGGTCTGAAAAACACGAGGAGCATGAAAACGTGTTGAAAAATATGAACAGCATGAAAAGGTGTGAAAAATATGAAAAGCTTCAAAAGGTGTCAAACAAAAGAGGAGCATGAAACTGTCTGAAAAATAGGAACAGCATGAAACGGTGGTGAAAAACATGAAGAGCATGAAAAGGTGTGAAAAATATGAAGAGCTTCAAAAGGTGTCAAAAATATGAGGAGCATGCAACTGTCTGAAAAATAGGAGGACCATTAAACAGTGTTTCAACATGAAGAGCCTGAAAAGGTTTGAAATATATCAAGAGTTCAAAAGGTGTCAAAAATATGAGGAGCATGAAACGGTGTTCAAAATCATGAAAAGCCTGAAAAGGTGAAAAATATGAAGAGCTTCAAAAGGTGTCAAATATATGAGGAGCATGAAACGGTGTTGAAAAACATGAGGAGCATTAAAAGTGTGAAAAATATAAACAGCTTCAAAAGCTGTCAAAAATATGAGGAGCAAGAAAAGGTCCTGAAAAGGGGAGGAGTATGAAACGGTCTTGAAAAACATGAAGAGAATGAAAAGGTGTGAAAAATATGAAGAGCTTCAAAAGGTGTCAAAAATATGAGGAGCATGAAACAGTCTGAAAAATAGGAGGAGCATGAAGCGGTGTTGAACAACATGAAGAGCCTGAAAATGTGTGAAAAATATCAAAAGCTTCAAAAGGTGTCAAAATTATGAGGAGCATGAAATGGTCTGTAAAATAGGAGGAGCATCAAGCGGTGTTGAAAAAAATGAAGGGCCTGAAAAGATGTTCAAAAATATGAAGAGGCTGAAAAGTTTTGAAAAATATGAAGAGCTTAAAAAAGTGTAAAAAATATAAAGAGCTTCAAAATGTGTGAAAAATATGAAGAGCTTCAAAAGGTGTCAAAATGAGAGGAGCATGAAACGGTCTGAAAATAGGAGGAGCATGAAGCGGTGTTGAAAAACATGAAGAGCCTGAAAAGGTGTGAAAAATATGAAGAGCTTCTAAAGGTTTCAAAAAGATGAGGAGCATGAAAACGTGTTCAAAAACATGACGAGCCTGAAAAGGTGTGAAAAATATGAAGAGCTTCAAAATGTGTCCAAAATATGAGGAGCATGCAACAGTCAGACAAATAGGAGGAGCTTGAAGCGTTGTTGAAAAACATGAAGAGCCTAAAAAGGTGTGAAAAATGTGAAGAGCTTCAAAAGGTGTGAAAAATATGAGGAGCATGAAATGGTCTGAAAAATAGGAGGAGCATGAAGCGCTGTTAAAAAACATGAAGAGCCAGAAAAGGTGTGAAAAATATAAAGAGGTTCAACAGGCATCAAAAATATGAGGAGCATGAAACGGTGTTCAGAAACATGAAGAGCCTGAAAAGGTGTGAAAAATATGAAGAGCTTCAAAAGGTGTCAAAATTGAGAGGAGCATGAAACGGTCTGAAAAATAGGAGGAGCATGAAATGGTGTTGAAAACATGAAGAGCCTGTAAAGGTGTGAAAAATCTGAAGAGCTTCAGAAAGTGTGAAAAATAAGAGGAGCATGAAACGGTCTGAAAAATAGGAAGACCATGAAGCGGTATTGAAAAACATGAAGAAACTGAAAAGTTGTGAAAAATATGAAGAGCTTCAAAAGGTGTCAAAAATATGAGGAGCATGAAACGGTCTGAAAAATAGGAGGAGAATGAAGCGGTTTTGAAAAACATGAGGAGCCTGAAAAGGTGTGAAAAATATGAAGAGCTTCAAACGGTGTCAAAAATATGAGGAGCATGAAACTATCTCCAAAAATTAAGGAGAAAGAAGTGGTCTTCAAAAACATGAAGATCCAGAAAAGGTGTGAAAAATATCAAGAGCTTCAAAAGTTGTCACAAATAGGAGGACCATGAAACGGTGTTCAAAAACATGAAGAGCCTGAAAAGGTGTGAAAAGAATGAAGAGCTTCAAAAGGTGTCAAAAATTAGAGGAGCAAGAAACGGTCTGAAAAATAGGAGGATCATGAAGTGGTGTTGAAAAACATGAAGAGCCTGAAAAAGTGTGAAATATATGAAAATCTCCAAAAGGTGTCAAAAATATGAGGAGCATGAAACGGTCTGAAAAATAGGAGGAGCATGAATCGATGTTGAAAAAAATGAAGAGCCTGAAAAGGTGTGAAAAATATGAAGAGCTTCAAAAGTTGTCAAAAATATCAGTAGCATGAATGGGTCTGAAAGATAGGAGGAGCATGAAATGGTATTGAAAAACATGAACAGCCTGAAAAGGTGTGAAAAATATGAAGAGCTTCAAAAGGTGTCAAAAATATGAGGATCATGAAACGGTCTGCAATATAGGAGGAGTATGAAACGGTGTTGAAAAACATAAAGAGCATGAAAAGGTGTGAAAAATATGAAGAGCTTCAAAAGGTTTCAAAATTATTAGTCGCATGAAACGGGTAAAAAAAATAGGAGGAGCATGAGACGGTGTTGAAAAACATGAAAAGCCTGAAAAGGTGAAAAATATGAAGATCTTCAAAAGGTGTCAAATATATGAGAAGCATGGAACGGTCTGAAAAAAAGTAGGAGCATGAGATGGTGTTGAAAAACATGAAGAACCTGAAAAGGTTGGAAATACATGAAGAGCTTTCAAGGTGTCAAAAATATGAGGAGCATGAAACGGTCTGAAAAATAGGAGGAGCATGAAACGGTCTAAAAAATAGGAGGAACATGAGACGGCGTTGAAAATCAGGAAGAGCATGAAAGGGTGTGGAAAACATGAAGAGCTGCAAAAGGTGTCAAAAATATGAGGAGCATGAAACGGTCAAAAAATAGGAGGAACATGAGACGGCATTGAAAATCAGGAAGAGCATGAAAAGGTGTGAAAAATATGAGGTGTTTTAAAAGGTGTCAAAAATATGAGGAGCATGAAACGGTGTTGAAAAAAATGAAGATCATGAAAAGGTGTGAAAAATATGAAGAGCTTCAAAAGGTGTCACATATATGAAGAACATGAAACGGTCTGAAAAATAAGAGGAGCATGAAACAGTCTGAAAAAAAGTAAGAGTATGAAACTGTGTTGAAAAACATGAAGAGCTTCAAAAGGTTTGAAATACATGAGGAGCATGAAATGGTCTGAAAAGTAGGAGGAGCATGAAGCGTTGTTCAAAAACATGAAGAGCCTAAAAAGGTGTGAAAAATATGAAGAGCTTCAAAAGTTGTCAAAAATATTAGGAGCATGAAACGGTCTTAAAAATAGGAGGAGCATGAAGCGGTGTTGAAAAACATGAAGAGCCTGAAAAGGTGTGAAAAATATGAAGAGCTTCAAATCGTCTCAAAAATATCAGTAACATGAAACGTTCTGAGAAATAGGAGCAGCAGGAAATGGTGTTGAAAAACATGGAAAGCGTGAAAATGTGTGAAAAATATGAAGAGCTTCAAAATGTGTAAAAAACAGGAGGAGCATGAAACGGTGTTCAAAAACATGAAGAGCCTGAAAAGGTGTGAAAAATATGAAGAGCTTCAAAAGGTGTCAAAAATATGAAGAGCTTCAAAAGGTGTCATAATATGAGGAGCATGAAACAGTCTGAAAAATAGGAGGAGCATGAAATAGTGTTGAAACAATGAAGAGCCTGATAAGGTGTGAAAAATATGAAGAGCTTCAAAAGGTGTCAAAAATATTAGGAGCATGAAACGGTCTGAAAAATTGGAGGAGCATGAAGTGGTGTTGAAAAACATGAAGAGCCGGAAAAGCAGTGAAAAATATTAAGTAAGAGCTTCTAAAGGTGTCAAAGTATGAGGAGCATGAAACGGTCAGAAAAATAGGAGGAGCATGAAGCGGTTTTCAAAAATATGAAGAGCCTGAAAATGTGTGAAAAATATGAAGAGCTTCCAAAGGTGTGAAAAATATGAGGAGCATGAAACGGCCTGAAATATAGGAGGAGCATGAAGCGTTGTTGTAAAACATGAAGAGCCTGAAAATGTGTGAAAAATATGAAGAGCTTCAAAAGGTGTGAAAAATATGAGGAGCATGAAATGTTCTGAAAAATAGGAGGAGAATGAAGTGGTGTTGAAAAACATGAAGAGCCTGAAAAGGTGTGAAAAATATGAAGAGCTTCAAAAGGTGTCAAAAATATGAGGAGCAAGAAACGGTCTGAAAAATCGGAAGACCACGAAACGTTCTGAAAAATAGTAGGCCATTAAACGGTGTTGAAAAACATGAAGAGCATGAAAAGGTGTGAAAAACATGATGAGCGTCAAAAGGTGTCAAAAATATGATGAGCACGAAATGGCCTAAAAATTACGAGGAGCATGAAACGTTCTGAAAAGTAGGAAGTGCATGAAACGGTTTTGAGAAATATGAGGAGCGTCAAAAGGTGTGAAAAATATGAGGACCATGGATCGGTCTGAAAAATATGAGGAGCCTGAAACGATGTGAAAAATAGGAGGAGCATGAAACGGTGTTGAAAAACATGAAGAACTTCAAAAGGTGTCAAAAACATGAGGAGCACGAAACGGTCTGAAATATAGGAGGAGCATGAAACCGTGTTGAAAAACATTAAGAGCAGGAAAGGGTGTGAAAAACATGAAGAGCTGCAAAAGGTGTCAAAAATATGAGGAGCATGAAACGGTCAAAAAATAGAAGGAACATGAGACGGCGTTGAAAATCAGGAAGAGCATGAAAAGGTGTGAAAAATATGAGGTGTTTTCAAAGGTGTCAAAAATATGAGGAGCATGAAACGGTGTTGAAAATATGAAGATCATGAAAAGGTGTGAAAAATATGAAGAGCTTCAAAAGGTGTCACATATATGAAGAACATGAAACGGTCTGAAAAATAAGAGGAGCATGAAACAGTCTGAAAAAAAGTAAGAGTATGAAACTGTGTTGAAAAACATGAAGAGCTTCAAAAGGTGTGAAATACATGAGGAGCATGAAACGGTCTGAAAAGTAGGAGGAGCATGAAGCGTTGTTCAAAAACATGAAGAGCCTAAAAAGGTGTGAAAAATATGAAGAGCTTCAAAAGTTGTCAAAAATATTAGGAGCATGAAACGGTCTGAAAAATAGGAGGAGCATGAAGCGGTGTTGAAAAACATGAAGAGCCTGAAAAGGTGTGAAAAATATGAAGAGCTTCAAATCGTCTCAAAAATATCAGTAGCATGAAAGGTTCTGAAAAATAGGAGCAGCAGGAAACGGTGTTGAAAAACATGGAAAGCGTGAAAATGTGTGAAAAATATGAAGAGCTTCAAAAATGTGTAAAAAATAGGAGGAGCATGAAACGGTGTTCAAAAACATGAAGAGCCTGAAAAGGTGTGAAAAATATGAAGAGCTTCAAAAGGTGTCAAAAATATGAGGAGCATGAAACGGTCTGGAAAATAGGACGAGCATGAAGCAGTGTTCAAAAATATGAAGAACCTGAAAAGGTGTGAAAAATATGAAGAACTTCAAAAGGTGTCAAAAATATGAAGAGCTTCAAAAGGTGTCAGAATATGAAGAGCATGAAACAGTCTGAAAAATAGGAGGAGCATGAAATGGTATTGAAACAATGAAGAGCCTGATAAGGTGTGAAAAGTATGAAGAGCTTCAAAAGGTGTCAAAAATATGAGGAGCATGAAACGGTCTGAAAAATTGGAGGAGCATGAAGCGGTGTTGACAAACATGAAGAGCCTGAAAGGCAGTGAAAAATATTAAGTAAGAGCTTCTAAAGGTGTCAAAGTATGAGGAGCATGAAATGGTCAGAAAAATAGGAGGAGCATGAAGCGGTTTTCAAAAATATGAAGAGCCTGAAAATGTGTGAAAAATATGAAGAGCTTCCAAAGGTGTGAAAAATATGAGGAGCATGAAACGGTCTGAAATATAGGAGGAGCATGAAGCGTAGTTGTAAACATGAAGAGCCTGAAAATGTGTGAAAAATATGAAGAGCTTCAAAAGGTGTCAAAAATATGAGGAGCAAGAAACGGTCTGAAAAATCGGAGGACCACGAAACGTTCTGAAAAATAGTAGGCCATTAAACGGTGTTCAAAAACATGAAGAGCATGAAAGGGTGTGAAAAACATGAAGAGCTGCAAAAGGTGTCAAAAATATGAGGAGCATGAAACGGTCAAGAAATAGGCGGAACATGAGACGGCGTTGAAAATCAGGAAGAGCATGAAAAGGTGTGAAAAATATGAGGTGTTTTAAAAGGTGTCAAAAATATGAGGAGCATGAAACGGTGTTGAAAAAAATGAAGATCATGAAAAGGTGTGAAAAATATGAAGAGCTTCAAAAGATGTCACATATATGAAGAACATGAAACGGTCTGAAAAATAAGAGGTGCATGAAACAGTCTGAAAAAAAGTAAGAGTATGAAACTGTGTTGAAAAACATGAAGAGCTTCAAAACGTGTGAAATACATGAGGAGCATGAAATGGTCTGAAAAGTAGGAGGAGCATGAAGCGTTGTTCAAAAACATGAAGAGCCTAAAAAGGTGTGAAAAATATGAAGAGCTTCAAAAGTTGTCAAAAATATTAGGAGTATGAAACGGTCTGAAAAATAGGAGGAGCATGAAGCGGTGTTGAAAAACATGAAGAGCCTGAAAAGGTGTGAAAAATATGAAGAGCTTCAAATCGTCTCAAAAATATCAGTAGCATGAAACGTTCTGAAAAATAGGAGCAGCATGAAACGGTGTTGAAAAACATGGAAAGCGTGAAAATGTGTGAAAAATATGAAGAGCTTCAAAATGTGTAAAAAATAGGAGGAGCATGAAACGGTGTTCAAAAACATGAAGAGCCTGAAAAGGTGTGAAAAATATGAAGAGCTTCAAAAGGTGTCAAAAATATGAAGAGCTTCAAAAGGTGTCATAATATGAGGAGCATGAAACAGTCTGAAAAATAGGAGGAGCATGAAATGGTGTTGAAACAATGAAGAGCCTGATAAGGTGTGCAAAATATGAAGAGCTTCAAAAGGTGTCAAAAATATGAGGAGCAGGAAACGGTCTGAAAAATTGGAGGAGCATGAAGTGGTGTTTAAAAACATGAAGAGCCTGAAAAGCAGTGAAAAATATTAAGTAAGAGCTTCTAAAGGTGTCAAAGTATGAGGAGCATGAAACGGTCAGAAAAATAGGAGGAGCATGGAGCGGTTTTCAAAAATATGAAGAGCCTGAAAATGTGTGAAAAATATGAAGAGCTTCCAAAGGTGTGAAAAATATGAAGAGCTTCCAAAGGTGTGAAAAATATGAGGAGCATGAAACGGTCTGAAATATAGGAGGAGCATGAAGCGTTGTTGTAAAACATGAAGAGCCTGAAAATGTGTGAAAAATATGAAGAGCTTCAAAAGGTGTGAAAAATATGAGGAGCATGAAATGTTCTGAAAAATAGGAGGAGAATGAAGTGCTGTTGAAAAACATGAAGAACCTGAAAAGGTTTGAAAAATATGAAGACCTTCAAAAGGTGTCAAAAATATGAGGAGCAAGAAACGGTCTGAAAAATCAGAGGACCACGAAACGTTCTGAAAAATAGTAGGCCATTAAACGGTGTTGAAAAACATGAAGAGCATGAAAAGGTGTGAAAAACATGATGAGCGTCAAAAGGTGTCAAAAATATGATGAGCACGAAATGGCCTAAAAAATACGAGGAGCATGAAACGTTCTGAAAAGTAGGAAGAGCATGAAACGGTTTTGAAAAATATAAGGAGCGTCAAAAGGTGTGAAAAATATGAGGACCATGGATCGGTCTGAAAAATATGAGGAGCCTGAAACGATGTGAAAAATAGGAGGAGCATGAAACGGTGTTGAAAAACATGAAGAACTTCAAAAGGTGTCAAAAACATGAGGAGCATGAAACGGTCTGAAATATAGGAGGAGCATGAAACCGTGTTGAAAAACATGAAGAGCATGAAAGGGTGTGAAAAACATGAAGAGCTGCAAAAGGTTTCAAAAATATGAGGAGCATGAAACGGTCAAAAATTAGGAGGAACATGAGACGGCGTTGAAAATCAGGAAGAGCATGAAAAGGTGTGAAAAATATGAGGTGTTTTAAAAGGTGTCAAAAATATGAGGAGCATGAAACTGTGTTGAAAAAAATGAAGATCATGAAAAGGTGTGAAAAATATGAAGAGCTTCAAAAGGTGTCACATATATGAAGAACATGAAACGGTCTGAAAAATAAGAGGAGCATGAAACAGTCTGAAAAAAAGTAAGAGTATGAAACTGTGTTGAAAAACATGAAGAGCTTCAAAAGGTGTGAAATACATGAGGAGCATGAAACGGTCTGAAAAGTAGGAGGGGCATGAAGTGTTGTTCAAAAACATGAAGAGCTTAAAAAGATGTGAAAAATATGAAGAGCTTCAAAAGGTGTCAAAAATATTAGGAGCATGAAACGGTCTGAAAAATAGGAGGAGCATGAAGCGGTGTTGAAAAACATGAAGAGCCTGAAAAGGTGTGAAAAATATGAAGAGCTTCAAAAGTTGTCAAAAATATTAGGAGCATGAAACGTTCTGAAAAATAGGAGGAGCATGAAGCGGTGTTGAAAAACATGAAGAGCCTGAAAAGGTGTGAAAAATATGAAGAGCTTCAAATCGTCTCAAAAATATCAGTAGCATCAAACGTTCTGAAAAATAGGAGCAGCATGAAACGGTGTTGAAAAACATGGAAAGCGTGAAAATGTGTGAAAAATATGAAGAGCTTCAAAATGTGTAAAAAATAGGAGGAGCATGAAACGGTGTTCAAAAACATGAAGAGCCTGAAAAGGTGTGAAAAATATGAAGAGCTTCAAAAGTTGTCAAAAATATTAGGAGTATGAAACGGTCTGAAAAATAGGAGGAGCATGAAGCGGTGTTGAAAAACATGAAGAGCCTGAAAAGGTGTGAAAAATATGAAGAGGTTCAAATCGTCTCAAAAATATCAGTAGCATGAAACGTTCTGAAAAATATGAGGAGCATGAAACGGTATTCAAAAACATGAAGAGCCTGAAAAGATGTGAAAAATATGAAGAGCTACAAAAGGTGTCAAAAAGATGAGGGGCATGAAACGGTCTGAAAAATAGGAGGAGCATCAAATGTTGTTGAAGAACATGAAGATCCTGAAAAGTTGTGAAAAATTGGAAGAGCGTCAAAAGGTGTCAAAATTATGAGGAGCATGAAACGGTCTGACAAATAGGAGGAGCAAGAAGCGGTGTTGAAAAACCTGAAGAGCCTGAAACGGTGTGAAATATATGAAGAGCTTCAAAAGGTGTCAAAAATATGAGAAGCATGAAACAATCTGAAAAATAGGAGGAGCATGAAGTGGTGTTCAAAAACAAGAATTGCCTGAAAAGGTGTGAAAAATATGAAGAGATTCAAAAGGTGTCTAATATTTGAGGAGCATGAAACGGTCTGAAAATTAGGAGGAGCATGAAGCGGTGTTGAAAAACATGAAGAGCCAGAAAAGGTGTGAAATATATGAAGAGCTTCAAAAGGTGTCAAAAAAGTTAGGAGTATGGAACGTTCTGAAAAATAGGAGGAGCATGAAGTGCTGTTGAAAAGCATGAAGAGCCTGAAAGGTTGTGAAATATATGCAGAGCTTCAAAAGGTGTCAAAAATATGAGGAGCATGAAAAGGTCTGAAAATTTGGAGGAGCATGAAGCGGTCTTGAAAGACATGAATACCCTGACATGGTGTCAAAAATATGAAGAGCTTCAAAAGATGTCAAAAATATGAGGAGCATGAAACAGTCTGAAAAACTGGAGGACCATGAATCGGTCTTGAAAGACATTAATTCCCTGAAAAAGTGTGAAAAACATGAAGAGCTTCAAAAGGTGTCAAAAATATGAGGAGCCTGAAACGGTCTGAAAAATAGTAGGATGATGAAGCTGTGTTGAAAAATATGAAGAGCCTGAAAAGGTGTGAAAAATATGAAGAGCTTCAAAAAGTGTCAAAAATATGAGAAGCATGAAAAAGTCTGAAAAATAGGAGGAACCTGAAACGGTGTTGAAAAACATGAACAGCCTGAAGAGGTGTGAAAAATATGAAGAGCTTCAAAAGGTGTCAACAAAATGAGGAGCATGACAGTCTGAAAAATAGGAGGAGCATGAAGTGGTGTTGAAAAACATGAAGAGCCTGAAAAGGTGTGAAAATTATGAAGAGCTTCAAAAGGTGTCAAAAATTTGAAGAGAATGAAACAGTTTGATAAATAGGAGCAGCATGAAGCGGTGTTGAAAAACATGAAGAGCCTGAAAAGGTGTTAAAAATATTAGGAGCATGAAACGGTCTTAAAAATAGGTGGAGCATGAAGCGGTTGTGAAAAACATGAAGAGCCTGAAAAGGTGTGAAATATAGGAAGAGCTTCAAAACGTGTAAAAAATATGAGGAGCATGAAACGGTATTCAAAAACATGAAGAGCCTGAAAAGATGTGAAAAATATGAAGAGCTACAAAAGGTGTCAAAAAGATGAGGAGCATGAAAAGGTCTGAAAAATAGGAGGAGCATCAAATGGTGTTGAAGAACATGAAGATCCTGAAAAGTTGTGAAAAATATGAAGAGCGTCAAAAGGTGTCAAAATTATGAGGAGCATGAAACGGTCTGACAAATAGGAGGAGCAAGAAGCGGTGTTGAAAACCCTGAAGATCCTGAAACAGTGTGAAATATATGAAGAGCTTCAAAAGGTGTCAAAAATATGAGAAGCATGAAACAATCTGAAAAATAGGAGGAGCATGAAGTGGTGTTCAAAAACAAGAATTGCCTGAAAAGGTGTGAAAAATATAAAGAGATTCAAAAGGTGTCTAATATTTGAGGAGCATGAAACGGTCTGAAAAATAGGAGGAGCATGAAGCGGTTTTGAAAAACATGAAGAGCCTGAAAAGGTGTGAAATATATGAAGAGCTTAAAAAGGCGTGAAATGTATAAGGAACCTGAAACGCTCTGAAAAACAGGAGGAGAATGAAGCGGTGTTGAAAAATATGAAGAGCCTGAAAAGTTGTGAAATATATGAAGAGCTTCAAAAGGTGTCAAAAATTTTAGGAGCATGAAACGGTCTGAAAAATTGGAGGAGCATGAAGCGGTGTTGAAAAATATGAAGAGCTTGAAAAGGTGTGAAATATATGAAGAGCTTAAAAAGGCGTGAAATATATGAGGAACCTGAAACGCTCTGAGAAACAGGAGGAGAATTAATCGGTTTTGAAAAATATGAAGAGCCTGAAAAGGTGTGAAATATATGACGAGCTTAAAAAGGCGTGAAATATATGAGGAACCTGAAACGCTCTGAAAAACAGTAGGAGAATGAAGCGGTGTTGAAGAATATGAAGAGCCTGACAAGGTGTTAACAATATTAGGAGCCTGAAACGGTCTGAAAAATAGGAGGCACATGAAGCGGTGTTGAAAAACTTGAAAAGCCTGAAAAGGTGTGAAAAACATGAAGAGCTTCAAAAAGTGTCAAAAATATGAGGAGCATGAAACGGTCTGAAAAATAGGAGGAGCATGAAACGGTGTTGAAAAACATGAAGAGCCTGAAAAGAGTGAAATATATGAAGAGCTTCAAAAGGTCTCAAAAATATGAGGAGCATGAAACGGTCTGAACAATAGGAGGAGCATGAAGCAATGTTGAAAAACATGAAGAGCCTGAAAATGTGTGAAAAATATGAGGAGCATGAAACGGCCTGAAAAATAGGAGGAGCATGTATCCGTATTGAAAACTTGAAGAGCCTGAAAAGGTATGAAAATTATGAAGCGCCTGAAAAGGTGGGAAAAATATGAGGAGCATGAAACGGTCTGAAGAATAGGAGGAGCATCAAACGGTGTTCAAAAACATGAAGAGCATGAAAAGCTGTGAAAAATATGAAGAGCTTCAAAACGTGTCAAAAATATGAGGAGCATGAAGCGATCTGAAAAGTAGTAGGAGTATGAAACGGTGTTGAAAACATGAAGAGCCTGTAAATGTGTGAAAAATATGAACCGCTTCAGAAGGTGTGAAAAATATGAGGAGCATGAAACGGTCTGAAAAACAAGAGGAGCATGAATCAGTGTTGAAAAACATGAAGAGCCTGAAAAGGTGTGAAAAATATGAAGAGCTTCAAAAAGTGTCAAAAATATGAGAAGCATGAAAAAGTCTGAAAAATAGGAGGAGCATGAAACGGTGTTGAAAAACATGAAGAGCCTGAAAAGGTGTGAAAAATATGAAGAGCTTCAAAAGGTGTCAAAAAAATGAGGAGCATGACAGTCTGAAAAATAGGAGGAGCATGAAGCGGTGTTGAAAAATATGAAGAGCCTGAAAAGGTGTGAAAATTATGAAGAGCTTCAAAAGGTGTCAAAAATTTGAAGAGAATGAAACAGTCTGATAAATAGGAGCAGCATGAAGCGGTGTTGAAAAACATGAAGAGCCTGAAAATGTGTTAAAAATATTAGGAGCATGAAACGGTCTTAAAAATAGGTGGAGCATGAAGCGGTTGTGAAAAACAAGAAGAGCCTGAAAAGGTGTGAAATATATGAAGAGCTTCAAAACGTGTAAAAAATATGAGGAGCATGAGACGGTATTCAAAAACATGAAGAGCCTGAAAAAATGTGAAAAATATGAAGAGCTACAAAAGGTGTCAAAATTATGAGGAGCATGAAACGGTCTGAAAAATAGGAGGAGCAAGAATCGGTGTTGAAAAACCTGAAGAGCCTGAAAAGGTATGAAATATATGAAGAGCTTAAAAAGGAGTGAAATATATAAGGATCCTGAAACGCTCTGAAAAACAGGAGGAGAATGAAGCGAGGTTGAAAAATATGAAGAGCCTGAAAAGTTGTGAAATATATGAAGAGCTTCAAAAGGTGTCAAAAATTTTAGGAGCATGAAACTGTCTGAAAAATTGGAGGAGCATGAAGCGGTGTTGAAAAATATGAAGAACTTGAAAAGGTGTGAAATATATGAAGAGCTTAAAAATGCGGGAAATATATGAGGAACCTGAAACGCTCTGAGAAACAGGAGGAGAATGAATCGGTGTTGAAAAATATGAAGAGCCTGAAAAGGTGTGAAATATATGACGAGCTTAAAAAGGCGTGAAATATATGAGGAACCTGAAATGCTCTGAGAAACAGTAGGAGAATGAAGCGGTGTTGAAGAATATGAAGAGCCTGAAAAGGTGTTAACAATATTAGGAGCCTGAAACGGTCTGAAAAATAGGAGGCGCATAAAGCGGTGTTGAAAAACTTGAAAAGCCTGAAAAGGTGTGAAAAACATGAAGAGCTTCAAAAGGTGTCAAAAATATGAGGAGCATGAAACAGTCTGAAAAACTGGAGGACCATGAATCGGTCTTGAAAGACATTAATTCCCTGAAAAAGTGTGAAAAACATGAAGAGCTTCAAAAGGTGTCAAAAATATGAGGAGCCTGAAACGGTCTGAAAAATAGTAGGATGATGAAGCTGTGTTGAAAAATATGAAGAGCCTGAAAAGGTGTGAAAAATATGAAGAGCTTCAAAAAGTGTCAAAAATATGAGAAGCATGAAAAAGTCTGAAAAATAGGAGGAACCTGAAACGGTGTTGAAAAACATGAACAGCCTGAAGAGGTGTGAAAAATATGAAGAGCTTCAAGAAGTGTCAAAAATATGAGGAGCATGAAACGGTCTGAAAAATAGGAGGAGCATGAAACGGTGTTGAAAAACATGAAGAGCCTGAAAAGAGTGAAATATATGAAGAGCTTCAAAAGGTGTCAAAAATATGAGGAACATGAAACGGTCTGAAAAATAGGAGGAGCATGAAGCGGGGTTGAAAACATGAAGAGCCTGAAAAGTTGTGTAATATATGAAGACCTTCAAAAGATGTGAAAAATATGAGGAGAATGATACGGGCTGAAAAGAAGGAGGAGCATGAAGCGGTGTTGAAAAACATGAACAGCCTGAAACGGTGTGAAAAACATGAAGAGCTTCAAAAGGTGTCAAAAATATGAGGAGCATGAAACGGCCAGAAAAATAGGAGGAGCATGAAGCGGTGTTCAGAAATATGAAGCGCCTGAAAAGGTGGGAAAAATATGAGGAGCATGATACGGTCTGAAAAATAGGTGGAGCATGAAGCGGTGTTCACATGAAGAGCCTGAAAAGGTGTGAAAAATATGAAGAGCTTAAAAAAGTGTCAAAAATATGAGGAGCATTAAACGGTGTTGAAAAACATGAAGAGCCTGAAAAGAGTGAAATAAATGAAGAGCTTCAAAAGGTGTCAAAAATATGAGGAGCATGAAACGGTCTGAAAAATAGGTGGAGCATGAAGGGTGATGAAAAACATGAAGAGCCTGAAAAAGTGTGAAATACATGAAGAGCTTCAAAGGTGTTAAAATTTGAGGAGCGTGATATGGTCTAAAAAATAGGAGGAGCATGAAGCGGTGTTGAAAAACATGAAGACTCTGAAAAGGTGTGAAAAATATGAAGAGCTTCAAAAAGTGTCAAAAATATGAGGAGCATGAAACGGTCTGAAAAATAGGAGGTGCAAGAAGCGGTGTTGAAAAACCTGAAGAGCCTGAAAAGGTGTGAAATATATGAAGAGCTTAAAAAGGCGTGAAATGTATAAGGATCCTGAAACACTCTGAAAAACAGGAGGAGAATGAAGCGGTGTTGAAAAATATGAAGAGCCTGAAAAGTTGTGAAATATATGAAGAGCTTCAAAAGGTGTCAAAAAAATGAGGAGCATGAAAAAGTCTGAAAAATAGGAGGAGCATGAAACGGTGTTGAAAAACATGAAGAGCCTGAAAAGGGGTGAAAAATATGAAGAGCTTCAAAAGGTGTCAAAAAAATGAGGAGCATGACAGTCTGAAAAATAGGAGGAGCATGAAGCGGTGTTGAAAAACATGAAGAGCCTGAAAAGGTGTGAAAATTATGAAGAGCTTCAAAAGGTGTCAAAAATTTGAAGAGAATGAAACAGTCTGATAAATAGGAGGAGCATGAAGCGCTGTTGAAAAACATGAAGATCCTGAAAAGGTGTTAAAAATATTAGGAGCATGAAACGGTCTTAAAAATAGGTGGAGCATGAAGCGGTTATGAAAAACATGAAGAGCCTGAAAAGGTGTGAAATATATGAAGAGCTTCAAAAGGTGTCAAAAATTTTAGGAGCATGAAACGGTCTGAAAAATTGGAGGAGCATGAAGCGGTGTTGAAAAATATGAAGAGCCTGAAAAGATGTGAAATATATGAAGAGCTTAAAAAGGCGGGAAATATATGAGGAACCTGA
This sequence comes from Dama dama, assembly GCF_033118175.1. Taxonomy (NCBI): domain Eukaryota; kingdom Metazoa; phylum Chordata; class Mammalia; order Artiodactyla; family Cervidae; genus Dama; species Dama dama. The sequence continues at coordinate 9,567,938 of NW_026870910.1, forward strand.
AACGTTCTGAGAAACAGGAGGAGAATGAATCGGTGTTGAAAAATATGAAGAGCCTGAAAAGGTGTGAAATATATGACGAGCTTAAAAAGGCGTGAAATATATGAGGAACCTGAAACGCTCTGAGAAACAGTAGGAGAATGAAGCGGTGTTGAAGAATATGAAGAGCCTGAAAAGGTGTTAACAATATTAGGAGCCTGAAACGGTCTGAAAAATAGGAGGCGCATAAAGCAGTGTTGAAAAACTTGAAAAGCCTGAAAAGGTGTGAAAAACATGAAGAGCTTCAAGAAGTGTCAAAAATATGAGGAGCATGAAACGGTCTGAAAAATAGGAGGAGCATGAAACGGTGTTGAAAAACATGAAGAGCCTGAAAAGAGTGAAATATATGAAGAGGTTCAAAAGGTGTCAAAAATATGAGGAACATGAAACGGTCTGAAAAAGAGGAGGAGCATGAAGCGGGGTTGAAAAACATGAAGAGCCTGAAAAGTTGTGTAATAAATGAAGAGCTTCAAAAGATGTGAAATATATGAGGAGAATGATACGGGCTGAAAAGAAGGAGGAGCATGAAGCGGTGTTCAGAAATATGAAGCGCCTGAAAAGGTGTCAAAAATATGAGGAACATGAAACGGTCTGAAAAATAGGAGGAGCAAGAAGCGGTGTTGAAAAACATGAAGAGCCTGAAAAGGTGTGAAATATATGAAGAGCTTAAAAAGGCATGAAATATATAAGGAACCTGAAACGCTCTGAAAAACAGGAGGAGAATGAAGTGGTGTTGAAAAATATGAAGAGCCTGAAAAGTTGTGAAATATATGAAGAGCTTCAAAAGGTGTCAAAAATATGAGGAGCATGAAACGGCCAGAAAAATAGGAGGAGCATGAAGCGGTGTTCAGAAATATGAAGCGCCTGAAAAGGTGTCAAAAATATGAGGAACATGAAACGGTGTGAAAAATAGGAGGAGCAAGAAGCGGTGTTGAAAAACATGAAGAGCCTGAAAAGGTGTGAAATATATGAAGAGCTTAAAAGGCATCAAATATATAAGGAACCTGAAACGCTCTGAAAAACAGGAGGAGAATGAAGCGGTGTTGAAAAATATGAAGAGCCTGAAAAGTTGTGAAATATATGAAGAGCTTCAAAAGGTGTCAAAAATTTTAGGAGCATGAAACGTTCTGAAAAATTGGAGGAGCATGAAGCGGTGTTAAAAAATATGAAGATCCTGAAAAGGTGTGAAATATATGAAGAGCTTAAAAAGGCGGGAAATATATGAGGAACCTGAAACGCTCTGAGAAACAGGAGGAGAATGAATCGGTTTTGAAAAATATGAAGCGCCTGAAAAGGTGGGAAAAATATGAGGAGCATGATACGGTCTGAAAATAGGTGGAGCATGAAGCGTTGTTCACATGAAGAGCCTGAAAAGGTGTGAAAAATATGAAGAGCTTAAAAAAGTGTCAAAAATATGAGGAGCATGTAACGGTGTTGAAAAACATGAAGAGCCTGAAAAGTGTGAAATAAATGAAGAGCTTCAAAAGGTGTCAAAAATATGAGGAGCATGAAACGGTCTGAAAAATAGGTGAAGCATGAAGCGGTGATGAAAAACATGAAGAGCCTGAAAAAGTGTGAAATACATGAAGAGCTTCAAAGGTGTTAAAATTTGAGGAGCATGATACGGTCTGAAAAATAGGAGGAGCATGAACGGTGTTGAAAAACATGAAGAGCCTGAAAAGTTGTGAAAAACATGAAGAGTCTGAAAAGGTGTGAAATCTATGAAGAGCTACAAAAGGTTGGAAAAATATGAGGAGCATGATACGGTCTGAAATATAGGAGGAGCAAGAAGCAGTGTTGAAAAACATGAAGAGCCTGAAAAGGTTTGAAAAACATGAAGAGTCTGAAAAGGTGTGAAATATATGAATAGCTTCAAAAGGTGTCAAATATGTTAGGAGCATGAAGCGGTGTTGAAAAACATGAAGAGCCTGAAAATGTGTGAAATATATGAAGAGCTTCAAAAGGTGTCAAAAAAGTTAGGAGTATGGAACGTTCTGAAAAATAGGAGGAGCATGAAGCGCTGTTGAAAAGCATGAAGAGCCTGAAAAGTTGTGAAATATATGAAGAGCTTCAAAAGGTGTGAAAAATATGAGGAGCATGAAACGGTTTGAAAAAAAGGAGGAGCAAGAAGCGGTGTTGAAAAACCTGAAGAGACTGAAACGGTGTGAAATATATGAGGAGCTTCAAAAGGTGTCAAAAATATGAGGAGCATGAAACGATCTGAAAAATAGGAGGAGCATGAAGCGATGTTCAAAAACAAGAATTGCCTGAAAAGGTGTGAAAAATATGAAGAGATTCAAAAGGTTTCTAATATTTGAGGAGCATGAAACGGTCTGTAAAATAGGAGGAGCATGAAGCGGTGTTGAAAAATATGAAGAGCCTGAAAAGGTGTGAAATATATGAAGAGCTTAAAAAGGTGTGAAATATATGAGGAACCTGAAACGCTCTGAGAAACAGGAGGAGAATGAAGCGGTGTTGAAAAATATGAAGAGCCTGAAAATGTGTGAAATATATGACGAGCTTAAAAAGGCGTGAAATATATGAGGAACCTGAAACGCTCTGAGAAACAGGAGGAGAATGAAGCAGGGTTGAAAAATATGAAGAGCCTGAGAAGGTGTTAACAATATTAGGAGCCTGAAACAGTCTGAAAAATAGGAGGCGCATGAAGCGGTGTTGAAAAACTTGAAAAGCCTGAAAAGGTGTGAAAAACATGAAGAGCTTCAAGAAGTGTCAAAAATATGAGGAGCATGAAACGGCCTCAAAAATAGGAGGAGCATGAAGCGGTGTTCAAAAATATGAAGAGTCTGAAAAGGTGGGGAAATTATGAGGAGCATGATACGGTCTGAAAAATAGGTGGAGCATGAAGCGGTGTTCAAAAACATGAAGAGCCTGACAGGTGTGAAAAATATGAAGAGCTTCAAAGAGTGTGAAAAATATGAGGAGCATGAAACGGTCTGAAAAAAAGGAGAAGCATGAAGCGGTGCTCAAAAACATGAAGAGCCCTAAAAGGTGTGAAAAACATGAAGAGCTTCAAAAGGTGTCAAAAATATGAGGAGCATGAAACGGTCTGAAAAATAGGAGGAGCAAGAAGCGGTGTTGAAAAACATGAAGAGTCTGAAAAGGTGTGAAAAATATAAAGAGTTTCAAAATGTTTCAAAAATATGAGGAGCATGAAACAATCTGAAAAATAGGAGGTGCATGAAGCGGTGTTCAAAAACATGAAGAGCCTGAAAAGGTGTTAAATATATTAAGAGCTTCAAAATGTATCAAATATATGAGGAGCAAAAACGGTCTCAAAAACAGGAGGAGCATGAAGCGGTGTTGAAAAACATGAAGAGTCTGAAAAGGTGTGAAAAATATGAAGAGCTTCAAAAATTGTCAAAAATATGATGAGCATGAAACGGTCTGAAAAAGAGGAGGAGCATGAAGCGGTGTTGAAAAACATGAAGAGCCTGAAAAGGTGTGAAATATATGAAGAGCTTAAAAAGGCGTGAAATATATGAGGAACCTGAAACGCTCTGAGAAACAGGAGGAGAATGAAGCGGTGTTGAAAAATATGAAGAGCCTGAAAAGGTGTGAAATATATGACGAGCTTAAAAAGGCGTGAAATATATGAGGAACCTGAAACGCTCTGAGAAACAGTAGGAGAATGAAGCGGTGTTGAAGAATATGAAGAGCCTGAAAAGGTGTTAACAATATTAGGAGCCTGAAACAGTCTGAAAAATAGGAGGCGCATGAAGCGGTGTTGAAAAACTTGAAAAGCCTGAAAAGGTGTGAAAAACATGAAGAGCTTCAAGAAGTGTCAAAAATATGAGGAGCATGAAACGGTCTGAAAAATAGGAGGAGCATGAAACGGTGTTGAAAAACATGAAGAGCCTGAAAAGAGTGAAATATATGAAGAGCTTCAAAAGATGTCAAAAATATGAGCAGAATGATACGGGCTGAAAAAAAGGAGGAGCATGAAGCGGTGTTGAAAAGCATGAAGAGCCTGAAAGGTTGTGAAATATATGAAGAGCTTCAAAAGGTGTTAAAATTTGAGGAGCATGATACGGTCTGAAAGATAGGAGGAGCATGAAGCGGTGTTGAAAAGCATGAAGAGCCTGAAAGGTTGTGAAATATATGAAGAGCTTCAAAAGGTGTCAAAAATATGAGGAGCATGAAACGATCTGAATATTTGGAGGAGCATGAAGCGGTCTTGAAAGACATGAATACCCTGACATGGTGTCAAAAATTTAAGAGCTTCAAAAGATGTCAAAAATATGAGGAGCATGAAACAGTCTGAAAAACTCGAGGACCAAGAATCGGTCTTGAAAGACATTAATTCCCTGAAAAAGTGTGAAAAACAGGAAGAGCTTCAAAAGGTGTCAAAAATATGAGGAGCCTGAAACGGTCTGAAAAATAGTAGGATGATGAAGCTGTGTTGAAAAATATGAAGAGCCTGAGAAGGTGTGAAAAATATGAAGAGCTTCAAAAGGTGTCAAAATATGAGGAGCATGAAACGGTCTGAAAAAAAGGAGGAGCATGAAACGGTGTGCCAAAACATGAAGAGCCTGAAAATGTGTGAAAAACATGAAGAGTCTGAAAAGGTGTCAAATATATGAAGAGCTTCAAAAGGTTTGAAAAATATGAGGAGCATGATAAGGTCTGAAAAATAGGAGGAGCAAAAAGCAGTGTTGAAAAACATGAAGAGCCTGAAAAGGTTTGAAAAACATGAAGAGTCTGAAAAGGTGTGAAATATATGAATAGCTTCAAAAGGTGTCAAATATGTTAGGAGCATGAAGTGGTGTTGAAAAACATGAAGAGTCTGAAAAGGCGTGAAAAATATAAAGAGTTTCAAAATGTTTCAAAAATATGAGGAGCATGAAACAGTCTGAAAAATAGGAGGTGCATGAAGCGGTGTTGAAAAACATGAAGAGCCTGAAAAGGTGTTAAATATATTAAGAGCTTCAAAATGTATCAAATATATTAGGAGCAGAAACGGTCTGAAAAATAGGAGGAGCATGAAGCGGTGTTGAAAAATATGAAGAGTCTGAAAAGGTGTGAAAAATATGAAGAGCTTCAAAAAGTGTCAAAAATATGAGGAGCATGAAACGGTCTGAAAAAGAGGAGAAGCATGAAGCGGTGTTGAAAAACATGAAGAGCCTGAAAAGGTGTGAAATATATGAAGAGCTTAAAAAGGCGTGAAATATATGAGGAACCTGAAACGCTCTGAAAAACAGGAGAATGAAGCGGTGTTGAAAAATATGAAGAGGCTGGAAAGGTGTGAAAAATATGAAGAGCCTGAAAAGAGTGAAATATATGAAGAGCTTCAAAAGGTGTCAAAAATATGAGGAGCATGAAACGATCTGAAAAATAGGTGGGTCATGAAGCGGTGTTGAAATACTTGAAGAGCCTGAAAAGGTGTTAAAATATTAGGAGCATGAAACGGTCTGAAAAATAGGTGGAGCATGAAGCGGTGCTGAAAAACATGACGAGACTGAAAAAGTGTGAAATATATGAAGAGCTTCAAAAGGTGTTAAAATTTGAGGAGCATGATACGGTCTGAAAGATAGGAGGAGCATGAAGCGGTGTTGAAAAACATGAAGAGCCTGAATAGGTGTTAAAAAAATTAGGAGCATGAAACGGTCTGAAAAATAGGTGGAGCATGAAGTGGTGTTGAAAAACTTGAAGAGCCTGAAAAGGTGTTAACAATATTAGGAGCCTGAAACAGTCTGAAAAATAGGAGGCGCATGAAGCGGTGTTGAAAAACTTGAAAAGCCTGAAAAGGTGTGAAATACATGAAGAGCTTCAAAAAGTGTCAAAAACATGAGGAGCATGAAACGGTCTGAAAAATAGGAGGAGCATGAAACGGTGTTGAAAAACATGAAGAGCCTGAAAAGAGTGAAATATATGAAGAGCTTCAAAAGGTGTCAAAAATATGAGGAACATGAAACGGTCTGAAAAATAGGAGGAGCATGAAGCGGGGTTGAAAAACATGAAGAGCCTGAAAAGTTGTGTAATATATGAAGAGCTTCAAAAGATGTGAAAAATATGAGGAGAATGATACGGGCTGAAAAGAAGGAGGAGCATGAAGCGGTGTTGAAAAACATGAACAGCCTGAAAAGGTGTGAAAAACATGAAGAGCTTCAAAAGGTGTCAAAAAAATGAGGAGCATGACAGTCTGAAAAATAGGAGGAGCATGAAACGGCCAGAAAAATAGGAGAAGCATGAAGCGGTGTTCAGAAATATGAAGCGCCTGAAAAGGTGGGAAAAATATGAGGAGCATGATACGGTCTGAAAAATAGGTGGAGCATGAAGCGGTGTTCACTTGAAAAGCCTGAAAAAGTGTGAAAAATATGAAGAGCTTAAAAAAGTGTCAAAAATATGAGGAGCATGAAACGGTGTTGAAAAACATGAAGAGCCTGAAAAGAGTGAAATAAATGAAGAGCTTCAAAAGGTGTCAAAAATTTGAAGAGAATGAAACAGTCTGATAAATAGGAGCAGCATGAAGCGGTGTTGAAAAACATGAAGAGCCTGAAAAGGTGTTAAAAATATTAGGAGCATGAAACAGTCTTAAAAATAGGTGGAGCATGAAGCGGTTGTGAAAAACATGAAGAGCCTGAAAAGGTATGAAATATATGAAGAGCTTCAAAACGTGTCAAAAATATGAGGAGCATGAAACAGTTTTCAGAAACATGAAGAGCCTGAAAAGATGAGAAAAATATGAAGAGCTTCAAAAGGTGTCAAAAAATGAGGAGCATGAAATGGTCTGAAAAATAGGACTACCATGAAACGGTGTTCAAAAACATGAAGAGAATGAAAAGGTGTGAAATATATTAAGAGCTTCAAAAGGTGTGAAAAATATGAGGAGCATGAAACGGTCTGAAAAATAGGAGGAACATCAATTGGTGTTGAAGAACATGAAGATCCTGAAAAGTTGTGAAAAATATGAAGAGCTTAAAAAGGTGTCAAAATTATGAGGAGCATGAAACGGTCTGAAAAATAGGAGGAGCAAGAAGCGGTGTTGAAAAACCTGAAGAGACTGAAACGGTGTGAAATATATGAAGAGCTTCAAAAGGTGTCAAAAATATGAGGAGCATGAAACGATCTGAAAAATAGGAGGAGCAGGAAGCGGTGTTCAAAAACAAGAATTGCCTGAAAAGGTGTGAAAAATATGAAGAGATTCAAAAGGTGTCTAATATTTGAGGAGCATGAAACGGTCTGAAAAATAGGAGGAGCAAGAAGCAGTGTTGAAAAACCTGAAGAGACTGAAACGGTGTGAAATATATGAAGAGCTTCAAAAGGTGTCAAAAATTTTAGGAGCATGAAACGTTCTGAAAAATTGGAGGAGCATGAAGCGGTGTTGAAAAATATGAAGAGCCTGAAAAGTGTGAAATATATGACGAGCTTAAAAAGGCGGGAAATATATGAGGAACCTGAAACGCTCTGAGAAACAGGAGGAGAATGAATTGGTGTTGAAACATATGAAGAGCCTGAAAAGGTGTGAAATATATGACGAGCTTAAAAAGGCGTTAAATATATGAGGAACCTGAAACTCTCTGAGAAACAGGAGGAAAATGAAGCGGTGTTGCAGAATATGAAGAGCCTGGAAAGGTGTTAACAATATTAGGAGCCTGAAACGGTCTGAAAAATAGGAGGGGCATGAAGTGGTGTTGAAAAACTTGAAAAGCCTGAAAAGGTGTGAAAAACATGAAGAGCTTCAAAAAGTGTCAAAATTATGAGGAGCATGAAACGGTCTGAAAAATAGGAGGAGCATGAAACGGTGTTGAAAAACATGAAGAGCCTGAAAAGAGTGAAATATATGAAGAGCTTCAAAAGGTGCCAAAAATATGAGGAACATGAAACGTTCTGAAAAATAGGAGGAGAATGAAGCGGGGTTGAAAAACATGAAGAGCCTGAAAAGTTGTGTAATATATGAAGAGCTTCAAAAGATGTGAAAAATATGAGGAGAATGATACGGGCTGAAAAAAAGGAGGAGCATGAAGCGGTGTTGAAAAACATGAACAGCCTGAAAAGGTGTGAAAAACATGAAGAGCTTCAAAAGGTGTCAAAAATATGAGGAGCATGAAACGGCCTGAAAAATAGGAGGAGCATGAAGCGGTGTTCGCAAATATGAAGAGCCTGAAAAGGTGGGGAAAATATGAGGAGCATGATACGGTCTGAAAAATAGGTGGAGCATGAAGCGGTGTTGAAAAAGATGAAGAGCCTGAAAAGGAGTGAAAAATATGAAGAGTTCAAAAGGTGTGAAAAATATGAGGAGAATGAATCGGTCTGAAAAATAGAAGTAGCATGAAGCGGTGCTGAAAAACATGACGAGACTGAAAAGGTGTTAAAAATATTAGGAGCATGAAACGGTTTGAAAAATAGGTGGAGCATGAAGCGGTGTTGAAAAACATGAAGAGCCTGAAAAGGTGTGAAATATATGAAGAGCTTCAAAAGGTGTCAAAAAAGTTAGGAGTATGGAACGTTCTGAAAAATAGGAGGAGCATGAAGCGCTGTTGAAAAGCATGAAGAGCCTGAAAGGTTGTGAAATATATGAAGAGCTTCAAAAGGTGTCAAAAATATGAGGAGAATGAAACGGTCTGAAAATTTGGAGGAGCATGAAGCGGTCTTGAAAGACATGAATACCCTGACATGGTGTCAAAAATATGAAGAGCTTCAAAAGATGTCAAAAATATGAGGAGCATGAAACAGTCTGAAAAACTGGAGGACCATGAATCGGTCTTGAAAGACATTAATTCCCTGAAAAATGTGAAAAACATGAAGAGCTTCAAAAGGTGTCAAAAATATGAGGAGCCTGAAACGGTCTGAAAAATAGTAGGATGATGAAGGTGTGTTGAAAAATATGAAGAGCCTGAGAAGGTGTGAAAAATATGAAGAGCTTCAAAAGGTGTCAAAATATGAGGAGCATGAAACGGTCTGAAAAAAAGGAGGAGCATGAAACGGTGTGCCAAAACATGAAGAGCCTGAAAAGGTGTGAAAAATATGAAGAGCTTCAAAAAGTGTCAAAAATATGAGAAGCATGAAAAAGTCTGAAAAATAGGAGGAGCATGAAACGGTGTTGAAAAACATGAAGAGCCTGAAAAGGTGTGAAAAATATGAAGAGCTTCAAAAGGTGTCAAAAAAATGAGGAGCATGACAGTCTGAAAAATAGGAGGAGCATGAAGCGGTGTTGAAAAACATGAAGAGCCTGAAAAGGTGTGAAAATTATGAAGAGCTTCAAAAGGTGTCAAAAATTTGAAGAGAATGAAACAGTCTGATAAATAGGAGCAGCATGAAGCGGTGTTGAAAAACATGAAGAGCCTGAAAAGGTGTTAAAAATATTAGGAGCATGAAACAGTCTTAAAAATATGTGGAGCATGAAGCGGTTGTGAAAAACATGAAGAGCCTGAAAAGGTGTGAAATATAGGAAGAGCTTCAAAACGTGTAAAAAATATGAGGAGCATGAAACGGTATTCAAAAACATGAAGAGCCTGAAAAGATGTGAAAAATATGAAGAGCTACAAAAGGTGTCAAAAAGATGAGGAGCATGAAAAGGTCTGAAAAATAGGAGGAGCATCAAATGGTGTTGAAGAACATGAAGATTCTGAAAAGTTGTGAAAAATATGAAGAGCGTCAAAAGGTGTCAAAATTATGAGGAGCATGAAACGGTCTGAAAAATAGGAGGAGCTAGAAGCGGTGTTGAAAAACCTGAAGAGCCTGAAAAGAGTGAAATATATGAAGAGCTTAAAAAGGTGTCAAAAATATGAGGAGCATGAAAGGATCTGAAAAATAGGAGGAGCATGAAGCGGTGTTCAAAAACAAGAATTGCCTGAAAAGGTGTGAAAAATATGAAGAGATTCAAAAGGTGTCTAATATTTGAGGAGCATGAAACGGTCTGAAAAATAGGAGGAGCATGAAACGGTGTTGAAAAACATGAAGAGCCTGAAAAGGTGTGAAATATATGAAGAGCTTAAAAAGTTGTGAAATATATAAGGAACCTGAAACGCTCTGAAAAACAGGAGGAGAATGAAGCGGTGTTGAAAAATATGAAGAGCCTGAAAAGTTGAGAAATATATGAAGAGCTTCAAAAGGTGTCAAAAATTTTAGGAGCATGAAACTTTCTGAAAAATTGGAGGAGCTAGAAGCGGTGTTCACAAACATGAAGAGCCTGAAAAGGTGTGAAATATAGGAAGAGCTTCAAAACGTGTAAAAAATATGAGGAGCATGAAACGGTATTCAAAAACATGAAGAGCCTGAAAAGATGTGAAAAATATGAAGAGCTACAAAAGGTGTCAAAAAGATGAGGAGCATGAAACGGTCTGAAAAATAGGAGGAGCATCAAATGGTGTTGAAGAACATGAAGATCCTGAAAAGTTGTGAAAAATATGAAGAGCGTCAAAAGGTGTCAAAATTATGAGGAGCATGAAACGGTCTGAAAAATAGGAGGAACTAGAAGCGGTGTTGAAAAACCTGAAGAGCCTGAAAAGAGTGAAATATATGAAGAGCTTAAAAAGGTGTCAAAAATATGAAGAGCATGAAAGGATCTGAAAAATAGGAGGAGCATGAAGCGGTGTTCAAAAACAAGAATTGCCTGAAAAGGTGTGAAAAATATGAAGAGATTCAAAAGGTGTCTAATATTTGAGGAGCATGAAACGGTCTGAAAAATAGGAGGAGCATGAAACGGTGTTGAAAAACATGAAGAGCCTGAAAAGGTGTGAAATATATGAAGAGCTTAAAAAGTTGTGAAATATATAAGGAACCTGAAACGCTCTGAAAAACAGGAGGAGAATGAAGCGGTTGTGAAAAACATGAAGAGCCTGAGAAGGTGTGAAATATATGAAGAGCTTCAAAACGTGTCAAAAATATGAGGAGCATGAAACAGTATTCAAAAACATGAAGAGCCTGAAAAGACGTGAAAAATATGAAGAGCTTCAAAAGGTGTCAAAAAATGAGGAGCATGAAATGGTCTGAAAAATAGGACTAGCATGAAACGGTGTTCAAAAACATGAAGAGCCTGAAAAGGTGTGAAATATATTAAGAGCTTCAAAAGGTGTGAAAAATATGAGGAGCATGAAACGTTCTGAAAAATAGGAGGAGCATAAAGTGGTGTTGAAAAATATGAAGAGCCTGAAAAGGTGTGAAAAATATGAAGAGCTTCAAAAGGTGTGAAAAATATGAGGAGCATGAACGGTCTGAAAAATAGGAGGAGGATTGTAGCGATGTTCAAAAAAATGAAGAGCATGAAAAGGTGTGAAAAATATGAAGAGCTTCCAAAGGTGTGAAATACAAGAGGAGCAAGAAACAGCCTGATAAATAGGAGGAGCATGAAGCGGTGTTGAAAAACATGACGAAACAGAAAATGTGTGAAAAATATGAAGAGCTTCAAAAGGTGTCAAAAATATGAGGAGCATGAAACTGTCTGAAAAATAGGAGGAGCATGAAGCGGTGTTGAAAAATATGAAGAGCCTGAAAAGGTGTGAAAAATATGAAGAGCTTCAAAAGGTGTCAAAATATGTGAGCATGAAATGGTCTGAAAAATAGGAGGACCATGAAGCGGTGTTGAAAAACATGAAGAGCCTGAAAAGGTGTGAAAAATATGAAGAGCTTCAAAAGGTGTCCAAAATATGAGGAGCATGAAACGGTCTGAAAAATAGGAGGAACATGAAACGGTGTTCAAAAACATGAAGAGCATGAAAAGGTGTGAAAAATATGAAGAGCTTCAAAAGGTGTCAAAAATATGAGGAGCATGAAACGGTCTGAAAAATAGGAGGAGCATGAAACAGTGTTCAAAAACATGAAGAGCCTGAACATGTGTGAAAAATATGAAGAGCTTCAAAAGGTGTGAAAAATATGAAGAGCTTCAAAAGCTGTCAAAAATGAGATGAGCATGAAACGGTCTGAAAAATAGGAGGAGCAAGAAGTGGTGTTGAAAAACATGAAGACCCTGAAAACGTGTGAAAAATATGAAGAGCTTCAAAAGGTGTGAAATATATGAAGAGCTTCAAAAGCTCTCAATAATGAGATGAGCATGAAACGGTCTGAAAAATAGGAGGAGCATGAAGTGGTGTTGAAAACATGAAGATACTGAAAAAGTGTGAAATATATAAAGAGCTTCAAAAAGTGTGAAAAATATGAACAGCTTGAAAATGTGTCAAAAATATGAGGAGCCTGACACGTTCTGAAAAAAAGGAGGAGCATGAAACGGTGTTCAAAAATATGAAGAGCCTGAAAAGGTGTGAAGAATATGAAGAGCTTCAAAAGGTGTGTAATACATGAGGAGCATGAAACGGTCTGAAAAATTAGAGGAGCATGAAGTGGTGTTGAAAAACATGAAGAGCCTGAAAAGGTGTGAAAAATATGAAGAGCTTCAAAAGGTGTCAAAAATATGAGGAGCATGAAACAGTCTGAAAAATAGGAGGAACATGAAACGGTGTTCAAAAACATGAAGAGACTCAAAAGGTGTGAAAAATATGAAGAGCTTCAAAAGGTGTGAAATACATGAGGAGCAAGAAACTTTCTGTAAAATATAGGATCATGAAGCGGTGTTGAAAAACATGAAGAACATGAAAAGCTGTAAAAAATATGAAGAGCTTCAAAATGTGTCAAAAATATGGGAGCATGAAACGGTCGGAAAAATAGGAGAAGCATGAATCGGTGTTGAAAACATGAAGAGCATGAAAAGGTGTGAAAAATACGAAGAGCTTCAAAAGGTGTCAAAAATATCAGGAGCATGAAATGATCTGAAAAATAGGAGGAACATGAAACGGTCTGAAAAAGAGGAGGAGCATGGAGTGGTGTTCAAAAACATGAAGAGCCTTAAAAGGTGTGAAAAATATGAAGAGCTTTAAAGGTGAAAATTATGAGGAGCACGAAACCGTCTGAAAAATAGGAGGAGCATGACACGGTGTTGAAAAATATGAAGAGCCTTAAAATGTGAGAAAAATATGAAGAGCTTCAAAAGGAGTCAAAAATATGAGGAGCATGAAAAGGTCTGAAAAATAGGAGGAGCATGAAGCGGTGTTGAAAAACATGAAGAGCCTGAAAAGGTGTGAAAAATATGAAGAGCTTCAAAAGGAGTCAAAAATATTAGGAGCATGAAAAGGTCTGAAAAATAGGAGGAGCATGAAGCGGTTTTGAAAAAAATGAAGAGCCTGAAAAGGTGTGAAAATATGAAGAGCTTCAAAAGGTGTCAAAAATATGAGGAGCATGAAATGATCTGAAAAATAGGAGGAACATGAAACGGTCTGAAAAATAGGAGGAGCATGAAGCGGTGTTCAAAAACATGAAGAGTCTGAAAAGGTGTGAAAAATATGAAGAGCTTCAAAAGCTGTCAAAAATGAGATGAGCATGAAACGGTCTGAAAAATAGGAGAGGCATGAAGTGGTGTTGAAAGACATGAAGAGCCTGAAAAGGTGTGAAAAATATGAAGAGCTTCAAAATGTGTCAAATATATGAGGAGCACGAAACGGTCTGAAATAAAGGAGGATCATGAAGCCATGTTGAAAAACATGAAGAGCCTGAAAATGTGTGAAAAATATGAAGAGCTTCAAAAGGTGTCAAAAATATGAGGAGCATGAAACGGTCTGAAATATAGGAGGAGCATGAAGCTGTGTTGAAAAACCTGAAGAGACTGAAAACGTGTGAAATATATGAAGAGCTTCAAAAGGTGTCAAAAATATGAAGAGCTTCAAAAGGTGTCAAAAATATGAGGAGCATGAAACGGTCTGAAAAATATGAGGAGCATGAAGCGGTGTTGAAAATCAAGAAAAACCTGAAAAGGTGAGAAAAATATGAAGAGCTTCAAAACATGTCAAAAAAAATGAGGAGCAGTAAACGGTCTGAAAAATAGGAGGATCATTAAGCGGTGTTGAAAAACATGAAGAGCCTGAAAGGGTATGAAAAATATGAAGAGCTTCAAAATGTGTCAAAAATATGAGGAGCATGAAACCATCTGAAAAATAGGAAGAGCATGAAATGGTATTCAAAAACATGAAGAGGCTGAAAAGGTGTGATAGATATGAAGAGCTTCAAAATGTGTGAAATACATGAGGAGCATGAAACGGTCTGAAAAAAAGGAGGAGCATGAAGCATTGTTGAAAAACATGAAGAGGCTGAAAGGTGTGAAAAATATGAAGAGATTCAAAAGGTGTGAAAAACATGAGGAGCATGAAACGGTATGAAAAATAGAAAGAGCATGAAGCCGTGTTGAAAAACATGAAGAGCCTGAAAAGGTGTGAAATATATGAACAGCGTCAAAAGGTGTCAAAAATATCAGGAACATGAAACGGTCTGAATATTAAGAGGAGCATGAAGTGGTGTTCAAAATCATGAATAGCCTGAAAAGTTGTGTAAAATATGAAGCTCTTCAAAAGGTGTCAAAAATATCAGGAGCATGAAATGATCTGAAAAAGAGGAGGAACATGAAACGGTCTTAAAAATAGGAGGAGCATGAAGCGGTGTTGAAAAAGATGAAGAGCCTGAAAAGGTGTGAATAATATGAAGAGCTTTAAAAGGAGTCAAAATTATGAGGAGCATGAAAAGCTCTGAAAAATAGGAGGAGCATGAATCAGTGTTGAAAAACATGAAGAGCCTGAAAAGGTGTGAAAAATATGAAGAGCTTCAAAAGGTGTCAAAAATATCAGGACCATGAAATGATCTGAAAAATAGGAGGAACATGAAACGTGCAGAAAAATAGGAGGAGCATGAAGTGGTGTTCAAAAACATTAAGAGCCTTAGAATGTGTGAAAAATATGAAGAGCTTTAAAGGTGTTAAAATTATGAGGAGCATGAAACCGTCTGAAAAATAGGAGGAACATGACACAGTGTTGAAAAACATGAAGAGCCTTAAAATGTGAGTAAAATATGAAGAGCTTTAAAGGTGTGAAAAATATGAGGAGCATGAAACCGTGTGAAAAATAGGAGGAGCATGACACGGTGTTGAAAAATAAGAAGAGCATGAAAAGGTGTGAAAAATATGAAGAGCTTCAAAAGGAGTCAAAAATATGAGGAGCATTAAAAGGTCTGAAAAATAGGAGGAGCATGAAGCGGTGTTGAAAAACATGAAGAGCCTGAGAAGGTGTGAAAAATATGAAGAGCTTCAAAAGGTGTCAAAAATATGAGGAGCATGAAATGATCTGAAAAATAGGAGGAACATAAAACGGTCTGAAAAACAGGAGGGGCATGAAGCGGTGTTCAAACACATGAAGAGTCTGAAAAGGTATGAAATGTATGAAGAGCTTCAAAAACTGTCAAAAATATGAGGAGCATGAAACGGTCTGAAAAATAGGAGGAGCATGAAGCGGTGTTCAAAAACATGAAGAGCCTGAAAAGGTGTGAAAAATTTGAAGAGCTTCAAAAGGTGTGAAATACATGAGGAGCATGAAACGGTCTGAAAAAAAGGAGGAGAATGAAGCGGTGTTCAAAAACTTGAAGAGTCTGAAAAGTTGTGAAACATATGAAGAGCTTTAATGGTGTGAAAAATATGAGGAGATTGAAACCGTCTGAAAAATAGGAGGAGAATGACACGGTGTTGAAAACCATGAAGAGCATGAAAAGGTGTGCAAAATGTGAAGAGATTCAAAAGCTGTCAAAAATATGAGGAGCATGAAAAGGTCTGAAAAATAGGAGGCGCATGAAGCGGTGTTGAAAAACATGAAGAGCCTGAACAGGTGTGAAAAATACGAAGAGCTTCAAAAGGTGTCAAAAATATCAGGAGCATGAAATGATCTGAAAAATAGGAGGAACATGAAACGGTCTGAAAAAGAGGAGGAGCATGGAGTGGTGTTCAAAAACATGAAGAGCCTTAAAAGGTGTGAAAAATATGAAGAGCTTTAAAGGTGTGAAAATTATGAGGAGCACGAAACCGTCTGAAAAATAGGAGGAGCATGACACGGTGTTGAAAAATATGAAGAGCCTTAAAATGTGAGAAAAATATGAAGAGCTTTAAGGTGTGAAAAATATGAGGAGCATGAAACCGTGTGAAAAACAGGAGGAGCATGACACGGTGTTGAAAAATATGAAGAGCATGAAAAGGTGTGAAAAATATGAAGAGCTTCAAAAGGAGTCAAAAATATGAGGAGCATGAAAAGGTCTGAAAAATAGGAGGAGCATGAAGCGGTGTTGAAAAACATGAAGAGCCTGAAAAGGTGTGAAAAATATGAAGAGCTTCAAAAGGTGTCAAAAATATGATGAGCATGAAATGATCTGAAAAATAGGAGGAACATGAAACGGTCTGAAAAATAGGAGGAGCATGAAGCGGTGTTCAAAAACATGAAGAGTCTGAAAAGGTATGAAATATATGAAGAGCTTCAAAAGGTGTCAAAAATATGAGGAGTATGAAACGGTCTGATAAATAGGAGGAGCATGAAACGGTGTTCAAAAACATGAAGAGCTTGAAAAGGTGTGAAAAATTTGAAGAGCTTCAAAAGGTGTTAAATACATGAGGAGCATGAAACGATCTGAAAAAAAGGAGGAGCATGAAGCGGTTTTGAAAAAAATGAAGAGCCTGAAAAGGTGTGAAAATATGAAGAGCTTCAAAAGGTGTCAAAAATATGAGGAGCATGAAATGATCTGAAAAATAGGAGGAACATGAAACGGTCTGAAAAATAGGAGGAGCATGAAGCGGTGTTCAAAAACATGAAGAGTCTGAAAAGGTGTGAAAAATATGAAGAGCTTCAAAAGCTGTCAAAAATGAGATGAGCATGAAACGGTCTGAAAAATAGGAGAGGCATGAAGTGGTGTTGAAAGACATGAAGAGCCTGAAAAGGTGTGAAAAATATGAAGAGCTTCAAAATGTGTCAAATATATGAGGAGCACGAAACGGTCTGAAATAAAGGAGGATCATGAAGCCATGTTGAAAAACATGAAGAGCCTGAAAATGTGTGAAAAATATGAAGAGCTTCAAAAGGTGTCAAAAATATGAGGAGCATGAAACGGTCTGAAATATAGGAGGAGCATGAAGCTGTGTTGAAAAACCTGAAGAGACTGAAAACGTGTGAAATATATGAAGAGCTTCAAAAGGTGTGAAAAATATGAAGAGCTTCAAAAGGTGTCAAAAATATGAGGAGCATGAAACGGTCTGAAAAATATGAGGAGCATGAAGCGGTGTTGAAAAACAAGAAAAACCTGAAAAGGTGAGAAAAATATGAAGAGCTTCAAAACATGTCAAAAAAAAATGAGGAGCAGTAAACGGTCTGAAAAATAGGAGGATCATTAAGCGGTGTTGAAAAACATGAAGAGCCTGAAAGGGTATGAAAAATATGAAGAGCTTCAAAATGTGTCAAAAATATGAGGAGCATGAAACCATCTGAAAAATAGGAAGAGCATGAAATGGTATTCAAAAACATGAAGAGGCTGAAAAGGTGTGATAGATATGAAGAGCTTCAAAATGTGTGAAATACATGAGGAGCATGAAACGGTCTGAAAAAAAGGAGGAGCATGAAGCATTGTTGAAAAACATGAAGAGGCTGAAAGGTGTGAAAAATATGAAGAGATTCAAAAGGTGTGAAAAACATGAGGAGCATGAAACGGTATGAAAAATAGAAAGAGCATGAAGCCGTGTTGAAAAACATGAAGAGGCTGAAAAGGTGTGAAATATATGAACAGCGTCAAAAGGTGTCAAAAATATCAGGAACATGAAACGGTCTGAATATTAGGAGGAGCATGAAGTGGTGTTCAAAATCATGAATAGCCTGAAAAGTTGTGTAAAATATGAAGCTCTTCAAAAGGTGTCAAAAATATCAGGAGCATGAAATGATCTGAAAAAGAGGAGGAACATGAAACGGTCTTAAAAATAGGAGGAGCATGAAGCGGTGTTGAAAAAGATGAAGAGCCTGAAAAGGTGTGAATAATATGAAGAGCTTTAAAAGGAGTCAAAATTATGAGGAGCATGAAAAGCTCTGAAAAATAGGAGGAGCATGAATCAGTGTTGAAAAACATGAAGAGCCTGAAAAGGTGTGAAAAATATGAAGAGCTTCAAAAGGTGTCAAAAATATGAGGAGCATGAAATGATCTGAAAAATAGGAGGAACATGAAACGTGCAGAAAAATAGGAGTAGCATGAAGTGGTGTTCAAAAACATTAAGAGCCTTAGAATGTGTGAAAAATATGAAGAGCTTTAAAGGTGTTAAAATTATGAGGAGCATGAAACCGTCTGAAAAATAGGAGGAACATGACACAGTGTTGAAAAACATGAAGAGCCTTAAAATGTGAGTAAAATATGAAGAGCTTTAAAGGTGTGAAAAATATGAGGAGCATGAAACCGTGTGAAAAATAGGAGGAGCATGACACGGTGTTGAAAAATAAGAAGAGCATGAAAAGGTGTGAAAAATATGAAGAGCTTCAAAAGGAGTCAAAAATATGAGGAGCATTAAAAGGTCTGAAAAATAGGAGGAGCATGAAGCGGTGTTGAAAAACATGAAGAGCCTGAGAAGGTGTGAAAAATATGAAGAGCTTCAAAAGGTGTCAAAAATATGAGGAGCATGAAATGATCTGAAAAATAGGAGGAACATAAAACGGTCTGAAAAACAGGAGGGGCATGAAGCGGTGTTCAAACACATGAAGAGTCTGAAAAGGTATGAAATGTATGAAGAGCTTCAAAAACTGTCAAAAATATGAGGAGCATGAAACGGTCTGAAAAATAGGAGGAGCATGAAGCGGTGTTCAAAAACATGAAGAGCCTGAAAAGGTGTGAAAAATTTGAAGAGCTTCAAAAGGTGTGAAATACATGAGGAGCATGAAACGGTCTGAAAAAAAGGAGGAGAATGAAGCGGTGTTCAAAAACTTGAAGAGTCTGAAAAGTTGTGAAACATATGAAGAGCTTTAATGGTGTGAAAAATATGAGGAGATTGAAACCGTCTGAAAAATAGGAGGAGAATGACACGGTGTTGAAAACCATGAAGAGCATGAAAAGGTGTGCAAAATGTGAAGAGATTCAAAAGCTGTCAAAAATATGAGGAGCATGAAAAGGTCTGAAAAATAGGAGGCGCATGAAGCGGTGTTGAAAAACATGAAGAGCCTGAACAGGTGTGAAAAATACGAAGAGCTTCAAAAGGTGTCAAAAATATCAGGAGCATGAAATGATCTGAAAAATAGGAGGAACATGAAACGGTCTGAAAAAGAGGAGGAGCATGGAGTGGTGTTCAAAAACATGAAGAGCCTTAAAAGGTGTGAAAAATATGAAGAGCTTTAAAGGTGTGAAAATTATGAGGAGCACGAAACCGTCTGAAAAATAGGAGGAGCATGACACGGTGTTGAAAAATATGAAGAGCCTTAAAATGTGAGAAAAATATGAAGAGCTTTAAGGTGTGAAAAATATGAGGAGCATGAAACCGTGTGAAAAACAGGAGGAGCATGACACGGTGTTGAAAAATATGAAGAGCATGAAAAGGTGTGAAAAATATGAAGAGCTTCAAAAGGAGTCAAAAATATGAGGAGCATGAAAAGGTCTGAAAAATAGGAGGAGCATGAAGCGGTGTTGAAAAACATGAAGAGCCTGAAAAGGTGTGAAAAATATGAAGAGCTTCAAAAGGTGTCAAAAATATGATGAGCATGAAATGATCTGAAAAATAGGAGGAACATGAAACGGTCTGAAAAATAGGAGGAGCATGAAGCGGTGTTCAAAAACATGAAGAGTCTGAAAAGGTATGAAATATATGAAGAGCTTCAAAAGGTGTCAAAAATATGAGGAGTATGAAACGGTCTGATAAATAGGAGGAGCATGAAACGGTGTTCAAAAACATGAAGAGCTTGAAAAGGTGTGAAAAATTTGAAGAGCTTCAAAAGGTGTTAAATACATGAGGAGCATGAAACGATCTGAAAAAAAGGAGGAGCATGAAGCGGTTTTGAAAAAAATGAAGAGCCTGAAAAGGTGTGAAAATATGAAGAGCTTCAAAAGGTGTCAAAAATATGAGGAGCATGAAATGATCTGAAAAATAGGAGGAACATAAAACGGTCTGAAAAATAGGAGGAGCATGAAGCGGTGTTCAAAAACATGAAGAGTCTGAAAAGGTGTGAAAAATATGAAGAGCTTCAAAAGCTGTCAAAAATGAGATGAGCATGAAACGGTCTGAAAAATAGGAGAGGCATGAAGTGGTGTTGAAAGACATGAAGAGCCTGAAAAGGTGTGAAAAATATGAAGAGCTTCAAAATGTGTCAAATATATGAGGAGCACGTAACGGTCTGAAATAAAGGAGGATCATGAAGCCATGTTGAAAAACATGAAGAGCCTGAAAATGTGTGAAAAATATGAAGAGCTTCAAAAGGTGTCAAAAATATGAGGAGCATGAAACGGTCTGAAATATAGGAGGAGCATGAAGCTGTGTTGAAAAACCTGAAGAGACTGAAAACGTGTGAAATATATGAAGAGCTTCAAAAGGTGTCAAAAATATGAGGAGCATGAAACGGTCTGAAAAATAGGAGGAGCATGAAGCGGTGTTGAAAAACAAGAAAAACCTGAAAAGGTGAGAAAAATATGAAGAGCTTCAAAACATGTCAAAAAAAATGAGGAGCAGTAAACGGTCTGAAAAATAGGAGGATCATTAAGCGGTGTTGAAAAACATGAAGAGCCTGAAAGGGTATGAAAAATATGAAGAGCTTCAAAATGTGTCAAAAATATGAGGAGCATGAAACCATCTGAAAAATAGGAAGAGCATGAAATGGTATTCAAAAACATGAAGAGGCTGAAAAGGTGTGATAGATATGAAGAGCTTCAAAATGTGTGAAATACATGAGGAGCATGAAACGTTCTGAAAAAAAGGAGGAGCATGAAGCATTGTTGAAAAACATGAAGAGGCTGAAAGGTGTGAAAAATATGAAGAGATTCAAAAGGTGTGAAAAACATGAGGAGCATGAAACGGTATGAAAAATAGAAAGAGCATGAAGCCGTGTTGAAAAACATGAAGAGCCTGAAAAGGTGTGAAATATATGAACAGCGTCAAAAGGTGTCAAAAATATCAGGAACATGAAACGGTCTGAATATTAGGAGGAGCATGAAGTGGTGTTCAAAATCATGAATAGCCTGAAAAGTTGTGTAAAATATGAAGCTCTTCAAAAGGTGTCAAAAATATCAGGAGCATGAAATGATCTGAAAAATAGGAGGAACATGAAACGGTCTTAAAAATAGGAGGAGCATGAAGCGGTGTTGAAAAAGATGAAGAGCCTGAAAAGGTGTGAATAATATGAAGAGCTTTAAAAGGAGTCAAAATTATGAGGAGCATGAAAAGCT
Source organism: Dama dama (assembly GCF_033118175.1). NCBI lineage: Eukaryota > Metazoa > Chordata > Mammalia > Artiodactyla > Cervidae > Dama > Dama dama. Next base: position 9,589,178 of record NW_026870910.1, read on the forward strand.
CTGAAAAATAGGAGGAGCATGAAGCAGTGTTGAAAAACATGAAGAGCCTGAAAAGGTGTGAAAAATATGAAGAGCCTCAAAAGGTGTCAAAAATATGAGGAGCATGAAATGATCTGAAAAATAGGAGGAACATGAAACGTGCAGAAAAATAGGAGGAGCATGAAGTGGTGTTCAAAAACATTAAGAGCCTTAGAATGTGTGAAAAATATGAAGAGCTTTAAAGGTGTTAAAATTATGAGGAGCATGAAACCGTCTGAAAAATAGGAGGAACATGACACAGTGTTGAAAAACATGAAGAGCCTTAAAATGTGAGTAAAATATGAAGAGCTTTAAAGGTGTGAAAAATATGAGGAGCATGAAACCGTGTGAAAAATAGGAGGAGCATGACACGGTGTTGAAAAATAAGAAGAGCATGAAAAGGTGTGAAAAATATGAAGAGCTTCAAAAGGAGTCAAAAATATGAGGAGCATTAAAAGGTCTGAAAAATAGGAGGAGCATGAAGCGGTGTTGAAAAACATGAAGAGCCTGAGAAGGTGTGAAAAATATGAAGAGCTTCAAAAGGTGTCAAAAATATGAGGAGCATGAAATGATCTGAAAAATAGGAGGAACATAAAACGGTCTGAAAAACAGGAGGGGCATGAAGCGGTGTTCAAACACATGAAGAGTCTGAAAAGGTATGAAATGTATGAAGAGCTTCAAAAACTGTCAAAAATATGAGGAGCATGAAACGGTCTGAAAAATAGGAGGAGCATGAAGCGGTGTTCAAAAACATGAAGAGCCTGAAAAGGTGTGAAAAATTTGAAGAGCTTCAAAAGGTGTGAAATACATGAGGAGCATGAAACGGTCTGAAAAAAAGGAGGAGAATGAAGCGGTGTTCAAAAACTTGAAGAGTCTGAAAAGTTGTGAAACATATGAAGAGCTTTAATGGTGTGAAAAATATGAGGAGATTGAAACCGTCTGAAAAATAGGAGGAGAATGACACGGTGTTGAAAACCATGAAGAGCATGAAAAGGTGTGCAAAATGTGAAGAGATTCAAAAGCTGTCAAAAATATGAGGAGCATGAAAAGGTCTGAAAAATAGGAGGCGCATGAAGCGGTGTTGAAAAACATGAAGAGCCTGAACAGGTGTGAAAAATACGAAGAGCTTCAAAAGGTGTCAAAAATATCAGGAGCATGAAATGATCTGAAAAATAGGAGGAACATGAAACGGTCTGAAAAAGAGGAGGAGCATGGAGTGGTGTTCAAAAACATGAAGAGCCTTAAAAGGTGTGAAAAATATGAAGAGCTTTAAAGGTGTGAAAATTATGAGGAGCACGAAACCGTCTGAAAAATAGGAGGAGCATGACACGGTGTTGAAAAATATGAAGAGCCTTAAAATGTGAGAAAAATATGAAGAGCTTTAAGGTGTGAAAAATATGAGGAGCATGAAACCGTGTGAAAAACAGGAGGAGCATGACACGGTGTTGAAAAATATGAAGAGCATGAAAAGGTGTGAAAAATATGAAGAGCTTCAAAAGGAGTCAAAAATATGAGGAGCATGAAAAGGTCTGAAAAATAGGAGGAGCATGAAGCGGTGTTGAAAAACATGAAGAGCCTGAAAAGGTGTGAAAAATATGAAGAGCTTCAAAAGGTGTCAAAAATATGATGAGCATGAAATGATCTGAAAAATAGGAGGAACATGAAACGGTCTGAAAAATAGGAGGAGCATGAAGCGGTGTTCAAAAACATGAAGAGTCTGAAAAGGTATGAAATATATGAAGAGCTTCAAAAGGTGTCAAAAATATGAGGAGTATGAAACGGTCTGATAAATAGGAGGAGCATGAAACGGTGTTCAAAAACATGAAGAGCTTGAAAAGGTGTGAAAAATTTGAAGAGCTTCAAAAGGTGTTAAATACATGAGGAGCATGAAACGATCTGAAAAAAAGGAGGAGCATGAAGCGGTTTTGAAAAAAATGAAGAGCCTGAAAAGGTGTGAAAATATGAAGAGCTTCAAAAGGTGTCAAAAATATGAGGAGCATGAAATGATCTGAAAAATAGGAGGAACATGAAACGGTCTGAAAAATAGGAGGAGCATGAAGCGGTGTTCAAAAACATGAAGAGTCTGAAAAGGTGTGAAAAATATGAAGAGCTTCAAAAGCTGTCAAAAATGAGATGAGCATGAAACGGTCTGAAAAATAGGAGAGGCATGAAGTGGTGTTGAAAGACATGAAGAGCCTGAAAAGGTGTGAAAAATATGAAGAGCTTCAAAATGTGTCAAATATATGAGGAGCACGTAACGGTCTGAAATAAAGGAGGATCATGAAGCCATGTTGAAAAACATGAAGAGCCTGAAAATGTGTGAAAAATATGAAGAGCTTCAAAAGGTGTCAAAAATATGAGGAGCATGAAACGGTCTGAAATATAGGAGGAGCATGAAGCTGTGTTGAAAAACCTGAAGAGACTGAAAACGTGTGAAATATATGAAGAGCTTCAAAAGGTGTGAAAAATATGAAGAGCTTCAAAAGGTGTCAAAAATATGAGGAGCATGAAACGGTCTGAAAAATAGGAGGAGCATGAAGCGGTGTTGAAAAACAAGAAAAACCTGAAAAGGTGAGAAAAATATGAAGAGCTTCAAAACATGTCAAAAAAAATGAGGAGCAGTAAACGGTCTGAAAAATAGGAGGATCATTAAGCGGTGTTGAAAAACATGAAGAGCCTGAAAGGGTATGAAAAATATGAAGAGCTTCAAAATGTGTCAAAAATATGAGGAGCATGAAACCATCTGAAAAATAGGAAGAGCATGAAATGGTATTCAAAAACATGAAGAGGCTGAAAAGGTGTGATAGATATGAAGAGCTTCAAAATGTGTGAAATACATGAGGAGCATGAAACGGTCTGAAAAAAAGGAGGAGCATGAAGCATTGTTGAAAAACATGAAGAGGCTGAAAGGTGTGAAAAATATGAAGAGATTCAAAAGGTGTGAAAAACATGAGGAGCATGAAACGGTATGAAAAATAGAAAGAGCATGAAGTCGTGTTGAAAAACATGAAGAGCCTGAAAAGGTGTGAAATATATGAACAGCGTCAAAAGGTGTCAAAAATATCAGGAACATGAAACGGTCTGAATATTAGGAGGAGCATGAAGTGGTGTTCAAAATCATGAATAGCCTGAAAAGTTGTGTAAAATATGAAGCTCTTCAAAAGGTGTCAAAAATATCAGGAGCATGAAATGATCTGAAAAATAGGAGGAACATGAAACGGTCTTAAAAATAGGAGGAGCATGAAGCGGTGTTGAAAAAGATGAAGAGCCTGAAAAGGTGTGAATAATATGAAGAGCTTTAAAAGGAGTCAAAATTATGAGGAGCATGAAAAGCTCTGAAAAATAGGAGGAGCATGAATCAGTGTTGAAAAACATGAAGAGCCTGAAAAGGTGTGAAAAATATGAAGAGCTTCAAAAGGTGTCAAAAATATGAGGAGCATGAAATGATCTGAAAAATAGGAGGAACATGAAACGTGCAGAAAAATAGGAGGAGCATGAAGTGGTGTTCAAAAACATTAAGAGCCTTAGAATGTGTGAAAAATATGAAGAGCTTTAAAGGTGTTAAAATTATGAGGAGCATGAAACCGTCTGAAAAATAGGAGGAACATGACACAGTGTTGAAAAACATGAAGAGCCTTAAAATGTGAGTAAAATATGAAGAGCTTTAAAGGTGTGAAAAATATGAGGAGCATGAAACCGTGTGAAAAATAGGAGGAGCATGACACGGTGTTGAAAAATAAGAAGAGCATGAAAAGGTGTGAAAAATATGAAGAGCTTCAAAAGGAGTCAAAAATATGAGGAGCATTAAAAGGTCTGAAAAATAGGAGGAGCATGAAGCGGTGTTGAAAAACATGAAGAGCCTGAGAAGGTGTGAAAAATATGAAGAGCTTCAAAAGGTGTCAAAAATATGAGGAGCATGAAATGATCTGAAAAATAGGAGGAACATAAAACGGTCTGAAAAACAGGAGGGGCATGAAGCGGTGTTCAAACACATGAAGAGTCTGAAAAGGTATGAAATGTATGAAGAGCTTCAAAAACTGTCAAAAATATGAGGAGCATGAAACGGTCTGAAAAATAGGAGGAGCATGAAGCGGTGTTCAAAAACATGAAGAGCCTGAAAAGGTGTGAAAAATTTGAAGAGCTTCAAAAGGTGTGAAATACATGAGGAGCATGAAACGGTCTGAAAAAAAGGAGGAGAATGAAGCGGTGTTCAAAAACTTGAAGAGTCTGAAAAGTTGTGAAACATATGAAGAGCTTTAATGGTGTGAAAAATATGAGGAGATTGAAACCGTCTGAAAAATAGGAGGAGAATGACACGGTGTTGAAAACCATGAAGAGCATGAAAAGGTGTGCAAAATGTGAAGAGATTCAAAAGCTGTCAAAAATATGAGGAGCATGAAAAGGTCTGAAAAATAGGAGGCGCATGAAGCGGTGTTGAAAAACATGAAGAGCCTGAACAGGTGTGAAAAATACGAAGAGCTTCAAAAGGTGTCAAAAATATCAGGAGCATGAAATGATCTGAAAAATAGGAGGAACATGAAACGGTCTGAAAAAGAGGAGGAGCATGGAGTGGTGTTCAAAAACATGAAGAGCCTTAAAAGGTGTGAAAAATATGAAGAGCTTTAAAGGTGTGAAAATTATGAGGAGCACGAAACCGTCTGAAAAATAGGAGGAGCATGACACGGTGTTGAAAAATATGAAGAGCCTTAAAATGTGAGAAAAATATGAAGAGCTTTAAGGTGTGAAAAATATGAGGAGCATGAAACCGTGTGAAAAACAGGAGGAGCATGACACGGTGTTGAAAAATATGAAGAGCATGAAAAGGTGTGAAAAATATGAAGAGCTTCAAAAGGAGTCAAAAATATGAGGAGCATGAAAAGGTCTGAAAAATAGGAGGAGCATGAAGCGGTGTTGAAAAACATGAAGAGCCTGAAAAGGTGTGAAAAATATGAAGAGCTTCAAAAGGTGTCAAAAATATGATGAGCATGAAATGATCTGAAAAATAGGAGGAACATGAAACGGTCTGAAAAATAGGAGGAGCATGAAGCGGTGTTCAAAAACATGAAGAGTCTGAAAAGGTATGAAATATATGAAGAGCTTCAAAAGGTGTCAAAAATATGAGGAGTATGAAACGGTCTGATAAATAGGAGGAGCATGAAACGGTGTTCAAAAACATGAAGAGCTTGAAAAGGTGTGAAAAATTTGAAGAGCTTCAAAAGGTGTTAAATACATGAGGAGCATGAAACGATCTGAAAAAAAGGAGGAGCATGAAGCGGTTTTGAAAAAAATGAAGAGCCTGAAAAGGTGTGAAAATATGAAGAGCTTCAAAAGGTGTCAAAAATATGAGGAGCATGAAATGATCTGAAAAATAGGAGGAACATGAAACGGTCTGAAAAATAGGAGGAGCATGAAGCGGTGTTCAAAAACATGAAGAGTCTGAAAAGGTGTGAAAAATATGAAGAGCTTCAAAAGCTGTCAAAAATGAGATGAGCATGAAACGGTCTGAAAAATAGGAGAGGCATGAAGTGGTGTTGAAAGACATGAAGAGCCTGAAAAGGTGTGAAAAATATGAAGAGCTTCAAAATGTGTCAAATATATGAGGAGCACAAAACGGTCTGAAATAAAGGAGGATCATGAAGCCATGTTGAAAAACATGAAGAGCCTGAAAATGTGTGAAAAATATGAAGAGCTTCAAAAGGTGTCAAAAATATGAGGAGCATGAAACGGTCTGAAATATAGGAGGAGCATGAAGCTGTGTTGAAAAACCTGAAGAGACTGAAAACGTGTGAAATATATGAAGAGCTTCAAAAGGTGTGAAAAATATGAAGAGCTTCAAAAGGTGTCAAAAATATGAGGAGCATGAAACGGTCTGAAAAATAGGAGGAGCATGAAGCGGTGTTGAAAAACAAGAAAAACCTGAAAAGGTGAGAAAAATATGAAGAGCTTCAAAACATGTCAAAAAAAATGAGGAGCAGTAAACGGTCTGAAAAATAGGAGGATCATTAAGCGGTGTTGAAAAACATGAAGAGCCTGAAAGGGTATGAAAAATATGAAGAGCTTCAAAATGTGTCAAAAATATGAGGAGCATGAAACCATCTGAAAAATAGGAAGAGCATGAAATGGTATTCAAAAACATGAAGAGGCTGAAAAGGTGTGATAGATATGAAGAGCTTCAAAATGTGTGAAATACATGAGGAGCATGAAACGGTCTGAAAAAAAGGAGGAGCATGAAGCATTGTTGAAAAACATGAAGAGGCTGAAAGGTGTGAAAAATATGAAGAGATTCAAAAGGTGTGAAAAACATGAGGAGCATGAAACGGTATGAAAAATAGAAAGAGCATGAAGCCGTGTTGAAAAACATGAAGAGGCTGAAAAGGTGTGAAATATATGAACAGCGTCAAAAGGTGTCAAAAATATCAGGAATATGAAACGGTCTGAATATTAGGAGGAGCATGAAGTGGTGTTCAAAATCATGAATAGCCTGAAAAGTTGTGTAAAATATGAAGCTCTTCAAAAGGTGTCAAAAATATCAGGAGCATGAAATGATCTGAAAAATAGGAGGAACATGAAACGGTCTTAAAAATAGGAGGAGCATGAAGCGGTGTTGAAAAAGATGAAGAGCCTGAAAAGGTGTGAATAATATGAAGAGCTTTAAAAGGAGTCAAAATTATGAGGAGCATGAAAAGCTCTGAAAAATAGGAGGAGCATGAATCAGTGTTGAAAAACATGAAGAGCCTGAAAAGGTGTGAAAAATATGAAGAGCCTCAAAAGGTGTCAAAAATATGAGGAGCATGAAATGATCTGAAAAATAGGAGGAACATGAAACGTGCAGAAAAATAGGAGGAGCATGAAGTGGTGTTCAAAAACATTAAGAGCCTTAGAATGTGTGAAAAATATGAAGAGCTTTAAAGGTGTTAAAATTATGAGGAGCATGAAACCGTCTGAAAAATAGGAGGAACATGACACAGTGTTGAAAAACATGAAGAGCCTTAAAATGTGAGTAAAATATGAAGAGCTTTAAAGGTGTGAAAAATATGAGGAGCATGAAACCGTGTGAAAAATAGGAGGAGCATGACACGGTGTTGAAAAATAAGAAGAGCATGAAAAGGTGTGAAAAATATGAAGAGCTTCAAAAGGAGTCAAAAATATGAGGAGCATTAAAAGGTCTGAAAAATAGGAGGAGCATGAAGCGGTGTTGAAAAACATGAAGAGCCTGAGAAGGTGTGAAAAATATGAAGAGCTTCAAAAGGTGTCAAAAATATGAGGAGCATGAAATGATCTGAAAAATAGGAGGAACATAAAACGGTCTGAAAAACAGGAGGGGCATGAAGCGGTGTTCAAACACATGAAGAGTCTGAAAAGGTATGAAATGTATGAAGAGCTTCAAAAACTGTCAAAAATATGAGGAGCATGAAACGGTCTGAAAAATAGGAGGAGCATGAAGCGGTGTTCAAAAACATGAAGAGCCTGAAAAGGTGTGAAAAATTTGAAGAGCTTCAAAAGGTGTGAAATACATGAGGAGCATGAAACGGTCTGAAAAAAAGGAGGAGAATGAAGCGGTGTTCAAAAACTTGAAGAGTCTGAAAAGTTGTGAAACATATGAAGAGCTTTAATGGTGTGAAAAATATGAGGAGATTGAAACCGTCTGAAAAATAGGAGGAGAATGACACGGTGTTGAAAACCATGAAGAGCATGAAAAGGTGTGCAAAATGTGAAGAGATTCAAAAGCTGTCAAAAATATGAGGAGCATGAAAAGGTCTGAAAAATAGGAGGCGCATGAAGCGGTGTTGAAAAACATGAAGAGCCTGAACAGGTGTGAAAAATACGAAGAGCTTCAAAAGGTGTCAAAAATATCAGGAGCATGAAATGATCTGAAAAATAGGAGGAACATGAAACGGTCTGAAAAAGAGGAGGAGCATGGAGTGGTGTTCAAAAACATGAAGAGCCTTAAAAGGTGTGAAAAATATGAAGAGCTTTAAAGGTGTGAAAATTATGAGGAGCACGAAACCGTCTGAAAAATAGGAGGAGCATGACACGGTGTTGAAAAATATGAAGAGCCTTAAAATGTGAGAAAAATATGAAGAGCTTTAAGGTGTGAAAAATATGAGGAGCATGAAACCGTGTGAAAAACAGGAGGAGCATGACACGGTGTTGAAAAATATGAAGAGCATGAAAAGGTGTGAAAAATATGAAGAGCTTCAAAAGGAGTCAAAAATATGAGGAGCATGAAAAGGTCTGAAAAATAGGAGGAGCATGAAGCGGTGTTGAAAAACATGAAGAGCCTGAAAAGGTGTGAAAAATATGAAGAGCTTCAAAAGGTGTCAAAAATATGATGAGCATGAAATGATCTGAAAAATAGGAGGAACATGAAACGGTCTGAAAAATAGGAGGAGCATGAAGCGGTGTTCAAAAACATGAAGAGTCTGAAAAGGTATGAAATATATGAAGAGCTTCAAAAGGTGTCAAAAATATGAGGAGTATGAAACGGTCTGATAAATAGGAGGAGCATGAAACGGTGTTCAAAAACATGAAGAGCTTGAAAAGGTGTGAAAAATTTGAAGAGCTTCAAAAGGTGTTAAATACATGAGGAGCATGAAACGATCTGAAAAAAAGGAGGAGCATGAAGCGGTTTTGAAAAAAATGAAGAGCCTGAAAAGGTGTGAAAATATGAAGAGCTTCAAAAGGTGTCAAAAATATGAGGAGCATGAAATGATCTGAAAAATAGGAGGAACATGAAACGGTCTGAAAAATAGGAGGAGCATGAAGCGGTGTTCAAAAACATGAAGAGTCTGAAAAGGTGTGAAAAATATGAAGAGCTTCAAAAGCTGTCAAAAATGAGATGAGCATGAAACGGTCTGAAAATAGGAGAGGCATGAAGTGGTGTTGAAAGACATGAAGAGCCTGAAAAGGTGTGAAAAATATGAAGAGCTTCAAAATGTGTCAAATATATGAGGAGCACGTAACGGTCTGAAATAAAGGAGGATCATGAAGCCATGTTGAAAAACATGAAGAGCCTGAAAATGTGTGAAAAATATGAAGAGCTTCAAAAGGTGTCAAAAATATGAGGAGCATGAAACGGTCTGAAATATAGGAGGAGCATGAAGCTGTGTTGAAAAACCTGAAGAGACTGAAAACGTGTGAAATATATGAAGAGCTTCAAAAGGTGTGAAAAATATGAAGAGCTTCAAAAGGTGTCAAAAATATGAGGAGCATGAAACGGTCTGAAAAATAGGAGGAGCATGAAGCGGTGTTGAAAAACAAGAAAAACCTGAAAAGGTGAGAAAAATATGAAGAGCTTCAAAACATGTCAAAAAAAATGAGGAGCAGTAAACGGTCTGAAAAATAGGAGGATCATTAAGCGGTGTTGAAAAACATGAAGAGCCTGAAAGGGTATGAAAAATATGAAGAGCTTCAAAATGTGTCAAAAATATGAGGAGCATGAAACCATCTGAAAAATAGGAAGAGCATGAAATGGTATTCAAAAACATGAAGAGGCTGAAAAGGTGTGATAGATATGAAGAGCTTCAAAATGTGTGAAATACATGAGGAGCATGAAACGGTCTGAAAAAAAGGAGGAGCATGAAGCATTGTTGAAAAACATGAAGAGGCTGAAAGGTGTGAAAAATATGAAGAGATTCAAAAGGTGTGAAAAACATGAGGAGCATGAAACGGTATGAAAAATAGAAAGAGCATGAAGCCGTGTTGAAAAACATGAAGAGCCTGAAAAGGTGTGAAATATATGAACAGCGTCAAAAGGTGTCAAAAATATCAGGAACATGAAACGGTCTGAATATTAGGAGGAGCATGAAGTGGTGTTCAAAATCATGAATAGCCTGAAAAGTTGTGTAAAATATAAAGCTCTTCAAAAGGTGTCAAAAATATCAGGAGCATGAAATGATCTGAAAAATAGGAGGAACATGAAACGGTCTTAAAAATAGGAGGAGCATGAAGCGGTGTTGAAAAAGATGAAGAGCCTGAAAAGGTGTGAATAATATGAAGAGCTTTAAAAGGAGTCAAAATTATGAGGAGCATGAAAAGCTCTGAAAAATAGGAGGAGCATGAATCAGTGTTGAAAAACATGAAGAGCCTGAAAAGGTGTGAAAAATATGAAGAGCCTCAAAAGGTGTCAAAAATATGAGGAGCATGAAATGATCTGAAAAATAGGAGGAACATGAAACGTGCAGAAAAATAGGAGGAGCATGAAGTGGTGTTCAAAAACATTAAGAGCCTTAGAATGTGTGAAAAATATGAAGAGCTTTAAAGGTGTTAAAATTATGAGGAGCATGAAACCGTCTGAAAAATAGGAGGAACATGACACAGTGTTGAAAAACATGAAGAGCCTTAAAATGTGAGTAAAATAAGAAGAGCTTTAAAGGTGTGAAAAATATGAGGAGCATGAAACCGTGTGAAAAATAGGAGGAGCATGACACGGTGTTGAAAAATAAGAAGAGCATGAAAAGGTGTGAAAAATATGAAGAGCTTCAAAAGGAGTCAAAAATATGAGGAGCATTAAAAGGTCTGAAAAATAGGAGGAGCATGAAGCGGTGTTGAAAAACATGAAGAGCCTGAGAAGGTGTGAAAAATATGAAGAGCTTCAAAAGGTGTCAAAAATATGAGGAGCATGAAATGATCTGAAAAATAGGAGGAACATAAAACGGTCTGAAAAACAGGAGGGGCATGAAGCGGTGTTCAAACACATGAAGAGTCTGAAAAGGTATGAAATGTATGAAGAGCTTCAAAAACTGTCAAAAATATGAGGAGCATGAAACGGTCTGAAAAATAGGAGGAGCATGAAGCGGTGTTCAAAAACATGAAGAGCCTGAAAAGGTGTGAAAAATTTGAAGAGCTTCAAAAGGTGTGAAATACATGAGGAGCATGAAACGGTCTGAAAAAAAGGAGGAGAATGAAGCGGTGTTCAAAAACTTGAAGAGTCTGAAAAGTTGTGAAACATATGAAGAGCTTTAATGGTGTGAAAAATATGAGGAGATTGAAACCGTCTGAAAAATAGGAGGAGAATGACACGGTGTTGAAAACCATGAAGAGCATGAAAAGGTGTGCAAAATGTGAAGAGATTCAAAAGCTGTCAAAAATATGAGGAGCATGAAAAGGTCTGAAAAATAGGAGGCGCATGAAGCGGTGTTGAAAAACATGAAGAGCCTGAACAGGTGTGAAAAATACGAAGAGCTTCAAAAGGTGTCAAAAATATCAGGAGCATGAAATGATCTGAAAAATAGGAGGAACATGAAACGGTCTGAAAAAGAGGAGGAGCATGGAGTGGTGTTCAAAAACATGAAGAGCCTTAAAAGGTGTGAAAAATATGAAGAGCTTTAAAGGTGTGAAAATTATGAGGAGCACGAAACCGTCTGAAAAATAGGAGGAGCATGACACGGTGTTGAAAAATATGAAGAGCCTTAAAATGTGAGAAAAATATGAAGAGCTTTAAGGTGTGAAAAATATGAGGAGCATGAAACCGTGTGAAAAACAGGAGGAGCATGACACGGTGTTGAAAAATATGAAGAGCATGAAAAGGTGTGAAAAATATGAAGAGCTTCAAAAGGAGTCAAAAATATGAGGAGCATGAAAAGGTCTGAAAAATAGGAGGAGCATGAAGCGGTGTTGAAAAACATGAAGAGCCTGAAAAGGTGTGAAAAATATGAAGAGCTTCAAAAGGTGTCAAAAATATGATGAGCATGAAATGATCTGAAAAATAGGAGGAACATGAAACGGTCTGAAAAATAGGAGGAGCATGAAGCGGTGTTCAAAAACATGAAGAGTCTGAAAAGGTATGAAATATATGAAGAGCTTCAAAAGGTGTCAAAAATATGAGGAGTATGAAACGGTCTGATAAATAGGAGGAGCATGAAACGGTGTTCAAAAACATGAAGAGCTTGAAAAGGTGTGAAAAATTTGAAGAGCTTCAAAAGGTGTTAAATACATGAGGAGCATGAAACGATCTGAAAAAAAGGAGGAGCATGAAGCGGTTTTGAAAAAAATGAAGAGCCTGAAAAGGTGTGAAAATATGAAGAGCTTCAAAAGGTGTCAAAAATATGAGGAGCATGAAATGATCTGAAAAATAGGAGGAACATGAAACGGTCTGAAAAATAGGAGGAGCATGAAGCGGTGTTCAAAAACATGAAGAGTCTGAAAAGGTGTGAAAAATATGAAGAGCTTCAAAAGCTGTCAAAAATGAGATGAGCATGAAACGGTCTGAAAAATAGGAGAGGCATGAAGTGGTGTTGAAAGACATGAAGAGCCTGAAAAGGTGTGAAAAATATGAAGAGCTTCAAAATGTGTCAAATATATGAGGAGCACGTAACGGTCTGAAATAAAGGAGGATCATGAAGCCATGTTGAAAAACATGAAGAGCCTGAAAATGTGTGAAAAATATGAAGAGCTTCAAAAGGTGTCAAAAATATGAGGAGCATGAAACGGTCTGAAATATAGGAGGAGCATGAAGCTGTGTTGAAAAACCTGAAGAGACTGAAAACGTGTGAAATATATGAAGAGCTTCAAAAGGTGTGAAAAATATGAAGAGCTTCAAAAGGTGTCAAAAATATGAGGAGCATGAAACGGTCTGAAAAATAGGAGGAGCATGAAGCGGTGTTGAAAAACAAGAAAATCCTGAAAAGGTGAGAAAAATATGAAGAGCTTCAAAACATGTCAAAAAAATGAGGAGCAGTAAACGGTCTGAAAAATAGGAGGATCATTAAGCGGTGTTGAAAAACATGAAGAGCCTGAAAGGGTATGAAAAATATGAGAGAGCTTCAAAATGTGTCAAAAATATGAGGAGCATGAAACCATCTGAAAAAATAGGAAGAGCATGAAATGGTATTCAAAAACATGAAGAGGCTGAAAAGGTGTGATAGATATGAAGAGCTTCAAAAATGTGTGAAATACATGAGGAGCATGAAACGGTCTGAAAAAAAGGAGGAGCATGAAGCATTGTTGAAAAAACATGAAGAGGCTGAAAGGTGTGAAAAATATGAAGAGATTCAAAAGGTGTGAAAAACATGAGGAGCATGAAACGGTATGAAAAAATAGAAAGAGCATGAAGCCGTGTTGAAAAACATGAAGAGCCTGAAAAGGTGTGAAATATATGAACAGCGTCAAAAGGTGTCAAAAATATCAGGAACATGAAACGGTCTGAATATTAGGAGGAGCATGAAGTGGTGTTCAAAATCATGAATAGCCTGAAAAGTTGTGTAAAATATGAAGCTCTTCAAAAGGTGTCAAAAATATCAGGAGCATGAAATGATCTGAAAAAATAGGAGGAACATGAAACGGTCTTAAAAATAGGAGGAGCATGAAGCGGTGTTGAAAAAAGATGAAGAGCTGAAAAGGTGTGAATAATATGAAGAGCTTTAAAAGGAGTCAAAATTATGAGGAGCATGAAAAAGCTCTGAAAAATAGGAGGAGCATGAATCAGTGTTGAAAAACATGAAGAGCCTGAAAAGGTGTGAAAATATGAAGAGCTTCAAAAGGTGTCAAAAATATGAGGAGCATGAAATGATCTGAAAAATAGGAGGGAACATGAAACGTGCAGAAAAAATAGGAGGAGCATGAAGTGGTGTTCAAAAACATTAAGAGCCTTAGAATGTGTGAAAAATATGAAGAGCTTTAAAGGTGTTAAAATTATGAGGAGCATGAAACCGTCTGAAAAATAGGAGGAACATGACACTAGTGTTGAAAAACATGAAGAGCCTTAAAATGTGAGTAAAATATGAAGAGCTTTAAAGGTGTGAAAAATATGAGGAGCATGAAACCGTGTGAAAAATAGGAGGAGCATGACACGGTGTTGAAAAAATAAGAAGAGCATGAAAA